>NC_046172.1:44990879-45103059 GCF_011064425.1 Rattus rattus | reverse complement strand
GAACCCCCAGTGAACTAGACTGTCGGGGGGAGGGCGGCAATGGGGGGAGGGTGGGGAGGGGAACACCCATAAGGAAGGGGGGGAGGGAAGGGGATGTTTGCCCGGAAACCGGGAAAGGGAATAACACTCGAAATGTATATAAGAAATATTCAAGTTAATAAAATAAATAAATAAATAAATAAATAAATAAATAAATAAAGTATTTAACCTTGATGATTTTCAAGTGTCTAATCCATGAAGACCTTAACAAATCAGAACCTGAGTTATTTTTAAAATAATAAAACAAGGTATGAAATATATAGAATACTTGACTTGTTTTCTTTGAAACAACTGGTCACCCATACACATTTGTCCTCTTACCTCTTTTGTTCCTTTCCTCACCTGTAAGTGCAGTGTTTTCCATGTGTCAAATGGTGCTCTTCTTTGCTGTGAGGAAATACCAGAGTTAAGGAAGAGGGGAAAAAAACTTAGAAAGGGACTGGAGAGATAGCTCGATGTTTAAGTTGTTTTTGGTGTTGTGAAAAACCCTGTTTCTGCTCCCAGCCACCAAATGATGGCTCATAACCACCCATAACTCCAGTTCCAGGTCATCTGATACCTTCTTCTGGCACACATGTGGTTCACATGTATACATATAGGCAAAACAGTCATACACATAAAGTAAAAATATAAGCAAGTCTTTTTTAAAAAAATTAAAAGGAAGAAAGATTTATTTGCACTTGCAGATTTTTTCATAATAGAAGTCCATGGTTTCTTGGCCTGAGAGTTTTAGGCTAATGTTGAAGCAGAACATCATGGCAGGAAGCACATGTAGAGTAGAGGAACTTACCTCATAGCATGACAGCTGTGAAGTTGAGAGAAAGGAGCAAGGTTCAAAGTATACCCACAGTACTCACTTGCTTGTAATGACTTACTTTTCTTTATCATGGGTCCAACCTTCTACTATTGCAACCATGAACCAAGGTACTGCTAAGTTATGAATCCATGAGAGGACTAATGCAGTGATGAGTGAAAGCTGTCACGCTCTCACAAGCTCTGAACACTGCTGCACTGAGAACCAAGTTTTCAACACATGTGTTTTGGGGAAAGGATAATATTCAATGTCTGAAAATATAACAGAACCTATAATATGTGATTATTTCATATAAGAACTTAGAGAGTAGTGAAATATATTGTCAGCTATTCTATTTAACATTTTATATTTCTTGTTTCAGAAAGATATGTTATTTTCTGATATCTTTCATGAAAATAAGAACAGTAAATCTATGTACTTGAGCAAAAACTCCAAATGAGGAGTTATATATGAGAATAGTTTCAGAGAATAAAGGCAGATTTAACTAGGAATAATTTTGAATTTGAAAGTTAAAATCTCAGGATAATATGTGGAACATTCCATCTATATTTTAATTATAGGAATCACATTTAATCTTCTTTTCCTTGATATATTCTTATGATTTTAAAATCAGGAACTGTTTTTCAAATTTATATTACAGCTCACTCTGCCCTTGATATAACAAATCCAAAATGCTTTTGGCCACACTATTGGTCTCCAAGCTCCTCAGGACTAAAATTGACAGCTGAACTCTGCTCAAGGGAGCAATGGAGATTAATGCTACTTTGAATTTTCATTCACAACATTTACTAGACTCATAATAATTGACCCTTGTTATTGGATTCTCCACTTGGGAATCATGACAGAATTAGCACCTCATAAAATGGCACCTGCTCAATTGTCCCTTCACAAGTATGATAAAAATACCTAAATTCATAAATGCAATAGAAAATGCTGCCATAATGATGATAATGGATCTCTTTGGGTCCACAGTGTTTTATCTATGGCCCTATGAGAGCTTTCCCATCATTCTTTTATTTCCTTAACTAAAAAGATTACAAAAGTTTGATGTAAAGCCATAAAATGAAGCCATTTGGTACCAAGTCAATCCTCCCTCTTAGCCCATTCTAGAGTGACTAGGCATTTTAATTAGTTTAAATCTATTTTGTCCGTGAGTAATTTTAATGAGTGTTTTTTTGGCAGTGCTGTTCTATACTGCTTTAAACTTGCATATATTTATTCTAAGTTTTTTTTCTTTCATCCCTTATGCAATTTGGTTGATTTTCAAATGAGAACAAGGTATCTTGGGGCTATTTTATTAAGTTACTCAATGAGTTTAAGTTGGTTGAAAGCACTGTATCAAAGGGAATTGTTTATATTCAAAATATAATTAGTCATATAGCAAGTCCCAACTAGCAGTGGCATCATGAGCCTAGCGTTTTTTACATGGGTGTTTTCCCTTCACATTTTTTTCTCCTAGCTATAACAAGACATAAATCTATCAAGAGACATGTGGACCAAAAGACCTAGACAAGAATGCTCATAAAGCCATATTTCTAATAGCCACCAGCTGAGAAACACATAATTCTCTACCAGCTACAGAACAAATAACTGCATCACAGTATAATTAGCTAATGGAATACTATAGAACAGCAGCAAAAATCTACTCAGATATCCAAGGGCAGATAATGAAATGAAAGGTTCACCGTCTAAATCCCAACACAGAAAAGTATTAATTGCTTTTACACCCACAAAGTTCAAATACAAGAATGGTAGTTAGATGGTGCGAGACAATAAAGTAGCAGCTGCAGCTGAAATAAAATGGGTAAAAGCAAGGTTGTTGAAGGCGTATATTTTTCACGTGTACATGTATGTTCTATGGATACTGTGTGTGTATAAATGTGTTTATGTTTGTGCATGTATGTGTGTGTTTGCAGCTATATTGCAGGTATGCATGTGTCGAGGTCAGAGATCTATTTCAGGTGTCTTAATCCATCACTGTCCACCCTGATTTTTGGGACATGATTTCATACCAAACCAGGAACTCACTGCCTGGCTTGCCCATGAGCTCCAAGAGATCTTTCTGTGTGCCCCATCTTCCCCCCTGGACTGAAGTCACAGACTAATGAGACTGTTCCAAGCTTTTATGTAAGTGTCGGTGATGTACCATGATATCACCAGGCTTGTGTAACGGGTACTTATTGACTTCGCCATTGTCAGAGCCTTGACAGTCTGTGTCGTTATATGAGTAGTAGTTACAGAGATGTGTTCAGTTCATGAAAACCCACTGTCTATCTGTGTGCTTCCCTGAATCCATATATAAATTCAGTAAATTTAAAATTGGCAGGGCAGGAGTTTTTCATCCATTGGTCCAATTATTTCTTAGTGTATGTTGAATATGAGGAAAGCATAAGGAATTTCATGGCTGAGAATGATGATTTGATGACCATGAAACAGCTCTTAGCTCATTTAGGTACTCAGAAAACCTCAGTAAGAATATAAAGTGAAAGTCTGTCACTTAAAAGTGAAAAATACCACTGGCTCAATAATAAGCAATTATGCACTAATTGCCAATTTTATATTGCCCAAAATGAAGTTGCCTCCTATTGCCTCGATGGCACAAAAATAAGCCCTGTTAGGGAGGAATAAACTGTTGTCAGTTGGGCAGGGATCTTTGAAAACATTCCTTCCAAAACTGGTCTGCCATCTGGATAGGAGGTTTACAGCCTCAACGCTGCATGATTGTCTATTAAAAGGACACATGAATGGGAGACAATGAGGAAGAATAAATATGAGAATTCTGTACTTACCAAGCCAAAACATGAACCTCTCCAGCAAGTCCAGACGCTGGAATCTTTGTCAACCCATCATGTAAAAGACCTGATGGGAACAAGTTCTGGAATGCAGCAGAGGAATGGTGTTTGCCGCCCTAAAGATGTGCTGTTCCATATGAAAAGGAAAGCCATCAGCCTGTTCTTAACTAACTTGTTAGAGGGTTTTCTCTTTATGGATTTTAAAATCAAATCTAGAGAATTTCTCTTGATTTTAACATTGAATTGGAATAAAAATGTTCACTTGAAATTTATAAGTCTATCTACAAGTACAGGAAGAAAAAAAATTCCATAACCTGACCAAAGTACCCGATAATTATTTATAGCATGTCCCCTCATGGAATCTCATGTTAAAGTGATACTCTGAATCAAGTACAGTGCTCTCTCTGTAAGTAAAATATTGATTAATAGTCATACCTTTTTCTTATAGCAAAGTAGTTTTGCAATCACTCTTCTGGATTCAGGAAATGTCTTTGCAATATTTGACATTATACAAGTTTATCACAGGTATTAGTTGACGGTATACTTGTATATTCCCAGTCATTCCTGGGTGACATTTCTTAGAAATTTCCTCTATTACTCCTATAATTTTTAGCGCTTCAAAGAAAATTCATATGCTCTCTTCTTGTGTGTGCTATTATACTTTAAATGTTGACTAATCTTGTGATCAGCAATGTGAATAATGCATGGCATTCTTTTATACATCACTCAATTTAAGTGCTTACAAATGAATGGAGATGAAAAAGTACAATGTCTTCATGTATTTTATATTTATTTTATTTTTTCCATTAAATACTTTATTTACCTTACATCTAGATAGCAGTTTCTCCTTCCTCCTCTCCTCCCAGGCTCTTTCTTTCCTCTTCCCTTCTCCACCCCCTCCCTTTCTTCTCTAAGAAGCATTGGCTTTCCAAGGGATATGAACCTGCTTTGGCATAACAAGTTGCTGTAGACTTAGGTGCATCTTCTTTTATTGAAGCTATACAAGGCAGCCCAGCTAGGGAAAAGAGATCACACAGTCAAAAATAGCCAGTGTTCACACATGATAAGGATCCACATGAAGACCAAGCTGCCATCTGGAGATATATGCAGGCCTAGGGTCTGTCCTAGTACATGTTTTTTGGTTGGTGGTTCATTTCATTGAACTTCTATAATCCAGGTTAGTTGATTCTGTGAACTTTCTTGTGGTGTCCCTTGAGCCTGTCTGGGTCCTTCAACTTGCTCCCTAATCTTCTACAGGATTTCCTGAGCTCCACTTTAATGTTTAGTTGTGGATCTCGTATCTGTTTCCCATCAACTGCTGGAGGAATTCTCTCAGATGATAGTTACTCTAGTCTGTCTGTCTGTCTGTCTGTCTGTCTGTCTGTCTCTCTCTCTCTCTCTCTCTCTCTCTCTCTCTCTCTCTCTCTCTCTCTCTCTCCATGTGTCTAAAGTTGGGCCTGTCATTTGCTGTCCATTCCCCCCTCTTCTTATCCCTGATTATCCCTGTGTATCTTGTAGGCAGGAAAAATTGTGGGTCTAAGGTTTTATGCTTGGGTTGGTGTCCCCATGCCTCCACTAGAATTCTTTCCTGGTCACAGGAGGTCGTCATTTCAGGCTCCATATTCCTTATTGGTAGAAGTCTTAGCTAGGGTCAACATCATAGGTTTCTGAGAGTTTTCATTGCCCTGGTGTGATGGTTTGTAGATGCTTGACCCAAGGAGTGGCATTATAAGGAGGTGTGGCCTGTTGAAGTAGGTATGGCCCTGTTCTTGTAAGTGTGGCCGTGGGCTTTAATACCCTAGTCCTAGCTGCCTGGAAGTCAGTATTCTGCTAGCAGCCTTCAGATGAAGATGTAGAACTCTTACTCTTCCTGTAACATGCCTGCCTGGATGCTGCCATGTTCCTGCCTTTATGATAATGGACTAAATCTCTGACCCTGTAAGCTAGCCCCAATTAAATATCTTTTATTAGACTTGCCTTGGTCATGGTGTCTGTTCACAGCAATAAAACCCTAACTAAGACAACAGATATTCACAGTTCAAAAGTCTCAAGGCATTACTGGCGTCATTTCTAAATTTGGAATCTAGAATTACTAGGCTTCATTTTACCACAAAAAGCTAAAATGTTTGTGCTTTTTACTTTTGAAGACACTGCTACAGCAGTAGTATACTGATAATTGTGAGTAGCTTTTTCATTTATCTAAATATTTAATGTATATTGCAAAGTGATAGACTAAATCTAGTATTTAAATCAAATTAAAGATAAGGAATCATAGAATTTGTCTGGGATGAGCCTCTAGGCTCAATTCTTATTGCCTGCAAATTACATGATATAGGTGTTTTTAATAGCTAAATAGTATTTCATTGTGTCAATGAAGCACATTTTCTATATCCATTCTTCATCTGAGGGACACCTGGTTTGTTTCTAGTTTCTGACTATTATGAGTAAAGCTGTTATGAACATAGTTTAAGCAAGTGTTTTTGTGGTATGGTGGAATATCTTTTGGGTATATGGCCAGGAGTGGTAGAGCTGGGTCCTGAGGTAGAACTATTCCTAATTTTCTGAAAAACTGCCAACTGATTTCCAGAGTGATTGTACAAGTGTGGACTTCCAGAAATGGAGAAGTATGGGACAAGAGGACAGTGGCATCAGATGGAAGAACTGGTAAGGTGGAGTGAGCCCAAACCCAATGAAACTCAAAAGTGACAAGGGTAGAAGTGGGGCCAGTTCCCTGAAAAACTACATGTTCTGCAACACATAAGCACAACACCCCACTGAGAGGACCATGGAAATCAGTCACATAGTACAAAAAAAACCCTGGAGTTGTCCATGTTATTGTGGTATCTAGATAGACCTTGAGTGTTCAGACAATGAGCTTCTCATCCTGGTCATTCCTTCCTGAACAGGTGTTTAATCCCTGGCTTACCCTGAGTAAGGTGTATGCACTTTTACCCACCATAGAATAAAGCAGTTTGAACAAGCATGGGCCATCTCTTTATCAAGGATCTCCACAGGGCAAAGTCTTCCTTGTAAAGAGCTTTGCCTAAATCTCCAGGAGAAGGCCCTCTTTCTTCCAGCCCCCCTCTCCACTACTATACTCTCAGCACTCACTTGAAATTAAACCAGATTCTGTCCCAGTCCAGGGCTCTGCCTTCCTCTTCCTGCCTCGTGCTTCCTCATGGGAAGCACAGACATGCAGTCAGCAGAGGAGTGTTCCCATTGCTCCACATCCTTTCCAGCCTGTGTTATCGCTTGAGTTTTTGATCTTAGCCATTCTGATGGGTATAAGATAGAATCTCAGAATTGCATTTCCCTGATGACTAAGGACTTTGAACAATCTCTTTAAGTGTTTCTCGGCCATTCGAGATTCCTCTGTTGAGAATAATCTGTTTACCTCTGTACCCCATCTTGTAACTGGTTTATTTGGTTTGCTGGCACCTAACTTCTTTATATATTTTGGACATTAGCCCTTTGTCAGATGAAAATTTGTGAAGATCTTTTCCCCATCTGTATGCTGCTGTTTTGTCCTATTGACAGTGACCTTTGACTTACAGAACGAAGCTATTCAGTTTCATGAAGTCCCATCTATTAATTATTGATCTTAATGCCTGGGCTGTTGGTTTTCGTTCAGTAAGTTGTCTCCTGTGCTAATTAAAGGCTATATCCTACTTTCTCTTCTATTAGGAGGAGAAAGTCGGTTTCTCAGAAGTGCTGACACACCCAAGAGCACAGGTGAGATCACCATTCCTGCTCACATTCCTGGCCCAAGAGGAACCGGTCCAGAGCCCTCAGGACACAGGAACTGAGGAGCAGTCTGGGGCAGGTTCTTTCAGGTTTCTGCCTGTGCCCTGAGCTGACCCTGTGCCACAGGGAGAAAGCTGATTTCTCTCCTACTAGATTCAGTGTATACAGTTTTAGGTTGAGGTCTTTGATCCACATAGACTTGAGTTTTATGTAGTGTAATGGGCATTCTTCTATTTGCATTCCTCTGCATGCAGACATCCAGTTAGACCAGCACCATGTATTGAAGATGCTTTCCCTTTTTCCACTATATAGGTTTGACTTTTTTGTCAAAAATCAAGTGTCTTTAGGTGTGTGGGTTTACTTCTGCATCTTTGATTTGATTCCATTGATCAACCGGTATGTTTTTATGTGACTACCAAGCAGTTTTTATTACTCTCTGTATTACAGCTTGTGATCAAGGATGGTGATATGTCCAGAAGCTATTTTATTGTACAGGGGTGTTTTTAGCTATTTGTGTTTGAAATATATATTTAGTTTGAGAATTTTCTGGAAGTATATAGTATATTGTGATCCTATCCATACCTGCTCCAACTCTGTTCAGACAGTCTGACCCTGTCTCTCTCCCAACATCATGTTCTCTTTTAAAAACCCATTGAGTCCAATTAGTGCTGGGTGTGTGGGAATCTGCTGGAGCATAGGCAACCTACCAGAGGCCACAGCCCTGACCTTTCACTCAACAGCCATCCACTGCTAACAGCTCCTCAGCTAGGCATGAATTTTCCTGAGTTTCACCATCATACATGCTGGGTTTTTTTGTTTTGTTTGTTGTTGTTGCTTGAATGGTTGTTTTATACTTCAAAGCCCTCTTTTCTCAAATGAAATACTTAATATCATTTGCAAACTGTTCTGGTTTGCTTTCCATTAATGTGATAAAGTATTCTGGCCAAAACCAAGGAAAGTTTGTTTTGCTTATTTTCTATTAAATATTTTTCCTTATTTACATTTCAAATGCTATCCCCTTTCCCGGTTTCCCTTCCATAAACCCCTTATCCCATCTCCCCTCCCCCTTCTTCTATGAGGGTGTTCCCCCACCCCACCACATAACCCTTCCCACCTCCTCACCCTGACATTCCCCTACACTGGGAGGTACAACCTTTTGGCAGGACCAAGGGCTTCTCCTCCCATTAGTGCCCAACAAGGTCATCCTCTGCTACATATGTAATGGGAGCCATGGGTCTATCCACGTGTACTCTTTAAATGGTGGTGTAGTCCCTGGGAACTCTGGTTCATTGGTATTGTTGTTCTTCCTATGGGGTTGCAAACCACTTCAGCTCTTTCAATCCTTTCTCGCCTCCATTGGTGACCCCATTCTCAGTTTAATAGTTGGCTGCAAGCATTCGTGTCTGTATTTGTCATGCTCTACAGAGCCTCTCAGGAGAGAGCTATATCAGGCTCCTTTCAGCATGCACTTCTTGGTATCAGCAATATTGTCTGGGTTTTGTGGCTGTATGTATATGGGTTGGATTCCCAGGTGGGATGGTCTGTGGATGGCTTTTCCTTCAGGCTCTGCTCCAAACTTTGTCTCTGTACTTCCTCCTATTAATATTTTTGCCCCCCGCCATTCTACGAAGGACTGAAGCATCCTCACTTTAGTCATCCTTCTTCATTTTTCTTTTTACATCTATATTCACATTTCGATTGTTATTCCCCTTCCCGGTTACCGGGCCAACATCCCCCTAACCCCTCCACTTCCCATTCTACATGGGCTTCCCCTCCCATCCTCCCCTATTACCCTCCCCAAAAATCTGGATTCACTGGGGTTCAGTCTTACTTGGGACCAAGGGTTTCCCTTCCACTGGTGCTCTTCTGGAGGCTATTCATTGCTACCCTATGAGGTTGGGGCCAGGGGTCAGTCCATGTATAGTCTTTTGGTAGTGGCTTAGTCCCTGGAAGCTCTGGTTGCTTGGCATTGTTGTTCATATGGGGTCTCAGCCTTCAAACTCTTCAGTCCTTTTCTCTGATTCCTTCAAATGGGGGTCCGTTCTCAGTTCAGTGGATTGATGCTGGCATTCGCCTATGTATTTGCTGTATTCTGGCTGTGTCTCTCAGGAGAGATCTACATCCGGTTCCTGTCGGCCTGCACTTCTTTGCTTCATCCATCTTATCTAGTTTGGTGGCTGTATATGTATGGGCCACATGTGGGGCAGGCTCTGAATGGGTGCTCCTTCTGCCTCTGTTCTAAACTTTGCCTCCCTATTCCCCAACCCATTCTTGTTCCCCTTTTAAGAAAAAGAGTGAAGCATTTTGCATTTTTGGTCATCCTTCTTGAGTTTCCCGTGTTCTGTGCATCTAGGGCAGTTCAAGCATTTGGGCTAATAGCCACTTATCAATGAGTGCACACCATGTGTGTTTTTCTGTGATTGGGTTCCTAATGAGGATGATATTTTCCAGTTTACATCCACTTGCCTAAGAATTTCATAAAGTCATTGTTTTTGTTTTTGTTTTTTTGTTTTGTTTTTTTTCGAGACTGAGGACCGAACCAGGGGCCTTGTGCTTGCTAGGCAAGCGCTTACCACTGAGCTAAATCCATCAACCCCAAGTCATTGTTTTTTATAGCTGAATAATATTCCATTGTGTAGATGTACCACATTTTCTGTATCCATTCCTCTGTTGAAGGGCATCTGGGTTCTTTCCAGCTTCTGGCTATTATAAATAAGGCTGCGATGAACATAGTGGCGCATGTGTCTGTTTTATATGTTGGGGCATCTTTTGGGTATATGCCCAAGAGAGGTATAGCTGGGTCCTCAGGTAGTTCAATGTCCAATTTTCTGAGGAACCTCCAGACTGATTTCCAGATTGGGGTCTGCAATCCCACCAACAATGGAGGAGTGTTCCTCTTTCTCCACATCCTCGCCAGCATCTGCTGTCACCTGAGTTTTTTATCTTAGCCATTCTGACTGGTGTGAGGTGAAATCTCAGGGTTGTTTTGATTTGCATTTCCCTTATGAGTAAAGATGTTGAACATTTCTTTAGGTGTTTCTCAGCCATTCTGCATTCCTCAGCTTTGAATTCTTTGTTTAGCTGTGAACCCCATTTTTAATAGGTTATTTGTCTCCCTGTTGTCTAACTTCTTGAGTTCTTTGTATATTTTGGATATAAGGCCTCTATCTGTTGTAGGATTGGTAAAGATCTTTTCCCAATCTGTTGGTTGCCGCTTTTGTCCTAACCACAGTGTCCTTTGCCTTACAGAAGCTTTGCTGCAGTTTTTATGAGATCCCATTTGTTGATTCTTGATCTTAGAGCATAAGCCATTGGTGTTTTGTTCAGGAAATTTTCTCCAGTGCCCATGTGTTGAGATGCTTACTTTTTCTTTATTAGGTTTAAGTGGGTATCTGGTTTGATGTGGAGGTCCATGATCCACTTGGACTTAAGCTTTGTACAGGGTGATAAGCATGGATCGGTCTGCATTCTTCTACATTGACCTCCAGTTGGACCAGCACCATTTGCTGAAAATGCTATCTTTTTTCCATTGGATGGTTTTGGCTCCTTTGTCAAAAAATCAAGTGACCATAGGTGTGTGGGTTCATTTCTGGGTCTTCAATTCTATTCTGCTGGTCTACCTGTCTTTTGTCTCTGTACCAATACCATGCAGTTTTTTAGAACTATTGCTCTGTAATACTGCTTGAGTTCAGGGATAGATGATTCCCCCAGAAGTCCTTTTATTGTTGAGGATAGTTTTAGCTATCCTGGGTTTTTGTTATTCCAGATGAATTTGCAAATTGTTCTGTCTAACCTCTGAAGAATTGGTCATCCTTCTTCTTGAGCTTCATGTGGGTTGTGGATTGTAACATTGGGCAATCCAAGCTTTTGGTCTAATATCCACTTATCAGTTAATGCATACCATGTGAATTTTTTTGTTATTGGGTTACTTCACTCAGCATGATATTTTCTAGTTCCATCCATTGCTTAAGAATTTCATGAAGTCATTGATTTTAATAGCTGAGTAGTATTCCACTGTGTAAATGTACCACATTTTCTGTATCCATTCCACTGTTGAAGGGCATCTGAGATCTTTCCAGATTCTGGCTGTTATAAATAAGGCTGTTATGAACATAGTGGAGCATGTGTCTTTATTATATGCTGGAACATCTTTTGGGTATATGCCCAGGAGAGGTATAGCTGGGTCCTCAAGTAGTGGACTGTCTAAATTTCTGAGGAACCTCCAGAGTGGTTGTACCAGCTTCTAATTCCATTAACTATGGAGGTTTGTTGCTCTTTCTCTACATCCTTTCTATTTCTTTGGCTTATACATCCTGATCACAGTTCATCATTGAAGTAACTCAGGACAGATACACAAACAGGGTAGAGACCTAGAAGCAGGAACTCATGCAGAGTTAATAGAGAAGTACTTCTTACTGACTTGTTCCACTGCTTTCAGCTTGCTTTCACCAGAGGTGGCATTATGTGAGCGGCTGGACCCTTCACAACAAATCATTAATAAAATGTGCCCAGATATGCCCCAAGCCATTTGATGAAAACAATTTCTCAACTGATTTTCTGTCTTCCCAGGTTGTTGACAAAAACTAGCCAGCATAGCAGCCACTCCAGAATATCATTCACATTGGACTTTCTCAGAAAAGTGTGGATGGTGGCTAAAGAGTATTTGATATATTCCAATCTACTTTTTTGAAGTTCTTGCTACTATGATTTACTTCTATAAAACAGAACTTTAGGGAGGGTAGAATTAATTCCACTGAGCTTTTGTTCTTCTTTTAATTAAAAAATGTAGTATTTTTAATAATATTCGTTCTCCTTACCCAACTCTTCTCAAATCCTTTCCACCTCCCTACATACCCAACTTTATGTTCTCTCTCTCTCTCTCTCTCTCTCTCTCTCTTTCTCTCTCTCTCTCCAAAATATAAAACAATTGCCAAATCAAAACCAAACAAAAGCAGACAAAACAAAAGGTACTCACACACAGACACAGACACACACACACACTGAACCTGACACACACACACACACACACACACACACACACACACACACACACACACACACACACACACACACACACACACACACACACCCCATGGGTCTGTTTTATGTTGGCCAACTAATCTTAGGGATAGGGCTTGTCCTGGAATGTGGTTGATATACCTAGTGACACTTTCCTAGAGGAAACTCATTTGCCAGCAGTTATCAGTTGCAAATAACTTCTCGGTTAAGGGTGGGAATTTGTGTTTACTTCTTATTCATGCTGTGATTTTATCTCATTTGAACTTGTACATGTCATTTATGTACTGTCACAGTCTCTGACTTTTATTTTTTCCAGCCCTGTTATGTCTGAATGATCATTTGTCCTCAGAGTCATCTACCACCTCTGGCTCTTAACCCTCCTTTTCTGCAGAGATCTAACAATCTGGAGAGGAAGGGGTTTGATAAGGATATCCTATTCAGTACTGAGTACTCCAAAGTTGCTTACTCTCTGCACATTGTTCAGTTGTGGTTTTCTGTGTTAATTACCACCTACTGTAAGAACAGGCTTCTTTGATGAGGATTCAGTGACTCACTATCAGTACAGCAAAATTCTAATAGGGGTAATTTAGCAGAATAATAAATAGTAGTAGTTTTCCCCTTAGAGCCCATAACATATCTAGTTTCAAGTTATTGGCTACTTTATTAATGACAGATATGGGATCCATCTACCACATAGCAATCACTTATTAATAATTGAACATGATACCATTATTATTATTATATAAAGTAAAACACCTCTTCACTCTTCCATGGTTTTTTATGCCAGGCAGGGTTGAATTAAAATAAAACAGTCAGGGACAACCTATATTCAAGCAGAGGAAAGAAAAAGTATCAAGTAATCATGTCCAGAGATAAAAATGTTATAGCAGGGATATGTATTCATTTAAAGGGACAGCACAAGAAGTTAGCTTCATTGGTGGTAAAGCCATTCTGGGAGAATTTGGGAGAAAACATGGTTTAAAAATCATTACATGACTTTTTTGTTTCATATATTTTAATACACACACACACACACACACACACACACACACACACACACACACACACACGTGTCTTAGGGTTTTACTGTTATGACCACACACCATGATCAAGGCAAGTCTTATAAAGGACAACATTTAATTGGGGCTGGGTTACAGGTTCAGAAGTTAAGTCCACTATTATCAAGGCAAGAACATGGCAGCATCCAGGCAGGCATAGTCCAGGAGGAGCTGAGATTTATACATTCTTATCTGAAGGCTGATAGCAGAATAATGACTTCCAGGCAGCTAGGATGAGGGTCTTAAGCCCACATCCATAGTGACACATCATTCCAAGGCCACACCTTCAAATAGTGCTACTCCCTAGGCCAAATATATTCAAACCACTATATTATCTATCTCCCTGACTATATTGTGTGAGATGCTTACAGATAGAACATATGTTTAATTCATGCTACATTTTCCAAATCCTGGCATGTCAATAAACATACTAGATGTTCAACACAGAAGTCGTGGGGAAATATTATTTCATGCACTGGTTTATAGTAACTTCTCATGATTAACTTAGGGAAATAGAAGGAAAATAAACATAGTTCCCTGAATTGTAGTAAGATAGTTGTACGTTAATAAGAGATTACTTAGGATGGCCAGTAAAACTCACTAGGTTTCTCATTGTTCAAGGATATGCTGCACAAAAATGGACTGTATGCTTACTATTTGCATATTATCTCATGTTAATGAAATACAGGTGTGAGGTAATCATTATTTGAACTATTGTATTTTTCTTTCCTCCATTTTAGATTGCTTTTCCATGGACATTTGACCACTGGTAGATCTCTATTTAAGGTTTTAGGTTAAATGATAAATTCATAAGACAACCAGAATAATTTTGTTCAATTGAAAATACATTTCATTTCTCTTAGAATAACTTAATTATAGGAGAACTCTGAAATATTTTTTGTTGATTTTTCTTCAAATAACAAAGATGTAAAAACAGTTTTATAAAGCAGCTATATTCCCACCCATAGCAGCTACCATGGAGTTGCAAGGTATTTATAAACTTAACTACCCAATTAAATGACTGTGTTTTAGGTAAATGCATTTTTGTGATTCTACTGTATAATGTGAATCAGCTTTGATCCTTTGATCTTCTGTAATAATGATATATATGACTAATGTCAGATGTCTTTCAAAACCCTTTTTAGCCATTCTATAGTGTTTCATTTAAGCACGTGTATGTGAAATCTTAGTGAAATATCAAACATGAAATAATAAAGGCATATTGCATAGCAATAAAGATATAAATGAAGGAAGATACAATAACAAAAATACAGGAAATTAGAGAAAAGAGATTTAGAAGAAAAAAGAGGGTGGATCTAGGCACTGCAACCTCCACCCCCACCAGCCTTGCCTATATCCCCGGAGGATTGCTCTAACCTGAGACATTGGTGAGATTCCCACTTCAATCCTCACACCAGATGGGACTCCACAGAGCCCAGCAGACATAAGCTCTGTCCCTCTCTGTTGGATCCCCATTGCCCTTCTTGTCCTCACTTCCACCTGTATTTGCTGCAAATCCATGTGTTTGCTTCTTCACCCTACAGACCTGCCTGTATCCCCAGAGTCTTACTCTAACCAGGGACACAGGAGGCCTATTCTAACCAGGGGCACAGGAGGCCAGCTAAAATCAGAGACACAGCTCCACCTGCCTCCAAGGAGTCAGACTCTGACCCAGACACTGACCTCCACCTTACTCTTGGGAGGCCTGCTCCAATCTCTGACAACCAGTCTAATTAATACCAGAAACAATCAGATAGTGAAACACAAGCACAGGAGCAAAATCAAGAAAAGCCAATGCAACATAGCAACAGCAAAACCAACTCTTATACTAAAGCAAGTCCTGGATATCTTAACACACATGTAGAGCCTGACCTTAAATCCTATCTCATAAAGATGACAGAGGCCTTCAAAAAGGATATAAATAATTTGCTTAAATAAATACAGGAAATACACTCAAAATGGTAGAAGCCCTTATACAGGAAACAAATAAATCTTTAATGAAATATAGGAAAATACAATCAAATAGTCAAAGGAAATGAAAAAAATATCTAGGCCTAAAAACAAAAATAGAAAGAACAAAGAAAACACAAATGGATAGTACCCTGGAGATGGAAAACTTAGGAAAGAGAACAGAAACTACAGACACAAGCTTCATCAACAGAATACAAGAGTGGGAAGAGAGTATTTCAGGTATAGAAGTTACAATTAAAGAAATTCATATATTGGTCAAAGAAAATGTTAAGTGTAAAAAGTTCCTAACCCAAAATATCCAGAAAATTTAGGATATAATGAAAACACCAAATCTAATAATAGTAGGAATAGAAGAGAGTGAAGATTCCCAATTCAAAGGACCTGAAAAGATCTTCAATAAAATCACAGAAGAAAATTTTCCTAACTTAAAGTAAAAGGTGACCATAAAAATACAAGAAGCCTACAGAACATCAAATAGTTTGGACCAGAAAAGGCAATCCTCCTGTCCTATAATAATCAAAACACTACATGTACAGAACAAAAAAAGAATATTAAAAGCTGCAAGGAAAAAAAGGCCAAGTAACATATATAGGCAGAATTACACCTGACTTCTCAACAGAGACTCTAAAGCCAGAAGATCCTGCACAAATATCTTGCAGACCGGAATAGGCCATAGACATCAGCACAAACTATTATATCCAGCAAAACTCTCAATCATCACAGATGGAGAAACCAAGATATTCCATGACAAAACCAAATTTAAACAATATTTTTCCATGAATCTAGCCTTACATAGGATAGTAGAAGGAAACTCCAGAACTAGTAGACCCAAGAAAACACAAGAAACTAAACTTCTCACACAAACCCAAAAGAAGAGAAACACCACACAGACACACACACACACACACACAACACACACACACACACACAGAGAGAGAGAGAGAGAGAGAGAGAGAGAGAGAGAGAGAGAGAGAATAAATAATGAGATGAGAACTATCAATCACTGGTTACTAATATTTCTCAATACCAATGGACTCAATTCCCCAATAAAACAACAAAGGCTAACAGACTGGATAGGTAAGCAAGATGCATCATTCTTCTACATACAAGAAACACACCTCAAAAACAAAAGATAGACACTACCTCAGAGGAAAGGGCTAGAAAACGCTTTTCCAAGCAAGGGGTCCCAAGAAATAAGCAGGACTAGCCATTTTATTTCTAGTAAAGTAGATTTCCAGAAGTAACAAAAAAGATGGTGGAGGACAAGTCATGCTCATCGAATGAAAAATGCACCAAGATGAACTCTCAGTTCTGAACCTCTATGCACTAAACGTAAGGGCACCAACATTTGTAAAAGAAACTTTACTAAAGCTCAAGACACATACTGAATCCTACACAATAATAGGAAGAGACATTAACACCCCAATTTTACCAATGGGCGAGTCATCAAAACAGAAACTAAACAGAGACACAGTGAAACTTTCAGAAGTTATGAACCAAATAGATTTAACAGTTATCTACAGAAAGAACAAATGGATTTAATGGTTATCTACAGAAAAATTAATCTCAAAACAAAAGAATGTATTTTTTTTCACCTCACAGAGTCTTTTCTAAAACTGACCATATAATCAGACACAAAAGAAGTCTCAACAGATACAAGAAGATTGAAATAATCCCTTGGATTCTATCAGATCACCACAGACTAAGGCTGGACTTCAAACAACAGAAACAACAGAAACCCACATGCTCATGAAATTGAACAACTTTTGTACCCACGATAACTCAGTCAGGAAGAAAAAAAATAAGTAAATTAAAGACTCTCAAATTCAATGAATTGATGATACAACATACCCAACTTATGGGTCATAATGACAGTGATGTTAAGACAAAAATTCATAGCACTAAGTTCATTCTTAAAGGAAGTGGAGAGATCCTACACTTAATAGCACACCTGAAGCTGTAGAACAAAAAGAAGCAACTACACCCAAGAAGAGTAGATAGCAGGAAATAGTCAAACTAAGGGCTGGGATCAACCAATAAGAACCAAAGTGAAAAATATAAAAAAAAACAAAACAACAAAACCAAGAACTGTTTCTTTGAAAAGAATCGAGAGATAAACCCTTAAAGAAAATTGAAAGGCAGAAAGATAGTATCAAATTAACAAAGTCAGAAATGAAAAAGGAGACAACAAAAAATACTGAGGAAATTAACAAAATCATCAGGTCTTACTTCAAAAGACTGTCCTCAAAAGTATTGGAAAATCTAAATGAAATGGATGATTTTATAGACAGATATCATGTACCAAAGTTAAATTAAGGGTAGCTAAATGTCAAATTGATTTCCAAAGTGATTGCACAAGTTTGCACTCCCACCAGCAATGAAGAAGAGTTCTCCTTTCTCCACATCCTTACCAGCATGTGCTTGATTTTTTTTTCTTAGCCATTCTGATGGGTATAAGATAGAATCACAGAGTTGTTGTGGTTTGCCTTTTCCTAGTGACTAAGGACTTTCAACATTTCTTTAACTGCTGCTTGGCGATTCAAGAATCCTCTGTTGAGAATTCTATATTTAGATCTGTACCTGATTTTTTAATTGGGTTATTTGTTTTTTTTTTTGGATTCTAATGTCTTGAATTCTTTACATATTTTGGATATTACCTCAACAGATGTAGGGTAGTGTGAAAATCTTTTCCAATCTGTAGTCCATTTTGGTCCCTATTAATAGTGTCCTTTGCCCTTACAGAAGTTTTTTTTTCATTTGAAGAGGTCCCATTTATCAATTGTTGATCTTAAAGTGTGAGCCATTGGTGTTCTGATCAAGAAAATTTCCCCTGTGCCAATGTGTTCAAGGCCATTCCCCGAGGTCCCTTCTATTAAATTCCCCTGTAACTGTATTAGCTTGAGGTCCTTGATCCACTTGCACTTAAGCTTTGTATAGGGTGATAAGCATGGATCGATCTGCATTCTTCTACATGTTGACCTCCAGTTGAACCAGCACCATTTGCTGAAAATGCTATCTTTTTTCCATTTGATGGATTTGGCTCCTTTGTCAAAAATCAAGTGCCCATAGGTGTGTGGGTTCATTTCTGGGTCTTCAATTCTGTTCCATTGGTCTATCTGTCTGTCTCTGTACCAATACCATGCAGTTTTTTTTTCACTATTGCTCTGTAATACTGCTTGAGTTCAGGGATAGGATTCCCCTGAAGTCCTTTTATTGTTGAGGATAGTTTTAGCTATCCTGAGTTTTTGTTATTCAGATGAATTGTTTTACCAAATTCCTTCTATGAAGCCACACATTTTATACCTAAACCACACAAAGACCCAACAAAAAAGAGAACTTCAGACCAATTTCCTTATGAATATCGACAAAATACTAATAAAATTTGCAAACCTAATCCAAGAGCACATCAAATAATCATCCATCAAGATCAAGTGTAGGTTTATCCCAGGTATGCAGGGATGGTTTAATATACAGAAAACCATCAACGTGATCCATTATATAAACAAACTGAAAGAACAAAACCAAATGATCATTTCATTAGATGCTGAGAAAGCATTTGACAAAATTCAACACCCCTTCATGATAAAAGTCCTGGAAAGAATAGGAATTCAAGGCCCATACCTAAACATAGTAAAAACCATATACAGCAAACCAGTGGCTAACATTAAACTAAAATGAGAGAAACTTGAAGCAATCCCACTAAAATCAGGGGGACTAGACAAGGCTGCCCACCTTCCTACTTATTCAATATATTTTTAGTTCTAGCCAGACCAATCAGACAACAAAAAGAGATCAAAGGAATACAGATCGGAAAAAGAAGTCAAAATATCACTATTTGCAGATGATATGATAGTATATTTAAGATCCCAAAAGTTCCACCAGAGAACTACTAAACCTGATAAACACCTTCAGCAAAGGCTGGGTATAAAATTAATTCAAATAAATCAGTAGCCTTCCTCTACACAAAAGAGAAACAAGCCGAGAAAGAATTTAGGGAAATGACACCCTTCATAATAGACCCAAATAATATAAAGTACCTCGGTGTGACTTTAACCAAGCAATTAAAAGATCTGTACAATAAGAACTTCAAGACTCTGAAGAAAGAAATTGAAGAAGACCTCAGAAGATGGAAAGATCTCCCATGTTCATGGATTGGCAGGATTAATATAGTAAAAATGGCCATTTTACCAAAAGCGATCTACAGATTCAAGGCAATCCCCATCAAAGTACCAATCCAATTCTTCAGAGAGTTAGACAGAACAATTTGCAAATTCATCTTTATGCCTTTCTTAAAATCTTCCATCATTATCAAAAAACATGACTTCAAATCTAAATCTTGCTTTTTTTGGTGTGTTTGGAAATCCAGTATTTTCTTTGGTGGGAGAACTGGGCCCTGCTGTAGTCCTCTGTGTCAGCACTCCTGTAGAACTGTTTTCCTGTTTTCTTTCAGCCTTTCCTGAGAGCAGGTGCTCTGTTGTCAGTTGTGGCTGTGCTCCTGGAGACTGTCTTCCAGCTCTAGGCGTGGGCAGGAATCAAAGGGTCCTGCTCCTGATTGCTCATGTAGGTCCTTGTACCCAGCGGGCACAATTGGCACTATGCAATTTCCTCTTGGGTCTGGACTGTTGGCAGAGGGTATTCTCCTCTGACTTCTCAGGAGTATCCACACTGAGGTTCCAGCTCTCCCCCATGGGTTTTTGGGGTGGAGGGAGCCATTTGTGGGATGAGTTCTGGTCCTGGGTGCAGATCAGAACTGGCGGGGCACCTGAGGCTGTCTGTTCCTATATCCCTCTGTCCAGAGGCACTCTGCAGTTTCCCCTTTGACCAGAGATGTGGGCTGAGGTGTGCAGATGTAGCAGTCTGTCCTTCAGCCTCAAGATGTCTGCACTCCTGGGTGGTCTGCTCTCTTCCCCCAAGGGATTTGGGTGCAGGGAACTGTGGGATGCTAACAGTTCACTTGCAGGCAGAACAGAAGCATTTTTTTTATATTGGCCAGAAACTGAAAGCAACCCAGATGTCCCTCAATCAGAAAATCAATAGAGAAAATGTGGTTCATTTACACAATGGAATCCTATTCAACTATTAAAAATTAGAATATCATGAATTTTCCAGGAAAATAGATGGAACTAGAAAATATCATCCTGAGTGAGGTAACCCAGTCCCAAAGGACATGCATAGTTACTCACTTATAAGTGCATAATAGTTAAAAGTACAGAATACTCATAATACAATCCACAGACCATAAGATGTTTAACAAGAAGGAAGGCCCAAGTGAGGATTGTTCAATACCACTCAGAGGGGAGAACAAAATAATCACTGGAGGCAGAGAGAAGAAGAGAACTGGGTGGAAGGAGGGGGGAAGGTGGGCAGGATCACATATGGGGGTGGGAACAGGAGAGAAGTCAAGAGGGCCAGGAGAATAGATGGAAACATGCAGTTGCTGGGGTTGGGGGTGAGGTTGGGGAATTGCTAAGAAGTTCCAGAGACCTGGGATCAATGAGGGTGACCTTAGCTGAAATGCCCATCAGTGGGGTTACAGAACCTTAAAAGGACACCTCTAATAGTCAGACAGGACCCCCAGTGGAGGACTGGGGACACCAACTTTCAACCGAAAATTACTCCTGTCTAAATGAAATGTGGGAACACAAATGGATCAGAGACTGAAGAAATGCTCCACCAGTGACTTGACTCGACTTGAGACCCATCCCATGAGCATGTAACAACCCCTGACTTTATTAATACTGATGATGACTGAGACAGATGCAGGTACTCACAGCCAAGCATGGGATTGAGGTAGGAGATCCCTATGGAAAAGTTAGGGCAAGGATTGAAGGAACTGAAAGGTATGGCAACCCCCACAGGAAGATCAAGAGTGTCAACAAACTAGAACCTTGGGAGATCCCAGAGCCTGAGCCACTAACCAAAGAGCATACACAGGCTATTCAGAGGCTCCTAGCACATGTGTAGCAGAGGTTTGTATTGTCTGGCCGCAGTGGAAGAGGATGTGTCTAATTCCATAGACACTTGATTCCCCAGGGTGTATGTGTGTTGGGGGGGTACCCAAGAGGTGGGATACCCTCTCAGAGGTGAAGTACGCATGGAGGGAAGAGTTCTGCAAGGGAGGAGCCAGGAGGGGCAGCATTTGGGATGTGAATTAGTAAAATAATTTAAAAGGAAAAAGAAAAAAAGAGAAAGTATTAAGATTAGAGAATACAATAGGTTTGTATACTAAAAGTATCAATTAGGGAAAACTTTAAAGTACTCCTTTAACTTTAAGGGTGCAAGAGTCCTTTTGAGAATCTGCTTAAATAAATGACATTTTTTATGGATTTGTGGGTAAAGATGTATACAAGTGTAAAGATACATAATTAGTCTTTCATGTAACAACTAAAATATTTAATCATTATTAAGAAATACTTCAAGGGGTTGGGGATTTAGCTCAGCGGTAGAGCGCTTACCTAACGAGTACAAGGCCCTGGGTTCTGTCCCCAGCTCCGAAAAAAAGAAGAAAGAAAAAAAAAAAGAAATACTTCAAAGAGTAATCAATGGAGGGGGGCTTTAGGGAGGTGAGGAAGGCAAATGCAGAAGAAAATTGGAGGAGGGTAATGGGGAATAACAGGGTACAAGTGATCTGATTGGGAAAATGGAAAAGGGGACCTCTTTAGAGAATAGTAAAGGAAGAAAATATAGAAGAAGAAAGGAGGGTAATATAACAATATGGATATCTGGAAGGTCTTTATCAAGCATACTATTATCAACCTAAAAACAAAGACACAGTAAACCCTATAATACCCGTAATTCTGTGTATAAGTATACATATACAGTTTTAATAAACTTTTCTCATCTGACCTGACAATGTTCCCCCCAAGAACCAAAGACCACTTAACAAAAATCCAAAACTGTACATCCAAAGCTCCCAGTGAGTTGTTGGCGATGGCTCTCCAAGACACTCCCAGCTTGCTGTAGCTCTCCAGAGTTGGAAGGTTAAAAGTTATTGGTGAAGACACAATATACTTCAGAAACAGAGGCCAGAGAAGTCTGGGCTGGAACTGTCCTGACTGTCTTTTCCCTGAAGACCAGCTTTCATGGTACAAAAAAAATTACCATGAAGGTTTCCTAAGAGGGGAGTTAAACAACTGTCCATCCATCTGTGACACCTATGAACCATATCAATGACTAACATGGCACGATAACCCTAAGAGTGCAGTAGTGGTACATATACCTTGACAGTGACCAACAGCTCTCTAATTGGACTTAAGACCTACTGGAGAAGAGGGAAATCGTGTCTAGTACTGGAAACCTAGCTATATAACTCAGTGCTTGTGATGTCATGGATATTGGAGGAGGAACTACAACCACTACTTTACCAAATAAGTATGGTAACAACAATCTAAGCATTTGCCCTAGTATCGACAGATAAGTGTCATCCTCACCCTTCATCAATGAAACTTCTTTTTGCAACAGATAAAGACCACTACAGAGAACCCAATCAATCAAAATACACAGCTGTGAGACCTAGTTCCAGTGGATGCATCTTTAATGTTCTCATGGAATATCTAAGGCTCATGGAATATTGTGGAAGATGTGGCAGAAAAAATTGTTAGAGTCAGAGGATCAGGGAATTTGCTGTGTGGGTGTGTCATTTAGTAATGGCAGAACTTACACCCATATGGTCTCAACAATATGGTTGCCAAACAAGAGCTGAACAAGGGTGACACCAATAAACATGTCAACTTTGATAGGGAAAAGGCTACAAATCCTCAATCTTATGCACAGAACTGCAGAAAAGTGAGTAGTGATGATATTGGAAGAAATAGTTTTCCCCAGGGGAGAATATACCATTTGGCTACCCAATTATCAAATTAACAAGCCTCAAAACATACATACAAATAACATTGTGCTTGCTAGACTATCTATCTATCTATCTATCTATCTATATATATATATGTCTATATATATATACATATGCATGCAATAACAGTTAATAAAAAGAGGCAATGAGTTTGAAATAGAGCAAGGAGATGTGGAGACGTTTTGGAGGGAGGAAGAGGAAGAGAGAAATAATTTAATTTTGATCTCAAACATGTCATTGGAAAGAAAAATAAAAAAATACTTCAACATATTAAACTCACTCAAAGGGTTGAGGAAATTCCATGTAGTCTGAACAATCAATTCTATGAAGATTATATCTAGTGACATGCTCTAGTCCTTATTGGTCAGTGAAAGAAGATAGAAATATAAACAATGCCCATAATTTCCCACCTCTACTTTCTGTCATCCTAAACACAGATAAGAGTAAATTTTTCCAAGAATTCAATTCACTTAAAACTACATGACTCAGTGTGGTGATACATATTACTACCAGTGTGAGGGAAGCAGAGACTGCCTTTTCTCTTGTGATTTCTAGACCAGCACGGTCTGCATAGTGAGTTCCAGCCAACAAAATACCTTGGTTAAAACATAACACAACACAACACAGCACAGCAAAACAAAACAAAACAAAACAAAACCTACATAAGTTCATTTATTATCTGAAATATGTATAGAAATGGAAAGAAGGAAATCTTGCTTTCTAACTGTAGAATTTATCAGAACAAACAAAATAGCAGGCTAGCCACATTATTATTTACTGACAAACATCGTTTTCAAAGGCAAATATACCTCTTTTGAGTTACTCTCTGACTACTAACATTCTCTACTTCATCTGCCATGTTTTAATGAGTATATTGGGTAATATCATGTAAGGACAAATAATATGGCTAGTTTGTGAGGCTCACTGAGTTAAGTATTGATATATTAGAGTCACATTTACTCCATCGAAGTCATCCCTTCTTTTTCATTTCTAGGCAAGAATCAATAGGCTTTTCTTTTGTTTTATAAATGGGTCATTGGTTTGGGGAAGAGCAGTTGTAAAGTTAGTTATGAACGATTTTACACTTGGTATTTCATCTCTAAGTTTGTCTTCTGAAATGCCATTAATTATGTTAGATGCCCCTCCTCCTTTCTTCTCTTACTGCTTCACAAACACTTTTGCAGTTCTAAGAAAAATCAATTATAATAGTTCTCTAATGTTTTCTGTTTCTGTGTTGTCTGGAAAGAAGCTGATTATTTAAGATTTGAAAAAGCAAGTTCAATATTGATCTTCAAACCTTAATATAGTTATTTATATTGATTTTTAAAAAGTAGATGCAAAAAATTCCAGGAACCATAAAATACTTTTATCACAACAGGTTTTTTTTTTTTTTTTTTTAGTAAAACATGGAGACCCAAGAATATCATAAATAAATCCATCATAATAATTAGTAAAGGTAATTAGTTTACATGTATAACTGTGTGTGTGTGTGTGTGTGTGTGTGTGTGTGTGTGTGTGTGTGTGTGTGTGTGTGTGAATCTCAACCACTCAGTGGTCATCCTTTAACATCAGTGCTCTAATTAATTAGTTTCGAAAATACATGAAATACATGATATACAATAAGATATTGATTGCCATTACTGATTAAACTCAGTAAACTCAGTGACTATAATTACATACAAAACCCCAGCAAATGAGTCATGTTTAATTCTTTTCTTTAAAAATTAGCCTAATTGACAATTTGTATAAAAATGCTCACTTGGAAACTTTAGGGATTCTATCAGTCGCCTGTTCACTGTATTTAGTCTAAAAGATAGAAATAACTCCCCAGTTTAATGTTTATATCTGTTGGACTCTGATCAGAAAATTCATGATGCAGGAAGTCATTTCATCTTAGTTTCTTTGAGATGAACTGCCAAATCATAATTTCAAGCAATATTTTTCTTGCCAGTTGAAAAATTGAAGGGCTTTTTGCTCTGACTATAGATTGCCTTTGTTCTATTATGAGATCCATTCTGGTGCTGTTTGCTCATTATTAGTGTATGATTGGTACTATTATACAGTTGCTATGTGTGCACACAGTTTGAGAAAAGAGCAATTCATAGATAACAGCCTGACAGTGAAACCCTATCAGGATAGTCTTTTTTTTAAATATCTGTAGGATAGAAGGGAAAAGAACAATTATGTTCTGAAAGGTATTTGTTTATAGCTTCATCATAACACATTTTATGAAAATAAATGTCATATTTTATACAAAGACTATTTGCGGTATGTTTTAGTATAAAAAGGAATACTTATTATTTAGTGTAATCTATATGAAATAAATTAATGAATATTATTTGACTCAGTCTTCATATAAATGACAGTTTAGCCTAATTTTAATAGTATAAGAAGTAAATGTTATTTTAAATTAGTATTTCAGAATTCTATATTTTTATGGGTTTTATTCTTAAAAATGGGAAAAGCCGAATCTAGCAAAAAGGTCAAGAAAGATCATGTGATTGTCCCTGCAGCTGCTACCTTCTGTATTGTCTATCACATAAGCCAATCTTTTTATGCCTCCTACTTCATATCCATTTTGCCAATTGTAGCATTTACATTAATATAATCATAAAAAATGGACCCTTCTTAATTTTATTTTTCCAAGCCTCAGGAACATGAGAGTCACAAGACTTCATGAATGAACGAGCTTATTCTCAATGCAGTGCTATTTTTCACTGTGTGAATGTGTTGTGATATACTTATCCATTTATCCACTCTCAATAGGCATTTAGGTAGTTTCCATTTGGGGAACATTATGCATATGGCCACTATGTAGTTTTTCTACATTCATTTCAGTGAAAATGTAGATATGCTTTTCTGCTGAATGCTTGCCTTAGAGTAGAAATCTTGGTCCAAAAATATACATTAGCAATAATCCAGCCATTCCTTATGAGGAAACTAAATCTTAAAAATATTAAGCAAGTAGCCCAAGATCACAGAACTGGTTAGTGATATATATATATATATTCTCCCTCAGCATAGGAAAAAATATAACAGTAAACAGTTTTCGGTTGTGTAGATTGTTCCCTACATTGCATTTTCTAAAATGTAGTTTAGTTTTCACCTTTTGTTTTTAAATGTAGCAAGTAATGAATCATTATGACAATTAATCAATACAAAAGACACAGAAAAATGTTTGGGTAGTGTTTAACTTTTAGGACAAATACTTTCTATAGCTTCATTTACACTGAAATGAAGAATTGCTGTGCGAAGACAAAGGTCTTGAAAGATATTTCAAGCTGTGTAGCTAGGACAATCTGTTTTCATACATGTGCACATACTATGAAGTAATATGTGCCAATTACCATTGTCAATTTCTAAGTCATATGTAGATATAGTAACTACATGAAATATTTTCTTATCTATATACATAAAGCTCTCAGATTGTCTGACTGATTAAATTGATGTCAATGCAATGAAATTTGACCAGTTTAGTCAGTTAACCTTTTAATCAATTTTCATTGAAATATGTGTTTTTCCACCTGCTCTACAGGCACCATGTCAAATTGAAACATCCCTCAATCCAATCATTTTACTTAATCAAAGGACTTAATTGAGTGAGTCCTTTGAGGAGGCAATTATACTGAAACAATGGAAGCTGTACTAGTTTAAAGTAGTAAATATGAATAATAAAAGCTCAGAGTAATAAGCTGAAGTGCTGGGAAATAAATAGACAGACTTGATCACATTGGCTCAATCAAAAGAAGGCTAAGCAGGCTTTATGAATAGCCTGACACATGCCCAGTTAACAACTGGAAGAAAGATGACTAGCAGAAGTTGGCTCCCTACAAGAATGCTTTCTTTCCAAGATTTCCCTAGTCTGCAATGATTTTCTTTACTCTCATTTCCCACAGCCCTTGGATTCGGTGCCACATAATTCAAGGCAGTTTTGCACTGTTTGTTAATTATGTTGAGATTCTTGATTCCTTAAATAGATCATTATCTCCTTCAGGGCAGAAAACATTTCATAGTTAATTTTTTTTTTATTTTTCAGTATCTCATACTGTGTTGTGACACAGTATTGACTAGCCAGAACTATGAGTAATATTTAAAAATGTAGTTTCCTTCCCTTGGAAATGGGCCTGCTTGTGTTTCCCTTTCCTGAGGCTATCACATTGAAGAAGCTGTGATGTATATGTGGGCACACATAAAAGATTTTCATTTCAGCCATTCTAAAACTATGTTATAGTTAGTGACTGAAGCAAAAGTGGCTTTGGGGACTATTTGACAAGAATGGGTCATGAGTCTCACTTGGATGCAATAATTTATCTCATGTGCTTGACAGTAATAGATTGAGTTTTCAACTAAAACGAACATGAGCTATAATATGTAAACAAAGGGAAGAGTTTCTGATAGGGTTATAAATTGGGCATACAAATTATGGAGGATGGAGAAAAAGCCACAAGCAATCTATTATTAATAAGGGGACTATAATGATCCTGTAGAGGATTGAATCTGAAGGTTTTGTGTGCACCAGAATGTGTATCAAATTTCTTGATAATGTTTAAGAATCATTTTCTGGGTAAGTAAAGTTCATTTAGCAGATATTGTAACATGTAGACAATTATTTTTAAAGCTTCAATTCATCAATTTAGTTTATCCCATTCTAAGTCATTTGGAAAAAAGGTAAAGGCTTTCTTTTCTTTTCTTGGATATTTTACTTACTTGCATTTCCCAGTTTCCTCCAGAAACCTGATGTCTCCCCAAGCTTCTTGAGAGTGCTCCCTCCCACCTCCCAGTCTTGACATTTCCCTCTGGGAAATCAGGACTTCACAGGACCAACTGCCTCTCCTCCCATTGATGTCAGACAAGGCCATCCTCCACTACACATGCAGCTGGAGCCATGGATCGATCACTCTATGTGTACTCTTTGGTTGGTGGTTTAGTCCCTGGGAGCTCTGGTATGTCTGATTGGTTTGTATTTTTTTTAATGGGGTTGCAATCCCCTTCAACTCCTTCAATCCTTTCTTTAATTCCCAAATAACCAAAAGGTAAATGCTTTGTAGGGGTTAAGCACTAGAGTGAGCACTGGGGATGCATATTTGACACCCATGCTTTCAACCAAAACACACAAACATGCAGTGTGTGTGTGTGTGTGTGTGTGTGTGTGTGTGTGTGTGTGTGTGTGTGTGTAGAACATTAGAACTGTGCTTAGTGTGATAGGAAAGGAACCCACTGCCTTGTACTGTGCATGCTGGAAAGCTGCACTTCCTCTTTGTCTCATCTCTACCTTTGAACTCTGTTTAAAAGGCTTGGCTTAAATAAATTTACAGGATTTCTTCTCCCCCATAACATGGATCATAAATTTAGAGTTATAAATTTATCATTTGCTTATCAATTTGGACGAAGAAACCATCTAACACTTCTGATGTTCTGTTTCTCATCTAGGACAACTCACCTGCTCCCTTTATTGCATTCATTTGATTTAGAAAACAAAGACAGGCCAATATGTTTACATGTTTTGTAATTTTTAAAACAATGTAAGTTTATAAATATAAAACCAGATGATTTTGTCCTTTATTTCTCTTCTGAGACTGCTGTCACTAGAGATACATATACTCGACTTCTAGAGCTGAGGAAATGGCAGAGTGGATAAAACACTTGTCATAAACAACAACAACAACAACAACAACAACAACAACAACAACAACAACAACACAATACATGAGGGCATCACATTCCCAGAATGGAGAAGGCAGACATGGAAACACAGATCTGTAACCCCAAAGGGAGATGGAAACAGAAGCATCACTGGCTAGCTAGTCTGGCATAGAGAGCTGTGAATAAGAGATATTGTTTCAAACAGAGTAGAAGGTAAGGAATAACACCTAATATTTTCCTGACATTCTCACCTTTGATGTAGCAATAATGAATCCACACTTCTACATGTAAAACTCACTCCTACATAGAAAAAGGAAAATTAAAAAAAGTCTACAGAAGATAAAAAGTGTTTGTGATTTATGAGTAATCAGTATCTCATAGTAATAAATAAGTTTTGGGGTGTGTGTGTGTGTGTGTGTGTGTGTGTGTGTGTGTGTGTGTAACTATGTGTGTGCATGTGTACAAAGAGGCAAGAAGCTGATGATTTCATTGGTCTTCATCTTATGTTTTTTTTTTTTTAAGAACTCAGAACTCACTGGCTCGCTAAAACTGATAGGGTTCTGAACCTCTGTTGCCCAGTATTAGGATTACAAGCTGTTGTTTCCTGTTTTTCTCAATGTTACTGGAAATCTGAACTGAGGTCCTCATGTTTTGCAGAAACATTTACTCACTGAGTCGCCTCCCAGCCCAGGATGAAGTAGTCTTAATTAGTACAAATAGCTGGAGAATGTATTCCAAATAGCCAAGATCTTTTATGAGTAAGACATCATCCCATATTCACAATGCAAATTTGAAATATTGTATACATGAAAATTCATCTTCAGCTACATTGCTGTTATTTTGCTTCTACACATAATTGCCCACCTTTAAACTGTTCATGAAGCCATGTTCTAGGTTCAGGATTTCATGAAATAGAAAAACAAAACAAACAAAAGAAACAAATGACCTTGAATTTCAGTTTCTGTGTAATGTATCTATAAAAACGAATATGTAAAATATCACTATTATGGATTATAAATATACATAAACATTTTATAGAAGAAGTTTGTTTTCATGATTGTTATAATTCTTAAGGATAATGGAATTTATCCTTTTGACATTTTTGACAATATTTTGATTCCTAAGTTTTATAGAAGTAACAGGTCACGAGTTGTTTTGATGAGTTGTTTTGTCAACCTAGTGTCTTTAAAGTTATTGTTTTCGGGTCTCTATATATCTCTCAAATAGGTAGAAAAGTGCAAATAGGTTTAACTTAAATTTACTGGCTTGACAGTAAGTAGTAAGGGAAAATAACCTTCATAAAAGAATTCTTCATGAAGTTTCAGGACCTCTAGTTGTCTACATTGACTTAAATGCATCACTGTAATGATAATTTAATTTTGGAGTTTTATTGACTACTATTATCATTATTACTACCATTTACAAACATATATGTAAAGTTTTTCCTAAGTTAAACTCTCTTTGACAATCATTCACACGCACACAAAGTTGACATAAATCAATAAGCATCAAGAGTTGTCAAAAGAAGCTGTCTCATTCCTTCAGGATAACCAACAGGCTATGTCTGCCAAAGCAGTGAAAACAAACAAACAAGCAAGCAAAAAAAGTTTATAATGAAAATGTCACCCAATTTAATAAAGATGGAAAAAATGTCTGATCCTTTCCAAATGAGCGTTCACTTGCACAAACCTATTCATCCAGCATCATGTTCAATCCATATTCGACTTAATATAATACCTCCAATGAATATCTGTTACCCTTCTAAACAGTCTTCAGAAATGTATCTTTTTCTCTCTTTATGTCAGTTTCTCTCATACTGAGAGGCTTTGACATCTTCAATTCTTCTTAGTAATTAAGAAACGCCTACTACAGTAGCAGAACCTCATCTCATAGAAGAAAAGATTATGGTAAGGTTAGGAAAAAATAAGAAAACACATAGTCCCTAATATTCGTGAAGATTGCTAGTTTTATTTCATCAAGATATTTGAAGTTATAATTTGGAGACAAAACTTCTCATTATAAAGGAACCATGAACATCAGTGAGATGTGAAATAATTTATACTTCTTTTGTTGACTTATTTAGCAAAGGATTTATGCATACACACACACACACACACACACACACACACACACACACTGATACAATTTGTGCATATATATGTATTAAATAAATGTAGAAGTGGTGCTCTGAGAAGAGAAAGAGGACTAATATGAGTTGGGTAACAAAAGAGTGGGAAGAATATTGGGGGTTCACATACTAAAAGTATATGACATACCTAAATGAATTGTCTTTATGAAACTCACTTTTATGCTCAATTGGTACATATCAAAATTTAAGAAAGGCAGTTTGTTGGATCACAAACTAAGGAATGCATGGAAAACATATAATATTAAGATTCTTTGATAAGTGGAACCAGTAGTGTTGTCATCAACTAGAGACTTATAAAAATGTGTATCTGCCATTAAACCTCCCAAAGGTCATTTATAGGCACATTTTTTGCACCAAACACAAAAACACTGGTAACTTACGTGGTGGCAGTGTGGAAGTGAGTGGAACCTAGATTTACTTCCTTTATTTAAATAGTCTGCAATATTACAGAGGATTGTGATTTTATGAAGCTACATGGGAAGATGAAACCCTCTGTAGGAAACAAGTCTGAACCCAGAGCAATTTTCTGACTGCTTGTTTGTTTGTCTTTTTAATACAGTAAGAGCATTAAAGACTAATTCAGTAGAAATGGGAAATATCTTTATGCGGGCTTTGACAAGTATTGTTGGAAACCATTCTGAACTTGGTTTCACACTGACCCCTGTTATCATCTCTCACTTCGTAAAACCTCATGATTTTATGGGTTACTCTAAATCCAGAGTAAACAAACTTTCTGTGAATCTCTATATAGTCAATATTTTAGGATTTGTGAGTTACTTACTATCTTTGTTGCATATTTTTTGTCTTTATTTTTAAAGCCTTTAAAAAATGGAAAAAGAAAACACTCTTAGCTACAGTGTTGTAGAAAAACAAGCTCTAACTAGATTTTGCCCCCAGGCCATAGCTTGACATCTTCTCCACTAAATCATTGAAAAAGCAGATATGTGGAGATGAACTGTACAATAAGCTATGTGTAGAGTTGAACATATTCATATACTTTCATGTACATGCTAAAGACATAAAATTGTTCTACCTTTTAATGTGAAATTAAATTCTTCCCAGGCAGGCACTTTACTGAGAGGTTTTTAGTTTTTCAGAGCAACGAGGAATAAACATTTTAAACACAATATAACTCAAGAAATACAGGTTTTCAGACTGTTACAAAGAAAATAGGTTACTTAAAAAAAAAGAACCAACATAGACAGGCAAAAGTTTCATTTTTTCTTTTGCATTAGGAAAAAAATTCCTACATTTTTATTTTCTACTTTACATCAAAGAGTATGTTTCATTTACCATGATAATTTATGTATGTATTACCATGCTACTACCATTATCAATACTATAATAGATAGAATAGAATAGAAAGTAATACTATAATATCTATATTAAATATTATAGTATCAACTATATTTTGATACATCCTCTATTACTGTGTTTGACATCAAGTACATTGTGCATTTCCTGGATATATTTACATTTAACAGGAAAAATATAAAGACATTTTAGAAAATTTGTTTCAAGGCCCAACTACTGTAATAGTTCAAAATGGACAATTAAATAAAAAACAATCTTTTATTAGTGTCTACGTGTGTACTTTGATCAAAGAAAAGGACCAGAATTTTCAGAGGAAATCTATATAAAATTGGAGTTTCACTGTGAACTTTTTATTTTATAAATCACTTTTGGCTGTATCTTGACTATATAATGTGGTTGAGGTTTTCTGCCTCTGGGCTTTATTTATTTATTTATCATCACTGTATTGAAGGGCCATGGATTCTCATCATGTATTTTTTAATACTGTGGCTGAGGCATTTTCACATTCAGTACTATAATAAACATTTTATTATTGAACTCAGTATGTTCTTTCCTCTAAAGTTACCTGAAGTTATGTGTCACTAAGAATAAGAATATATTCTTTGTGGTTTAGAAAGTTTTATTTACTACAGTGCAAGATGCCAGCATTATGAAATAAGCCATCATACAAGACATTGACAGCAAAAGTCAATATGCACTCATCCAGTTTGTGCTCTATAATTTTTGTGTTGTTATTCACAGTTGGGACAGGCAGTTATCACATGCTTTCCTTTAATCAACATCTCATTCCACTTATGTTTCAAAGGCAATTTCAGGGTTGGCAAATGAAAGTAATAGGGCCTAGAGAAATGCCAATTGTTCTACTATCATTGTCCCATACTTTAGTTCCAATGACAATGTCACCATTGTTTCTTTCTGTAGTCAGTGAATCATTTCTTTCTCCTTTCTTTCCAAGGCTACACTGGGATCATGATTACAATATGTTCTTTCTAACATTTCTTCAAAAATACCTGTCTCAAAACTTTAAGATCTTTCTTTTTTGTTGGCAAAATATTTTATGGCTGCCATCCCTGTTATCTTTCATAATTCATGCTTCTAACAAGTTATATTAATACATATTCTGGATTTAGGAGTATGGATTATTGGTAAAGTTCATTGCTTAGTGTGCTAGGAGTTCGAAATTTTCTGTGTATATGTATGTGATTATGGACACATGTATAAAATTAGTGTGTCATACAGAGAATGTACATAGTTAAAAGATAAATATATGCTGTAGCTTTATATTCAGGAGACCATTCTATTTCCCATCTAGTCTACTTTTTGTTTTTAAAAAGGGGGGTATAAATCTAGTTCTGGGTTCATTTAGGTTCTGCAACTTCAAACTCTCCAGAGTTAAACAGTCACAGGTCATAGAAAACTTTCAACTATTGTAGCTTCATTTTAGCAAACCACGAAACTGTGAACGGGACCCCAGTTGAAGGAATCAGAGAAAGGACTGAAAGAGCTTGAAGGGGCTCGAGACCCCATATGAACAACAATGTCAACCAATCAGAGCATCCAGGGACTAAGCCACTACCCAAAGACTATACATGGACTGACCCTGGGCTCCAACTGCATCGGTAGCAATGAATAGCATAGTAAGAGCACCAATGGAAGGGGAAGCCCTTGGTCCTACCAAGACTGGACCCCCAGTGAACAGGATTGTTGTGGGGAGGGCGGTAATTGGGGGAGGATGTGGAGGGGAACACCCATATAGAAGGGGAGGGGGAGGGGTTAGGAGGTTGTTGAACTGGAAACCGGGAAAGGGAATAATTGCAATGTAAATAAGAAATGCCCAATTTAATAAAGATGGAGAAAAATATTTTTATTTATTTATTTTTACACTCCAGATTTTATTCAACTCCTGGTCCAACCCCCGCCCAGGGTTCCACATCCCATCCCCCCCACACTCCACACTGCCCCCTCCCCTGTCTCCATAAGGGATGTGCCACTCCACCCACCCCACCAGACCTCTAAACTTCCTGGAGCCTCCAGTCTCTTGAGGATTTGGTGCATCTTCTCTGACTAAACCCAGACCTAGCAGTCCTATGCTGTATATGTCTGGGAGGCCTCATCTCAGCTGGTGTATGCTGCCTGGTTTGTGATCCAATGTCTGAGAGATCTGAGAAATTCAAGTTAATTGAAACTGCTGGTCCTCCTACAGGGTCACCCTCCTCCTCAGCTTCCTCCAGCTTTTCCCTAATTCAATCAGAGGGGTCAGCAGCTTCTGTTCATTGGTTGGGCACACACACGTATCTGCATCTAACTCTTTCAGCTGCTTGTTGGGTCTTTTGAAGGGCAGTCATGATATGTCCCTTTTTGTGAGTCCCCATAGTCTCAGTAATGGTGTCAGGTCTTGGGGACTCCCCTTGAGCTGGATCCAACTTTGAGCCTGTTGCTGGACCCTCTTTTGCTCAGGCCCTTCTTCATTTCCATCCCCGAATTTCTTTGAGACAGGAAGAATTATGGGTCAGAGCTTTGGCTGTGGGATGACAATCCCATCCCTCACTTGATGCCCTGCCTTTCTGCTGGAAGTGGGCTCAACAAGTTCGCTCTCCCCAGTGAAGGGGATTTCATCTAGAGTTCCCCCTCTTTGAGTCCTGAGGTTCTCTCACTTCCCAGGTCTCTGGTACATTCTAGAGGGTCCTCCCAATCTCCGTCCTCCTGAGATTGCCCATTTCCATTCTTTCTGCTGGCCCTAAGGGCTTTAGTCCTTTTTCCCCACCCAATACCAGATCATGTTCCCCTCTCCTCCCACCCCCATTCCCTTTCCCACCCCTGTACCTCCCTTCCTCCCCACTTGTGGTCGCTTTCTTCTCCCTCCCAAGTGGGACTGAGGAGTCCTTACTTGGGCCCTTCAGCTTGTTGACCTTTCTGAGTTCTGTGGACTATATTTAGGGTATTCTGTACTGTTTTTGGCTAATATCCATACTGTGCATGTCCTTTTGCACATCAGCAAATGATATTGAAATAATAAGAATGATATTTTCTAGTTCCATCCATTTGCCTGAAAAACTGGTGGGGTGTCTATTGGGTATATTCCCAAGAGTGGTAATGCTGGGTCTTTAGGTAGGTCTATTTCAAATTTTCGGAGGAACCTCCAAACTGATTTCCAGAGTGGTTGTATCAGTTTGCAATCCCACCAGCAATGGAGGCGTGTTCCTCTTTCTCCACATCCTCGCCAACATGTGTTGTCACCTGAAGTTTTGCTCTTAGCCATTCTGACTGGTTTAAGGTGGAATCTCAGGGTCGTTTTGATTTGCATTTCTCTAATCAATAAATACTCTGAACACTTCCATAAGTGCTTCGCAGCCATTCAAGATTCTTCTGTTGTAAATTTTGGTTTAGTTCTATACCCTATTTTTTGATTGTGTTGTTTGTATTTTTGGTGGTTAGCCTCTTGAGTTCCTTATGTGTTTTGGATATTAGACCTCTATCGGATGTGAGACTAGTGAAGATTTTTTCCCCAGTCTGTAGGATGCTGATTTTTCTTAATGACTATGTCCTCTGCCTTACAGAAGCTGGTCTAACTGGCTCTTTGTATGTAGCTTCATTTTATCATGTACATATATCAGTCATTCTAAAATTTCATAATGCCATGACCCTTTAATACCTTGGGTTATAGTGATCCCCAGCCATAAAATTCATTGCTAAGTCATAATGATAATGTTCTACTCTTAACATAAATATTTGATATACAGGATATCTGACAAGCAACCCCTGTGAAAGAATCTTTTGATCCCCAAAGTGTTAGCGACCCATAGGTTGAGAACCACCGAAATATACTGACTTTATTTTTTTCTATTTATGCTATAATGACTAAGAACAACTCACTACACTTATCCTAAAACATTCCTTTCTCTTTGTCAGTATGATCATTTCACTGATAGATCCTCCAGGTTTGTTTTGTATTCACTAGTCTGGCTTATATATTTTCCCTTTCACAGGATGCCTTTCTTCTGTACATATTCTAGTCCTTCAGAGCTTTATTCCATGCTCAACACAGATATCTTCTGTTCTAGTTAAATCACTCAAAACCTACAGACATGAGACTACAAAAATTATTCTTTTTCATAAAAAATTGGATATCTACAATCAAAGACAGGTAATTAAATTTTCTTCTGTATTTTATTGTAATAGGTTTCTTAAGTCCATTTTCATGTAAGTATATATTTTGAGCACATCCTTCCCATACCTTCTACCCTCTCTTTTCTCGCCCGTCTCTACTCCCATTAATTCCCCCTTTTTTCCTCTCAACAATTTCATCTCTATTATCATATTTATAAACACAATTTTAAGCATTGTCTTAGTTACTGTTATATTGTTATGAAAAGACACCATGAGTAAGACAACTTATTTCAAAGAATGCATTTAATTGGTGGATGTTTACAGTTTCAGAGGGTTAGTCCATTATCATCATAGTGGAAAGCAGACAGACATGACACTGGAATAGTAGCTTCTGAGAGCTTTTTGTCCTGTTTCACAGACAGCAGGGAGGGAAAGGTGGCCAGGTGTGGGCTTTTAAAATGTCAAAGCCCACTCTCAGTGCAACATCTCTTTTAACAAAGACACATCTATTCTAACAAGGACATACCTCCTAATCTTTATTAGACAGTTCATCAATTGAGGACTAACCATTCAAATATATGAGCCTATGTGGGACATTCTCATTCAAACTGCCATACATATCTATAAAATCTATGGCCTATTAATGAAAGAAAATATATAATACTTCTCTTTCTGAGACTGACTGTATCTAATCTTCACTTTCATCCATTTTCCTGCAAACAATCATTTTCATTTCACAATGACTAGAACCTCATATAAACTTGAATGGCTGAGGAACTATGGATTAGTTGAGTTCTTATTCCTTAGATACCATCTTTGATTCTCAAATGTGTTTTTGATTTTCCATAATGTACCTGCTGAAGCAGAATCAATAAGATGGCTTGTTTATACTTATGCCTGTTTTTTGCTACTGGGACGACTGAAACACTAAAGGCTGACTGAGCATGGTTTTATCCAGCCTCTCTGCATGGCTAATTTGAACCTTGTGGGCAGCATGAAAGTCTCAGGGTACTCAGATTTATTCCAGGGTAGCATCCCTCATCTAGAGCACTAAATGAATTGGTAAATATATGATGTTTAAATCATGTATATTTCTAACACACATGGTCTATTTCCGGTATTTGCAACCAGGCACAGCTTGAATTTGCAATCCTGACTTAGTCTCTGGGGCATTTTGGTATTGAAGGCTGCATTTCCAGGTTGGACTAAATATACTCTTAAAATCAATATGAATTTTTACTAAAAAAAGAGACATTTCAATAGAAAATGACTGAGAAAAATGAATAAATAGCTCATAAAACAGAATTATATAATGAAAAATAAACATACAAAAATAATTTCAGCTTCCCTATTCATGAGGGAAATGTATTGAAAGGCAACATGATACTGCTAGTCACCCACCAGAGTGATTAAATTAAAAGGACTAGTCATACCACAGGAAAATAAAGATGTACTACAGCAAGATTTCTTTTGTTTTGTAGAAGGGAAGCTGAACACCAGCTTAAGTGAAACTTAAGAGGTTCATTGAAAAGTCCGTTGGATGGTGTTCTGTTGGGACAAACATGTGAAGGAGTGTTTTCCTGAAGGGGACATGGGTGAAAGACTAAGGCAGACTCGTGAAGGAATGTTTTGCTGAAGCAGACACAGGAGAAAGGATGTTCTGCTAAAAAAAAAGCATGTGAAAGGACACATGATGAAGGATTCTTTGCTAACAACATGCATGTATTGGTCTGCCCTACATTGCTTAGTTGAGCTTCATTTGTGGGTCTCCAGAGAGAGAAACACACACAAAAAAATTTCTGGTGGTATTCTGCAGTTTCTGGTCTATTCTCTGGAGTTGGGCTGATTGGATATACGTGCTGAAGTAAGACATGCACTGAGGAAAGACTCACGGAGGACACGTGATGTTTGGAGGGATATGAATAGGACTTGAAGGACAATGATGGAGGCTGAGCTTGACTAGCTGGTAGAGCTAGCTGTGCAATGCTTGCTGGCCTTGAATCTTCACTGATCTTCACTTCACTGAGAGAGGCACAACTGGAAACTTCTCCTGGCATCCCTCCTGGTCCCTCCTACTGACTTATGCCAAGGCTGAGGCCTGGTTGTCTCTGGTAGGTAGTGCCACCACTGCTGATACCTGTTTGCTATCCTGACTCTTCCAAACTGAACTGCTGGTGTATCTGTGAAGTTTTTTGGAGTGGATTGAGCTGCAGATGCTGACCTGTGTGGTAAACTTCTGATTTCCAGATAAAACAAATGGAAGTGGCACCATAGAACCATTTCTAAACAAGTTCACTTTTCCCATATCCTTTCTTTTACACTAACTCTGATGGGTGGTGGGCTACAAGGGAGGTTGAAACATTTAAGAATCATCATTAAAAATAGGATTTGAAGAAAAATTAAAGTTACAACCAGCCTTGTGGAAAAGCTTGGCACTATTCATTAAAATGAAAGATACTCTCTCCCTATGACATAGCAACTCAGCTCCTTGAAAATATGTAAACTGTAGGTTCACCCTCTAACACAGATGAATTACGCAGACATAACCTTAAGTACAAAAGAATATGCCATTCATGTCAAAATAATGGTTATCTTTGTGAGATGTATATTGTATTTTATATATTGAAAAGTTTGAAAAGCTAATTATTCTGCATTTTGTTTCACAAGTGTTTTTCCTTGAAGTTGATAGTTCCTGTTTTATTTCATTATTTTATTTTATTAGTTATTCTGGCCATCTAAGATAGAGAGATTCAGAATGGTAAGAAGGGGGAGAAAAAGACAAACGGCTGATTTCAGTTTTGTTTTTTACTGGTCAGGCACTTTTAGTTTCCATAAAGCCAGGCTACATCTTGAAAATATGGACTGTTTCTGTGATTCTTTGTGTAACTCTGACTGTTTTGCTTCTCGGGGCTAACTTAATCTGGCAAGCAGAAGGGCCTGGCCAGAAGACAAAGAGAAGGCTTCTGTCACCAACTGGCTTTGTCTTATTTCATTTTATACATGCAAAAATAGCTTTGGCTCCTTACTATGTGGTCATCACTTCAATATATAAACTTTGGGGTTGATTTATGGAAGCTGTAGTGTCTTTACTTATAGGCTTTCTAAAACATATATCTCACACGCAGGAATCAGACTGCTCATAGATTTTATCTTAGCTAGTTTTAGCTGAGAAGTATGAAACCCTTTTCACAAATTCTTCCCCAGACACTAAAAACTTATTGTAATTTTTGTCAGATATATTTTATTTCACCAAAAGAAATTCATTGCTATGCTAACTTTTCAAATACAAAATTATGCAATATATGTAGTATTAACACTCGATCATCATATGACAAACAAAAGAAATAAATATCCTTTTACTCATGTTTTATTTTTTTAAAGTTTCTACTGAAAATAAACTAAACTGAGTCACAAATAAAGCACGTGATTTTCTCAAAAGAAAAAAATGCTTTTTATAGCCTAGTGATAGTTAATTACTATATATAAACAAAACACTATCTGTTGTACTTTATTGACATTTTATCTAATTTGTTTCTCAGTATAACCTAAAACTGAAAGACTTTACAGTGTAAATATCAGACTGGTTGAAATACCATCTTTTTTTTATTAAAGACTCTAAACTATAATGAGAAGCTACTAGAATGGCTATTTCTAGATCAAACGTGTTTCCTGTGTTTGGTGAACACACACACACACACACACACACACACACACACACACACACACACACACACACACACTTCTTAACAGCAAAGCTATAATTCTTCCACAAATGACTTTATAACAATTGTTTCTTTTGGATTTGACTAGTGATTTTTAACCAGTTCTAACATATTAGATAACTGAGACATAGTTCTTCCCCTTGTTGTCAAATGCTTGGCCTCTAAATATGACCACTTAGTTGAAAGCAGAAATTGGAAGTTAGAGTAACTAGGTTGGAATTCCAAGTCAGCCATGTTGGGTGATACATTACAAGTTATTTTACCTTTGCAAACCAGTTTTCTCATACATAAGCCAAGGGAAAGGATAATTTCTATGTGCAAACACTTTTGTCATGGTATCTCATGCATATTGTGTGCTCAGTAAGTGTTAATTGTTATTTGTTCCAATATTTTTAACTTCTTATGATAATGAATTTATCGTGATTGTGTGACCTATACAACACGGCGAAGCTAGAACAGTTAGCAATGTAGTGCAACATGAGTCGCTAAGGTTGCTCTTTGTTGCTTGGAGTTTTACCTACTTAAAAGCTGGTATACTGGTTAGTTTTGTGTTAACTTGAGACCAGATAAAATCATCTGAGAAGAAGAAACCTTGACTGAGAAAATGCTTCCGTAAGATCAGCTATAGGCAAGCCTATAGGACCTTTTCTTAACTAGTGATCAATGTGGGGAGGTTCAGCTGATTATGGGTGGCACCATCCCTGGCCCAGTGGCCCTGGCTTCTATAAGAAAGTAAGCTGAGCAAGCCACGAGGAGCGAGCAGTGCCACTTTATGGCTTCTGCACCGGCTCCTGCCTCCTAGTTTATGTCCTGCTTGAGTCCATGTTCTAAACTTCTTTAATGATAAACAGTGATGAGGAACTGCAAACCCAAAAGTACCTTTCCTCCCCAAGTTGCATGGTGTTTCATCACAGCAATAGTAACCCTAACTAGGACAGCTACCACAGTAACTACCAGTTTGTTTTCATGGCCATTACCATTGAGAGTCTTCTGAATCAGAGAACAAGGACTTTGTTCGCAATGCAAGTGTGAGGAACTTTATGTTTGTATCAGTGCTCTTTCACATCGTAAGACTCCTGGGAATGAGGTGGAGTATTCCAGACGGATATGCCATGCATAATAGGTTTGCATCAGAAAAACTAAAATGTATTCTTAGCCATTATCTCTCCTAAACTGGCCTCAAAGTCTCGAACAAGCACTCTTCTTACCTCAACCTCCTGTACAGCTAGGACTATAGATATAGGGCATCACTAGACTTAGGGCTCTCTTCATTGTTCTTAAACATGAATAAATGATTCCTCTTCTCTAGAAGGTAATGCCATTTCTAGTGTCCAAGGTCATTTGACATACGAATATGTCTTAAAAGACATTGCAGATCAAAACATATCAGTGTCTCTACTCAGAAAATGTATAAAATGTGAAAGAAACAGAAAATGTCTGAAATAAAAGAATTATATTTTGAGAAGGGATCAGGCGTAAAATAGAATAGTGCAAAACATCTTTTTCCTTATCTTCCTACTAAAACTAGCCTGAAAACAGTTTCCATGCCAACCAACAGCTGGTTTTCATATATACTCTTCTGTCACTGGCTTTCTTTGTGAATTTTTTCACTCTATCCAATATTGTACCTAGGATGTAGCTCCGCGGTAATATGTTTGCCTATCATAAATGAGCCTTGGGTTCAGTATTCAGTACTATGAAAACAAACAAAAATCTCCAGTAAGTAGAGCACTGTGTAAAGTTTATTCATACGATTGCATGGGGTTTTTGTTCATCTTAATTGGTATATAATATTGCATTATGTGACAATATTGCAATTTAGCTACTTGACAAATTGTATTGATATATATGTTCTCTGTCACTGACTTATTACAAATGTTTCTGACATGAAGCCTTTAATATATCCATTTTGGTAAATTCCATGTAGTTTTCCATTGAGTAGTGCTATTTTGCTCCAAATTCCTCTAATTCATATTCTTCCTCACAAGCCTGAGGAAGTTTACTTGTCCCTCTACCATGGAGGACAAAAGGTTAAGTTATGCCTATGAACAAAAAAGTAAGTCCTCATTAGACAATAAATATGTTAACACCTTGACTGTGGACTAAAATGGGAGCAAGAAATGCCTGTTGTTTATAAGTCACTTCATTTGCAGTATTTTGTCATAAGATGTCTAAATAAAGGGTGGCATATATGAAGAGAGCTTAATCATAATTTTAAAATCTTTAACATGTGCTAATGTTGAATCTTGATTTAAAATAATAATTTTTCTACATTCATTACTGACCTCCAAAGAATATATCTGCTGCAGCTTTAAGCAACATGTTACTCTATAGTCATGCTTAAAACTATATGGTTTACATATAACATGGATGGTTACAGTCAGCTAAATTAGACAGTTTCATCAGCCTGCATATGAGATTTTAATTAATGACACACACATTAAGAACCTTAACACTGCTCTTTACTTTTACTGGAAAACAAGCAGGAGACAAGGGCAGCTTCGAGGTCTTTGTGACATGCAAAAGGATTAGACAAAATATAAATGAAGGAAAATACCTGTGACAGAAATTTCCTGTCATGCAGGAAGAAGAGCTTCAAAAAATCGATATGAATCTTTTCTATACATTTGGAATATGTGGTTGCCTGTGTAAGCAAATAGAATGACGTGAAAAGAGTGAGCTGACTGCTTCAATTCCCAGAAGCAAGGGAACACAGCAAGTACAAGCATTAATCCATAAAAGCAATTCCCTCAAAATAAAATTCTATCTGGCAGACTGCAAAGAAATCAGGAAGTTTAAGAGTCTGAGCCAAATGTAGCACTGCACAGAGACATGAAAAGCAAATGAGGAAGCCATAAAAGGTAGAAACCAGGCCAGGTCTCTAAGGAGAATGCTTCAAAAAAAGTCCCAAGCCACATCCATTCCTTTATAGGACAAATTCAGGAACCTGGAATCTGAAGCACAAAAGTCATATGCCATTTGCAGAAGATGCTGAAACGCTTTAAGATGTTAGTCTTAAGTATAATAGCTCTGGACACAATGTTTTCTCCCTCCAGAAAATGCTTATGGGAGGAAAGTGATAAGCGATTAGTTAATACCCAGAGTAAATGGATGGAATGGAGTGGAGAGCCTGAACACTATTCATTGATGAGTTTAAGTTTTGTTTGCTCAGTACCTCATTGCATCTTGTTTCACTTTTGAAAAGAGCGCATTCAGGAATAATCTCAGCAGAAGCAGTGTTGGCCACTTTAAAATGATAGGCGAATACTAGTACTACTCTCACAAAGCAGAAACTTACACATGAGCTGGTACAGAAGAGGACACAGCCAGGTCATGTGACCGATATCCCAACATCGTAAAACCAACCGGAGAATTAGAAAGTGAGATATTTTTTTCAATGGGAACTCTGAAAGTATCACAGACTTATTTAAACATATCTTCTTATTCTAAACACAATTTATAGTTTCTATGACTTTTGCATAACCCTGCATCATGCTTGCTAACACAGCAGAGTCAGTATCACATGGGGATTTGTTAGAAATAAAAAATACTGGTTAAGGACTAGTAATCAAAGTTCCAATAAGACCACCAAGGGATTCTGATTCATGATAAATTGAGAATTACAGCTCTAAAGCACTCATAAAGAATTCAGAAGAACAAGAGCAAAATCAATTCTCTGGTCAGTAATACATACCTTTTACTAGAGGTATATTTTTTCTCACCTGTAGTACAACCCATTAAAGCTTTTCCAGGCTTTACAAATGCACATACTCAATATTCACATGGGAATAAAGCACAGATAGATATATTAGCTGGTGATTACTTTGCCCTTGATGTCTCTGATTGCTTCCACCATTGCTTCAATTCTTCTAGATATCTAGTCTCCTAAATATTGATATCCTCTAAGAAGATGAGAGGGTGTTTTTCCACTAGAAATTTCAGAAGTCCAATTTTATCATACAATAAAGGAGATGATAGCTCAAAGGAAATCCTCTCTGACTAAAATTCAGAGGAGCCTCTTTAGACGGAGGGAGGAGGAGATCCAGAAGAAAGGCAATGAGAGCTGACAGGTCAATGGTCCTGCGAAGCTCATACCTCCTGCCTTCTGTCAACTCACAGACTCAAATGGAGCAGCATTTAGAAATGCCTGGACAGGATGTAGTCTAGTGGAACAGATAAGTTGTCTCTAATTTTTTGTTTGCCTATTGTGCTTGAGACAGTCCTGCTAGAGTTTCCATATTACAGTGTGATGTCATGGTGATAGAAGCACCCAATATTCCTGAGAGGGTACAGAGGCTGATTACATCAGACTCTAGAGTGTTAGAATTTCTTAGAATAGCTCTTATGTTTATCAAAGTGGAAGGCATGGAATAGGCTCTGAATAGACCCAAATACATGGTAATCATGCATGAGGCAGAATGAGTAGTTACAATTGACCTAGATTGTTTGGATATCTTCAGAACAATAAATAAGAAGGTGAAAAACATGAATTGTAAAAATGGTTTGTAAAACATAATACAAAGGCTTAATGTGAAATAATGTCCAGTTACAAAATAAAGAAAATTATTCATTCCTGTATTTGAGAACTAGAATTAGTAGCCATGACATACAAAAGTAAACACAATGGGCCAAATATATAAATGTAAAAATAAGATGTCAAATATAATACCAATAATAGCTTAAAGCAGTTATAGAGTTTTGACTTACTAAAAGCAGGTACTAAACAATTACATGTTTGCTTGTCACTATTTGTAAAGGAAATCTCTCTCTCTCATCACAGATTTTCCTACAAATAGCTTGGATTAATATGTTGAACAACTTATTAAACTCTATTCACACTCTTTGCATAGCTAATTCACATTCTTTGCATACTGGTAGATATTTGTTTTGGTTAATTGTTATTCATAGAAGCTTTTCCATACTCCCAGCCATAAGTCTATATGTAGAACGATAATAAGCTCACATATAGAGATAGAAAATTTAACTGACTCATATCATCACTGCATGCTCAACCACTGACAAAAGGATAGTAAAGAATTTGTGAGAGACCTTCAGAAAGAGGAAGAAAACAAGAAAAGTCACAACTAAAAAAATTCTGAAAGTGAGCATACAGGTGAGTGAATGTAATCTAGTTTAGTATGTCCCAGAAAACTGAAAGCTACGATAGCAGTGATAAACTAATGATTTATAACTTACAACATCAAAATGTTAGTTACCTACCGCTCAGAATGAAGGCAAATGATTAAGATTAGGCAAATGCTTGGAGCCTCAGGCTGCGTTTATATCTATTAACGTGGAGTCACAGACAGGAATCTAGTATAACTGTCCTCCGAGAGGCTCCACCCAGCCTCTGATTGAAACAAATGCAGAGACCCACAGCTGAACATTAGATGGAGCTTGGGAAGGCTTATAGAACAGTTGGAAGAAGGAATGAGGAACTCAGAGGGGACAGGGACTACACAAGAAGGCCATCAGAGTCAACTAACCTGAACCTTTGGGGACTTCCAGAGACTTAGCCACCAATCAAAAAAAAAAAAATGAACATGGGCTGGACCTAGGTCCCCCGCATATATGTAGCAGGTGTGCAATTTGGTCTTCATGTAGGTTCCTCAACTAGGCTTACCCTGACTCTGTTGCCTGTCTATGTATCCTTTTACCTTAACTGGTCCACCTTATCTGGTACTGCAGTGACATGAGAGATGCCAGGGTAGGTTGTACCCAGTTGGGCCCTTCCCCTTCTTAGAGGTGGAGAGGGGTGGGGAGAGAGGCAGTTTGAGGGAGAACTAGGAAGAGAAGATAGGGAAAATGGAGATGTAAAATGAATGAATAAATAAATAAATAAATAAATAAATAAATAAATGGGAAAAAAGATTTGTAAATGCTGAGAAGCAGATTCTGGCATATTCTTTCCTAGCCCAGAGAAGTATACAGAAACGCAAAGTTTTACTTCACTGAGAGTATAGCAAAATGTTCTTGGACCTAGGAAATATCAAATCTTGGCAAAAATGGGAATATTAATTAACTATATCCATTTATTCAAGAAATTTGTATGGGCTATTGTCTGTACACGCATCATTTTTGAAAAAGATCTCTCTGTCCTTGTAAAGATTAAATAGCAGGAAGAAACTGAAAATAAAATGATGCACGGAATTCATAGGTCAGGATATAGTATGCTTCATGGTAGTGAGTGTTAGCGGAGAAAACCCGCAGTCAGGAGGCTTAAAGCATTCTGGCAAGGTGTTAAATCATCAAAGTGAGCTCAGAAGAGTTACACTTAAGCAAAACTTGAAAGGAATGAGAGTTGTCACACAGACATTTGTGGGAAAAGGATTCCAAAGTTTTAAAACCAGCAAGTGACTGGTGTTTCTTCTCAGGATCAGCAAAGGCCTTTTTAGACTGCAGCAGGCTGGGTGAAGGTTGAAGAAGAAATAACGCTAGAAAGTCACAAGGAATCAGACAATATGGCTTGATGGATGGAAAATTTACATTCTGACATCTTCAGGTCTCAAACATCATGAAGTTACCTCTGATTTCCCTTTACTCTTTCTCAACATGCAAAATTCTAGGAAATTCTATTATCTCTACAGCAAATATATACTCAGAATCTACCATTTCTCACTATGCCCATCACTAACATTGTAGTAGCACCTGTCTTTGGGAATATTGGAAAAGTCCTGACCTGGAATAGTTCCCGACCATGCTAGCCCATTAAAGTTTGTTCTGTTGTTGAGTATAATCAGAAAGATGTTTTAAAATCGTGACATTGCCTTGTTAAAAGTACTACAAAAGAGTTGCTGTGAAAATCAAAATCCTGTATGATATGTCCACTCCATTTCCTATTTTTTTAAATCTGTTTTGCTATTATTTTCCCAGCTTCTTTCTCTTTTCTTACCATTATGGCTTCTTTATGCTCTCTAAATACTCCCAGGTAAAGGTGCATCTTATGCCTGATGCTCACTCTTCCTTCCCATCTAGGTATCAAATGGCTCATCTCTGCCATGCCTGTGTCAGATGGCATCATCCTAACGTTAACATACTCCTGAAGTCTCTTTGCTCTGTACTAATTTCCCTTTTACTTTTGGATTTATCACATATCCACACATGTGAAATAGCAAACATATACTCATATGTTTATTGTTTATGTCTATTAGGACATAGGTCCAGTAAGGAACACATTTTCAGGTGGGCATGACAGCCAATCTCAGTTGTCAACCTGACTACTGCAACTACAAGTGGAACCAACTGAAACTCAGGTATCTTAGAATGCCTGTGGAGGAGTTTCTTGAATAGATTGTTTGATTTGGAAAGATCCATTCTATCTAATCTATGCCTTCTGGTGGAAGTTGACATAAAGTACATAGAAGAAGAAAGCATTCGCTTTTCACCTGCTTACCCTCAGTTCACTGATAACTTCTTGATCTATCCTGCTGTTGGAACATCTCTTGACTTGTATTAGAACTCAATTCTTTGGAATTCTAACATAAACAGAAGACCAGCAGCTCTCTAGGAATCCTCTTGGACTCCAGCAATATACTCAGACTGCTGAAGCATATGGTCTCATGGACTGGACAACTACCTGATTCTTGGCCTTTCCTGTGTCCAAATCCAGAAAATCTTGTTCTGAGACCAGCAGGAGCCCAACAATCTTCTTTGCTCTTGTCCTGCATGTCTCAGCTTACATAGGTCTTTCAACCTCCACCTCCACCACTCTTGAGGTAGTTAAGTAGCAGCACTGTGGCCTCTCTTCATATAAGGTCATGTCCAGCAAGCACCTGGAATTTCTCTTCATGCAAATGAAGCATTCCCAGCACCTCAGCCACAGCAAATAATGAACACTCACCTTAAAAACCTCTGCCCATTCTCAAGGTTTATATACCCCTTGTTACTCCCAATAAAAGAGCTGTTTCACTGAAAACCTCTTTGAAAGGCTACTTCTCCGGACACTCACCACCTGCCGAGATCCTGGAACCCACCCTCCCAGATAAGCTTCATCACTTCATCACTTCACTTTGTGTGTGTGTGTGTGTGTGTGTGTGTGTGTGTGTTTGTTCATTCTATCAATTCTGTTCCTTTAGAGAACAGTGACTAATATACTAGCTGTACTCAACACATAAATAATACATTGTCTGACAACTGGAAGAAACAGGAAATGCTTCTTGGATAAGCAAAGAAGTACAAGATAGCAGATATTAATTAACAAAATCAGAAAATTCTTACTTCTAAACAGTAATCTATTCTCTATCCCTGTTACTGGTAAATGGGTATTGTGTGTGTGTGTGTGTGTGTGTGTGTGTGTGTGTGTGTATGTGTGTGTGTGTGTACATATGCAGGAGTACACACATATGTATGGGTATGAATATAAAATCCAGAAGACAAATTTGTTTTTTCTCAGCAGCAATCTGTCTTTTTCATTTTCTTTATCCTTTGAGGGATATTGTCTATTACTGGCCTGGGTGAAGCTTTCCAATAGGCTGGATGAGTGGCTGGCTGGTATCTGCTACATGGTAATTATTACTTCTACATAGTGAATGAATGGCACACTTGCAAGTTATAGTTTTCAACTAAAATTAATACTATTACTATAAGAATTTAAGTAAAGGATTTTATGAATGACTGTGAGATCACTCTATTTTTTGTCTAATTTATTCACAGCATATGTTGTCTTCCAGTGAGTTGGTTATCTTTTGCTTAGTGACAGTAACAAGTGTTCCCCAACTTTTAACGTTGCAGTGATTTATTCTGTTACCTGGCTTGCAAATTATTTTCAAAATAAGTCACTTGCCTTTATTCTTGTTTCTTTTACAGTTTTGATGAACGTTTAGATTCAATGCAGTTCTATATTTGACCACTTTCATGGAACTAGATATAAATTGTTTTAAGTGAAATCACGTGTATATCTATAGATGTATGTGTTCTTTGTCTATTGCTTAAGCCCTTCAGAATTTCCTTGAGGGATGTTAGCATTAAGCAGTTATAATATTTAATATGTCGACTTTCTTTCAATGGTTAAAGAGCTCTTTTATCAAGCTCCTCAAGAGAAGAGCTAACTGCAGGAATACATCATGTAGAAGAGTTTGCTTCAGGAATGTAACATGTTGCTTCAAAACTCACTGTAAAAGAATATTTTCAGTCTAGTATGGGGAAACTATTCTTAGTTTTTTCTTCTCTCACTATCACTTGGCTATTCTTAGGTTTTTCATATTAAATGGGGGCATGAAAACTTGTTTGTCATGCATGATTGACTACCTTAAAAGGTTCATTAACATTGGATTCAAGAATTAAGTTGATTCTTGGGGTTGGGGATTTAGCTCAGAGGTAGAGCGCTTGCCTAGCAAGTGCAAGGCCCTGGGTTCGGTCCCCAGCTCCGAAAAAAAGAAAAAAAAAGAATTAAGTTGATTCTTAAATTCATAATTAGGTATAAATACTTAGATTTTTCTTTTATGCCATTCATAGTTTTCCCTAAGATGGATTCTGAACATTTCTTGTAAATATGCTTCCTAAGAGGTTGAGTTTTGAGCAAGGATTGAGCCTGAGACTTCGCCTATGATTTCCAGTGTTCTTCATCACTGGGCTGTGTATACCTCCAGCCTTCCTTTCACTTTCTGTTTTGTGACTTGGTTTCACTGAGTTATCTAGGTTGGGACTGATGTCACTTTGTAGCTCAGAAAGACCCCAATTCCCAATTTTCTTGGTTTGTTCTCCTGTGTTCATGATACTACAGGCCTGAACCACAGGTACAGCTGTAAAAGATTTTAAAATATTGCTTTATTGATATTTTAAGAGGGGCTTGGTTTTCATAGTAATTTTTATGGTTGTTCATTCAAGAAATATCTATTGACACATGGTTTGAGTCCATAAAACTTTCAGACTGGTGATTTTTGATGCCTAGCATAACTTTGGGGACTTATGAATTATGATTATGCATGTGACCACCTTAATGGATTTCTAATTAGATTTGTTCTCTTAGGTTCAAATTGTCCATAAACTGTTATAAATTTCTCTTGCTCTCTAATGTTGTCAGTACTCTTTGGCTTAGAATGTACTATTATACTTGCTAGGTTTTTCAGGAAATATTATGGAGATAATGAGTCTTGTAATAATGTCTTGTGAATACTCATATTGCAAATGTTCATCAAACTTCCATATTAACTATGATGTTTTTAGCTTTATGATAGGCATTCTCTCTCAAGTCCAGGAAGTCATATTATTTACATTTTAATATTTTTGTTAAGACAAGTTTTTTACGTTTGTTAATGTTATGATTTTATTATTTGTATACCCTCAAATGTTACCAGAGTTCCTGGTTTTTGACAAAGAGTTGGTCACATCAAGTTAGTGAATGAGATGTCCATTCACTTCTCCGAGTCACACTTGCTTGCAGCAGTCTGTTCCTGGTTTGGTGTGGGGATTTAAGCTTAGCCTTGCCTACAGCATGATGTCAGGCAGGCTGGGATTAAAACGGACTGCAGGAGTGAGGTATGCAACCTCATGAGCTGCTTCAGCTTCAATATTCTGCACTATATGGATATTCTTCCATGTTTACTGTCTCAGGCAGCAGGCAGGCCCCCCAGTTTCTGTTGTAGCTAAGAACAGTGGCCATCTACTCGTCACTCTACTGGAAATGAAAGACCTAAATGTTCTCATGTATAAACATTGGTATCACAGACTTCAAGATCACCACCACATTCCTCTGGATGTGGAACCGAATCAGAAACTGGGCTGAGGTGTTCTTGTGCTGTGTGGCAATCTCTTTAATTTTGGAGTTCTCTAATAGTGAAGGGTCCTCTGGCTTGGCACATGGCCTGTGAGGGTAGACCAGGGGATTGTAGGCTGTGACTGTGATGCTTTTGGAGTGACTGGACAGTTTTCCGGGGTGAAGTAAGGGTGGCATTCAACCTGGTTGGTCACCGACATATGTTTCACTCCAGGCTTGTTCAGAAGCCTTTCAATATGGAAGTGGTTGAAGTTAGAGACCCCCAGAGCTTTCACCAGCCCCTGGTTCACCATGTTCTCCCAGGCTTCCAAGAACATTGTTTTACTGGTGATGATATTGCCTTGATCATCTTTGGAGAATAACCCCTTTCTCTGCTGAAGTCAATAAGATAGAGGTACAAATAGTCCAGCTTCAGATCTGTGAGGGTCTTTGGAAAGGCTTTTTTTACTCTCAGAAAGATTTTGGCAGCAACCATGGCAAACTTCATGGAGCTCAGTACCAAAGTCAAGATGCCTATTGCGGTTCTGGGCACCTGGAAGTCTCCCCCAAACCAAGTCAAAGGTGTGAAGGCAGCTACTGATACTAGGTATCACGATATGAACTGTGCATATGCATATTGCAATGAGAATGAAGTGGGAGAAGCCATACACACTAGAAGATCAAAAAGAAGGCTGTGAAGGGGGAGGACCTATTCATCATCAGCTTGTGATCCACCTGCTTTAAGACAAGTTTTTTTTTCCTTTTTCATACTTTTATTGCATATTTTCTTTATTTATATTTCAAATGTTATTTCTTTCCTGGTTTCTTCTCTGGAACCACTATCACTTCCCCCCTCCCTCTGATTCTATAGGGGTGTTCCCCCACCCAACCACCAACTCACTTCCACCTCCTATCCTGACAGACATTCCCCTACACTGGGGTATTAAGTCTTCACAGGACCAAGAGCCTCTCCTCCCACTGATGCTCAACAAGGCTATCCTCAGCTTCATATGCAGCTGGGGCCATAGGTTGCTCCGTGTGTACTCTTTGGATGGTGGTTTGGTCCCTGGGAGATCTGGGGTGTCTGATATTCCTGTTCTTCCTATGAGGTTGCAAACCCCTTCAGCTTCTTCAGTCATTTTTCTAACTCCTCCATTTGATACCCCGTTCTCAGACCAATAGTTAACTGTGAGTATCCGCCTCTGTATTTGTCAAGCTCTGACAGAGCCTCTCGGGAGACAGCTATATCAGTTTTCTGTCAGCAAGCACTTCCTGGCATCAGTAATAGTGTCTGGTTTTGGTAACTGTATGTGGGGTGGATCTCCAGGTGTGGGAGTCTCTGGATGGCCTTTCTTTCAGTCTCTGATCCACACTTTCCTCCAGTGAATATGTTGTTCCCCTTCTAAGAAGGACTAAAGCTTCAACACTTTGGTCTTCATTCATCTTAAGCTTCATACAGTCTATAAATTTTATCTTGGGTATTCTGAGCTTTGGGGCTAATATCCACTTATCAGTGAGTGCATATCATATGTGCTTTTTTGTGATTGGGTCACCTAACTCGGGATGATATTTTCTCTCTTTTTTTTAAAAGTGAATTATATTTTTTATTATTGGATAGTTTATGTATTTACATTTCAAATGTTATCCCCTTTCCCAGTTTACCCCTCTCCTATCCTTGTCCACCTACTTCTGTGAGGATGCTCCCCCTCCCACCCACCCAATCCCACCTCAACAACCTGGCATTTTACCTACACTGGGAAATGAGCCTATACAGGACCCAGGGCTTCTCCTACTGATGGTTGACAATGCCATCCTCTGCCACATATGCGACCGCAGCCTTGGCTCCCCCATGTGTATTCAACCGAGTCACTATTGATGAAGCCTAGAAGTGCTTTCTGACAGAAACCTCATATGGATGTTTCCTGAGAGGCTCTGGTAGAACCTTACTGATACAAATTAAGATGCTTGCAGTTAACCATCACACTGAGAACAGGGACCCCTATGGAGGAGTTAGAAAAGAAGTGACTCTTTTACTGAACTCCTCTAACAATACAATCATTGATTATCCTGCTAATCCTTGCTTTTATAATAGAAATTCAAAAACAAGAAAAGGACTTTTGGACTCTTTTACTTGTCTGAACAACAATTACTATGGAAATTAGTACCTTTACAAAGCATCATGATTTGTCCCATAAATGTGGTTCATCTAGCATTGTTGACATTAACCAAAACAAGTCAGAATTTGTCTACGAATAATCTTAAAAATGATCCCACCTTTTTTCAATCAATAGTGACTCATCACTGTTTCCTAGAATTAGAAAAGTCTTAGCTATAAAAAACACATTTACCAACTTCAGTAAGTCAACATTAGGATTTATCAAAATTCTCCATCATCAAAATTTTTAAAAATCGTTTACTTTTAGGTTCTATAAAAATAATGTACTAATCAACTGATACAACAACATCAGAGCTTCCCCATCTTCTAGTATGAAACCACTTTTAGTTTTGGAGGAAGCTATTTTAATTCTTGGTTTTGTTTTCATAAAAAGCTCCCATTGTTAAATAAGGGGTGGTCTTTTCATGCCTTTTTTTTTTTCAGACTTGTGTATTTTCGCTTGGGGAAATTGTTTTTTTATTGACAAAATGTTTATTGAAGACTCATTCTATGCCATCATATGTTACAGCCATATATCTGTATCATGTTATAGATATATCACATATGATATAATGAAGTGTCATACAGACATCGGAATAGACTATGGAACTTGAGCCTAGTGAGATCAGAAGTCAAAATCTAAAGCTAGGATGTATGATCAGACCAAATATTCTTAGCCTTGCCAAACTCAACACGCTGCTCTTAACAATGAAACAAATGAATGTCACTGTGTGAGATAACTGAGATCTGTCTCAGTTTTTGTGTTTATTCAGAACACTTTCCTTGACTACATTAGGAAATAAGTGTTTTTGCTGAGCCAACTCTAATTTCTAGTTTAACTTTTTAAAAAAAAGATAAATTTAAGATACCCTTTAATATGAAAGTTAAATTCTGCACTATAGAAATTCCCCTAAAAGGCTTAAAATACCTTGTTAGGAAAAAAATGCCACTCTCATTCTTGCTATATCTAGATCTAGTTGTCCATGTCCACCACAGATCCATTTCTATGTACCATTAACTGGTAATTAGCTGTGTGGAATTGTTCATAAGCTGCCTTTGGAAAGGTATTAAAATTACTTACCATACTCTACCAACAGCCTAACTTCTGCTCTGTAGCAGGCAGGGATTCATTTGTAATAGACTAATGGCAAAGGATGTTGGAATATCAAAAATGTCTTCAAATGGGTTAGCCTTTCATGACCACTTTATGCAAATAAAATTAAATCATTAAAAAAAAGAAAAGAATTAAAGGCACTGAAGGGGATTGCAAACCCATAGGAAGAACTACAATACCAAACAACCAGACCCCCTAGAGCTCCTTGGAATAAAGCACCACCAAAGGATATTGTCTAGGTCCATCCATTTGCCTAAGTATTTCATTAAGTCATTTTTTAATAGATGAGCATACTCCACTGTGTAAATGTACCACATTTTCTGTATCTATTCCTCTATTGAAGGGCATCTGGGTTCTTTTCAGCTTCTAGATATTATAAATGAGGCTGCTATGAACATACTAGAGCATGTGTCTTTGTTATATATTGGAACATCTTTTGGGTATATGCCCAGGAGTGCTATAGCTGAGTCCTCAGATAGTAATATGTCCAATTTTCTGTGGAACCTCAAGACCGATTTCCAGAGCAGTTGTACCAGCTTGCAATCCCACGAACAATGGAGAGTGTTCCTCTTTCTCAACATCCTCACCAGTATCTGCTGTCACCTGAGTTTTTGAACTTAGACATTCTGACTGGTGTGAGGTAGAATCTCAGGGTTGTTTTGATTTGCATTTCTCTGGTGATTAAGAATGTTGAACACTTCTTTAGGTGTTTCTCAGCCATTTGATATTTCTCAGTAGAGAATTCTTTGTTTAGCTCGGTACCCGTTTTTAATAGTTATTTGATTATCTGATGTCTAACTTCTTGAGTTCTTTGTATATATAATATATTAGCCCTCTATCAGATATAGGTTGGTAAAGCTCTTTCCCCAATCTGTTGGTTGCCATTTTGTCCTAATGACAATGTCCTCTGGTTTACAGAAGCTTTATAATTTTATGAGGTCCCATTTGTCTTTTGTTGATCTTAGAGCATAAGCATGTGGTTGTTGGGTATCAAATTCAGGATCTCTGGGAGATCAATCAGAGCTCTTTACCACTGAGCCATCTTCCCATCCCCCACAGACCTATCACAATTAAAACAGATTTGTCACCAGAGACTATGAAAGCTAGAAGATCCAGAGCAGATATCATGCAGACCTTAAGAGAATACAAATGCCAGCCTAGGCTACTATAGCCAGCAAAAGTCTCAGTTAACGTAGATGGAGAAACCAAGATATTCCATGACAAAAGCAAATTTACACAATAACTTTCCACAAATCCAGCCCTACAAAGGATAATAGATGGAAAGCTCCAACACAAGAAGGGAAACTATACCCTAGAAAAAGCACTAAATTAATCCTCTTGCAACAAACCCAAAAGAAGATAGCCACACAAATATAATTCCACCTTTAACAACAAAAATAACAGGAAACAACAATCACTATTCCTTAATATTGCTTAACATCAATAGACTCAACTTCCCAATAAAAAGACATAGACTAACAGTCTGGATATATAAACAAGACCCAGCATTTTGCTGCATAAAGGAAACATACCTCAGTGACAAAGACAGACACTACCCAAGAGTAAAAGGCTGGGAAAGAATGTTCCAAGCAAATGGTTCCACAAAACAAGATGGAGAAGGAACTTTAATATCAAATAAAACTGACTTTCAATCAAAAGTTATCAAAAAAGATAAGGGAAGACACTTTATACACATAAAAAGAATTATCTACCAAGATGAACTCTCAATTCAGACCACCTATGCTCCAAATGCAAGGGCACCAACATTGATAAGATTAACTAAAGCCTAAAGCATACATTGCCCCTCACACAATAATAGAGGAGACTTCAACACCCCATGCTCATCAATGGATAGATCATGGAAACAGAAACTAAACAGAGACACAGTGAAATTAATAGAAGTTATGAACTAAATGCTTTCAACAGATATGTATATAATATTTCATCCTAAAACAAAAAAATATACCTTCTTCTCAGTACCCCATGGTACCTTCTGTAAAATTGACCATATAATTGGTACAAAACAGGCCTCAATAGATACAAAAAGATCAAAATAATTCCATGCATTCTATCAGATAACCATGGACTAAGGCTGGTCTTCAAAAACAACAAAAACGACAGAAAACCCACAATTACATGAATACTCTACTCAATGACAACTTGGTCAAGGAAGAAATAAAGGGAAAAATTCAGACTTTTTAGAATTTAATGAAAATGAAGGTACAACATACAAAAAAAATTATGGGGTACACTGAAAGCACTGCTAAGAGGAAAACTCATAGCTCTGAGTGCCTCCAAAAAGAAACAGGAGAGAGCATACACTAGCAGCTTGACAGCACACCTAAAACCTCTAGAACCCAAGAGGACTAGAAGGCAGGAAATAATCAAACTCAGTGCTGAAATTAACCAAGTAGAAGCAAAAGGAACTGTACAAAGAACCAGGAGCTGGTTGTTTGAGAAAATCAACAAGATAGATAAATACTTAGCCAGAATAACAAGGGAGCAGAGAGATAATATCCAAATTAACAAAATCAGAAATGAAAAACAGAGAATTAACAACAGAAGCCTAGGTAATTCAAAAAATTATCATATCCTACTATAGAAGCCTATACTCAACAAAACTGAAAAATCTGGATGAAACAGACAATTTTCTAGACAGATACCAGGTACCAAAGTCGAATCAGGATCAGATTAAGTATCTAAACAGTCCCATAACTCCTAAAGAAATAGATAAGTAATTGAGAATCTCCCAACCAATGAAAGTCCAGGACCAGATGGATTTAGTGCAGAATTCTATCAGACCTTCAAAAAAGAACTAATACCTATACTGTGCAAACTTTTCCACAAAATAGAAATGAAAGGGATACTACCCAATTAGTTCTTTGAATCCACAATTACATAGCCACAAAGACTCATCAAAGAATGAGAACTTCAGACCAATTAACCTAATGCGTATTGATGCAACAATACTCAATAAAATTCTTGCAAACTGAATCCAAAAATACATCAAAACTATCATTCACCATGATCAAGTAAGCTTTGTCCCAGAGATCCAAGGATGCTTAAATATAGGGAAATCCGTCAATGTAATTCATTATATGAACAAACATAATGAAAAACACACATGATCATCTCATTAGATGCTGAGAAAGCATTTGACAAAATTCCACAACCCTTCATGTTAAAAGTCTTGGAAAGATCAGGAATTTAAGGCCCATAGTAAAAGCCGTATAGAGCAAACCAGTAGCCAACATTAAACTAAATGGAGAGGAATTTGAAGCAATCTCACTAAAATCAGATACTAGACAAGGCTGCCCACTCTCTCACTTCCTATTCAGTATAGTACTTCAAGTCCTAGTAAGAGCAATCAGACACCAAAAAGAGGACAAAGGGATACAAATTGGAAAGGAAGAAGTCAAAATATCACTATTTGCAGATGATATGATAGTATACTTAAGTGTCCCCAAACATATAGCAGAGAATCTCCACAGCTGATTTCAGCAAAGTGACTGGATATAAAATTAACTCAAACAAATCAGTAGCCTACCTGGACCCAAAGGATAAGCAGACTGAGAAAGAAGTTAGGGAAACGACATCCTTCACAGTAGCCAAATATAAAATTTAGAGTCACACCTTGGTGTGACTCTACCCAAACAAGTGAAAGATCTGTATGGCAAAAACTTCAAGTCTCTGAAGTAAGAAATTGAGGAAGATCTCAGAAGATGGAAAGATCTCCCATGCTCATGGATTGGCAGGATTAATATAGTAAAAATGGACATTTTGCCAAAAGCAATCTATAGGTTCAATGCAATCCCCATCAAAATTCCTACTCAATTCTTCATAGAGTTAGAAAGAGCAATTTGGAATAATAAAAAACCCAGGAAGTGAAAACTATTCTCAAAAATAAAAGAATTTCTAGGGGAATCACCCCCCCTGACCTCAAGCTATATTACAGAGCAATCATGATAAAATCTACATGGTATGGGTACAGAAATAGACAGGTAGATGAATGGAATATATTTTAAGACCCACAAATGAACCCACATACCTATGATCTTGATCTTTGACAAGGGAACTAAAACCATCCAATGGAAAAAATGACAGCATTTTCAGCAAATGGTGCTGGTTCAACTGTAGATCAGCATGTAGAAGAATACAAATTGACCCATTCTTATCTTTTTTCACAAAGGTCATGTCCAGGTGGATCAAAAACCTCCACATAAAACCAGATACACTGAAACTAATAGAAGAGAAAGTGGAGAAGAGCCTCAAACACATCAGCACAGGGGAAAATTTCCTGAACAGAATTCCAGTGGCTTATGCTTTATGATCAAGAATCTACAAGTGTAACCTCATAAAATTCCAAAGCTTCTGTAAGGCAAAGGACACTGTCAATAGGACAATACTTAACCAACAGATTGGGAAAAGGTCTTCACCAATCCTACATCCAGTAGACATAGTTCTACACATACACCCAAAAGATGCTCCAATATATAACAAGTACCGTAGCTGCCATTTTTATAACAGCCAGAAGGTGGAAAGAACCCAGATGTCCTTCAACAGAGGAATGGATACAGAAAATGAGGCACATTTAACCAAAGGAGTACTACTCAGATATTAAAAACAATGACTACATTAAATTCTTAGGTAAATGGATGGAACTAGAAAATAGCATGCTAAGTGAAATAACCCAGTCACAAAAGAACACAAATGGTATGCACTCACTGATTAGTGGATAATAGCCCAAAAGCTTGGAATACTTAAGGAATAAGTCAAAGATCATATGAAGCTCAAGAAGGAAGACCAAAATGTGGATGCTTCAGTTCTTCTTAGAAGGAGAACAAAATACTCACAGGAGGAAATACAGGGACAAAGAGTAGAGCACAAACTGAAGAATAGATCATCCAGAGACTGCCCCACCTGGGAATCCATCCCATATGAAGCCACCAAACCCACATTTGTTGATGCCAAGAAGTGCTTGTTGATAGGAGCCTGATGTGGATGATTCCTGAGAGGTTCTTCCAGAGCCTTACTGATACAAATGAGGATGCTTGCAGCTAACCATTGGACTGAACAAGGGGACCCCAGTGAAAGAGTTAGAGAAAAGACTGAAGGAGCTGAAGGAATTTGCAAGTCCATAGTAAGAACAATATCCATCAACCAGACCCCATCAGAGCTCCCAGTGACTAAACCAACAATCAATGAGTACTCATGGAGGGACCCATTGCTCCTACCTCATATGTAGCAGAGTTTGTCATTGTCCAACATCAGTAGGAGGAAAAGCCCTTGGTCCTGTAAAAGCTCATTTCCACCAGTGTAGGGATATGCCAGGGGATTGAGGTGGGAGTGAGTGGGTGGGAGTGGAGCACCCTCAAAGAAGTCTAGGGAGGAGGTATGGGAGAGGGGGAAAAGGGGATAACATTTGAAATGTAAATACATAAAATATCCAAGAAAAAAAAAATTTAAAAAAAAGTTAAAAAAAAAAAAGAATGGATTGATTTGTATTCTTCTACATGGGATAGCTAGTTGAACCAGCACCATTTGTTGAAAATGCTGTCCTTTTCCCACTGGATGGTTTTAGCTCTTTTGTTAAAGACCAAGTGACCATAAGTATGTGGGTTCATTTCTGAGTCTTCAATTCTATTCCATTGATCTACCTGACAAAATTATTTAGAATTCAGTATTCTCCTCATTCAAGTGATAAATTATAAATTTATAGTTTATAGAAAATTATAAATTAGTTACATTGTTGTTGGTGTGAATTAAGTTTGCATTCCTAAAATTAGTTTTTAGGCTTAATTGCTATTCTATAGTGTTTTATGTTTTCTCCTTAAAAGTTTAAGATGTTTGCATTTGGGGGGTGTAGAGATGGCTCATCCACTAAGGACACTCACTGGCTGCTCTTCCAGAGGAACTGGATTTGATTCCCAGCATCCACATGGCAGCTAACAATGATGGGTACCTTCATTCTCATGGGATCCAAAGGTGTCTTCTGGCTTCTGCAGGTACCAAGAAAGCATGTAGTAAACAGACACACATATAAGCAAAACACCTATGCACTTATAACAAATCATTGGTCAATAAATACATTTTTAGAAAGATCTTATGTTTTTATGGATGTGGTATTTGTCAATAATAATTCTGAAGGCCTGTGGCTTAGGAAAGAAATAGGAGGCGGGGCATCAGGAGGCATAAAGGATTCTGGGTAGAACAGGCATAGCAGCTTCACCCATGAAGATGTGACAAGATGGTTGCATGGTACCTGAGCACAGGTAACCAGCAACATGACAGAATGTAGATGAGAATAAATGGGCTAATTTAGTTATGATCTAATCGAGAGAAGCTTAGTCATATGGCCAAAGTATTTGAAAACATATTCTGAGTCTGAGTCTTATTTCTGGGAGCATGGGGCTGAGAGGGAGAATCAGACTTAACTTCTACATTCAGGACATTTACATTTATACTCATAATAATGTTAACTCATAATGTCATATTTGAATATCAGTGTTATGTGAACGTGGTAAGAGACATTCAAATTTTTCAAATCTTTTATTTTCCACTAAGACAATTTGAGTAGAAAATATATTTTTGTTTTTAAGACTAATAGAACTAACATGGGAAAGGACATTTGTTTATTGCTTTTGAAGGTATAGATATTCCAATTGCGTTTTTAATATTTTATACCCATCAACACATTTAGATTATTTTTGCATTATATTTGGAAACATATTTGAATATAAAATAACTTTGCTGTAACACACTGAAAAATAAAAACATGCAGCTAGCATATTAACATAGCTATGTAATTTCTAGAATAAGGAAGAATTCCCTATGGTGGCACACATGAAAATCTTTTTTTTGTTGTTGTTGTTGTTGTTGTTGTTGATCTATTTCACGGCTTCCATTGTTTTGTTTTTAAGTTCAGAAAGATGCTAAGTTCTGTTTTAGATACCTCTTTCTCCAGGTACAACATGCTCTACTGTATTCTTAGCTCTTCTGAACTATATTACTCTTTTTTCTTTCCTGATCTGTCACTGCCTTCTAATCTGCATATTCCAAACTTCCTCCATATTTCTGGAAAAATTTTATCATTATAGTGTAATCCACCCACTCATTTTTCCAGTACTAGAAGCCACTGCTTCTCAAATTTGAATGTGACTGTGTCATCCTGGACATATTAAAATGCAGGTCCTAATTTAGTGGAAATGGTACTTACTCAAGATGGTACATATCTAACAACTCCCAGATGCTGCCATTGGTCTTTAGGCTACACTCTGGGTAGCTTGGGCTATAAATTATTTTGACAAATAATTGAAAGGAGCCTAAGGGATCATTTTATTCAATTCTCTCTACGAAGAGTTCAACAAACCAATGCATCAGTGTTAAAAGCCACATCACTTAGTGAAGATTATTCCAGATTGTATTTGTTAGATCAGATTGCTTTCTCTGAGGCTTTCTTTTAGGTTTTTGTAGATAAAGTTAGTGAAATTACAACTCATTTAAATAATAGGCTATTAATTTGTTAACTGCAGCTATATAGTATGTATCCCAATGAAGTGAATACTTTCGTTGGAGTAAATATCTACAAAGAAAGCAGTAAGCTTCATTAATATTGCTGGAATTGATGGGTTTTCATAGTTTTTAAAGGATAGATTGTATTCCATGATAGATGGAATATTCTCCTTGACTCGTCCATCCTTGTGATCATAAATATTATAATTCAAATGATATCAGTGAAGATCGTTCAATGTGTAAAGTGCTTCACGAGCAAGCATGAAGTCCTGCGTACCTATAAATAAACCAAGTATAGCACTATGCATCTGAAGCCAAAGCTCTTGGGGGTTGGAGGACAGAGTCAAGCAGATACCAACATTTCATTGACCAGCCAGTCTAGCAAAAGCAATCAGCTCTTTTTTATTTTTGAGATAATTTGAGCAAATTGATTGAAGATGGATAGTACCATTGACTACATGCCATGTATACTTGAATTTACAGATAGGTAGTGGTGAAAGGCACCGTTGCCTCAATCTTAGGCAGTTTTTATATTAATTTTAAAATGTCTGGGTCAGGAAGCTTTCCCTGAGGTGTTTACCCACCCACAACAGATCGACAGTCCAGCTTAGATTGAGTTCTTATGAGATAAGATAATGGTGTGTCTTTGTTCCTGGTTTATCTATAAATGGTACAGTGCTAATAAATAGAAGAGGCTACATAAATATTCACTAAACAGGTAAGGTTAATTCTAGAAAATTTTTTCTTGTTTCTAAGTCGGGAGCTTTCTTCTCTCTTTCATAATTACAGCAATTCCAGAAGAGACTTTCATGACTTTTCCCTCTGTACTTTGATATGTATGTAACTCCTTACGACAATGCTAAAACTCAGGAATATTTTATCTTAAAGGTTCTAAAATCATCTCTCTAAGATGTAAATATTAAGGGAGTACTGCTTCTATATTTCTGCTACTCCATGGATAGAACCTGGGCACATTTCTGTGATCTATAAACCACTTGTTTCTCTTTTAGATAGGAAAAGCATAATTAATGGTGGTAGCTTAAAATGGCTGCCTCAGTTACCAATTAAACTTTGGATGAACTATGAGAGAACATGTAGCAAAGGGTATTGTCAAGTTCTCTTACTCCCTGTAAGAGAGTTACTGTTAATCTGAAAAATATGGATGTAATGAATTGTAACTGCTTGGCTGTGGAGAATGGGAGGGATTTCCTGTTGTTGTATTCTATTGTCTGATTTCTGTAGTCTGGCTCAACGCTTGCTCAGTAATAAATTTGTTTTTCTTTCTAAATCATTTCATGAAGAAGCTTTTCACATTGAACCTGTTTTTAATTTTTCCCAACAAAAAGAGAGAAAAGAGGCAGAGAGAAACATAAGAAGTCAGCAAATGAAAGAAGACAGGGCAAGGTACAACTGGTTTTCTTTGTTACTATAGTTTTAGCAATGGGCAGTATATTCCAGGGAGTGAATGGAAGGCTTGCATCCTCAAACTAGTGAATAATTTTCCCTCTGCAAAACAGCATAGTTAACATCAACCACACTTATTTGGCCTCTATGTCATGAGGAAAGTCACAGAAGCATCCATTGCACTATGTTTTTACAGCTTATAGGATGCTGTCTGTCATCAATTTATAACACAGCTCAATGTTAGCATTGAAATGTATTGTAAAGCAAGAAATTATCATCTCGATACAATACCCATTCTACGCAAGTTGCATCGTCTAATATATGCTGAAGCTTCTGGGGATTTTGCTTTGTATTTTGGGAGGAGAGTTATTGCCTGTTGGAGGAACAAGAAATTTATTTATTCGAATTATGTATACTCAGAAGTAGAACATAAGTATTTAATGCTTTCCTTCAATTTTCTTATATGGGGGGGTTACTACTAGATCATAAGAAGAGAAATGAGAATGAGAACCTTCAGGTCTGGAGCTATTTTTAATGGAGAAAGATAATTTTACAATTTCTCTTTCTTCAAATTTACATTGCAGAAAAAGAAAATGTAATATTATTTGCATTAAAATATTTCAATGAATAAAGTAACCACAGTAATAGGCTCTGAACTGATAAAACATTTTTAAACAGTCTCATCTTCTAAACTGTGCTTGACTTAATAGCAATAATCATATTTTCTTTTTCTTTTCTTTTTGTTTGTTTAGATAATCTTACTCTCTAATAAGGACTAGTTGGAAAGTCATGATGTAGCATAAGCTGACCTCAAACTCACAGCAATCATCCTATCTCCGCCTAAGTAGTGTTGACATTAAAGGCACAAACCGTAATTTCTGGACTTAATTTTCCTTTTTCTTTTTGCATGGCTAAAACAGCTACTACATGACTCCTTTTTCTCTACTTTGAGATTTTTCTTTCCTTTTATTTGATTTATTTAGCCCAAAGTTTGTCCTGGGAAATATTGCCTTCTTCTACCTTTGTTGGGGAACTCTTCCTGTGCAAAAAAAACGCTATGGAGAATAAAATACCACAGTGTCAGTTTATGGGCGTTAAGACAATTCCTGGAACCCAGAGCTTTGGCCTAAATTAAGAATTATATTATATGTAGTTATTGAGCTTTGCAGCTGTGTAATTTCTTACAAGACATTTTTGTATTAGTGTTTCTCAATCTTCCCCAAATTATAATTTCCCTGATAGTAATTATCTTATAATAGTTGCTAAAAATATAATCCTTGGACCTCACTTCAGGATAACAAATTTGAACTACATTGGAAAGGCTGAGAAAATTGTTTGCAGTGAGGCGGACAAAGGGAAGGGACATCATTTTCTTTAACAGGGTGACTATTGTATAAAGTAGTATTGTTTATAACATGTAAAGGTGTATTATTCAATCACTGAAAAGAAAGTTTAAAGAAACAGTCCAGGAGGCGGGCCTAGTCTAAGTTCTAAAGACGCCCTAGGTATTTTCAATTGCAAGTGATGCCAGGAAGCAGCACTTGATCTTTGGCAAGTCGCTAAGCTTCATAGGGCCCACTTCAATCATCTATCATCCTACTTCACAGAGTTATTTTGAGCATTAAATAAGTTAGATTACATAAAATGCTTTTAATATTTCTGGCACATAGTGAGTGTGATGTGTCAGCTGTTATTAATATCTTTAGGTACAGAGATGGGAAGATTTCAAAGAAAAGTTAGGTGAAAAGAAATAAGTGTGTAGGGTTTGACAACTTTGAGGTTTTAGAAACTATATTTGTGGGAACAAGTGCAAGCAAATAGCAGGTAAGATGCACTTGTACCTGCACTGTGTAAGTTAAAAGGAAAGGAGACTGAGGAACCAAGGCCCATGAGTGAAGGAACTTTTCATTGCTTTTGTATATGCTTCCTTCTACACTAGTTAATTTTCACAATGAGCATATACCCACAAAATTGTGTTGTAATTAAAAATTAGGTGAAGAGTGATATCATGAGGGTAACTGAATGTAGGTGCTTTGCATGCTTTATTCTACAAAAGGAACCACAATGAGGGCAAAATGTATGCTATCCAATTGTACTGTTTGAGAGAGAATGCCAGATTGGAGTGGGAATGTGGCAGCGATGCTGTAGCCTTGAAAAGGCGACAGTGAGGTAAAGACTTCCACCTTCCTGTCTTTGTTGATGAGCTTAATTCAAAATTAGGAGGGAGTTCCAGTACGTCAGAGTTTCCACTAACACTATCTCACTTGAACTAGTTTGGAGATGCCAACAGCACATTTGAGCCCTGAGAAGTTTCTGGAGCTGCCATGGAAGAGACACTTGTACATTATGCCAGAGTCAGAAGCAGAACATTGAGAAACATAATTATATCTTTATGTGCTGGCTAGATTTATGTCAATTTGATACAAACTGTAGTCAGCTGAGAGAAGAAAATGTCAACTGAGAAAATAACTCCAGAATATCAGGCTGTGTCCCAGCTTTAGAATCTTTTCTTTACTTCTTTTGTCTTCTTTTCACTTCTTTTCTTTATTTCATTCATTTTGAGAAAGGGTTTCTCTGTAGCCTTTCCCGTCCTTGACTTGCTATGTAGAGTAGGAATGTCCTCTAACTCATAGAGACCTATTTGCCTCTGCCTCCCGATTGCTGGAATTAAAGGCCAGGCTAGAACATTTTTTGTAATAAGTAATTGATGGGGAAGGATTCAGCTCACTGTGGACTGGTAGTCCTGGGTTCTATAAGAAACAGGCTGAGCAAGCCATGAGGAGCAAGCAAGCAATAAGCACCCTTCCATGGCCTCTGCTTCAGCTTCTGCCTCCAGGTTCCTGCCCTGTTTGAGCTTCTGTCTTGACTTCCTTCAATAATGAACAGTGACATTGACACTTAAGCCAAATAAACCCTTTCCTCTCCAACTTGCCTTTTGGCCATGGTTTTATCACAGCAATATGAATACTAACAAACACTATATAATCCCTAACTGCAAATGATATGATTTTATACAGAGAAGAAACTTTACAAATAAATTTGGTAACGTTGCAAAATGAAACCAAAATCACTACCCAAATAACATCATTATGTGAGCAAATGACCCAAACAGGCTCCTCTGAAAAGAACATAAACTCATTATCAGTAGTTATCAGAACAATACAAACCCAAACTACAATGTACTATTATCTCACCTTAATTAGAATGGCTAATGGCTTTAGGTGGAAAGTGCTTTGCAAAGGTGTGCAGGAAAAGGACCTTGTCTGTTAGGTCTCAAAGGAGCCTAGGAAAAGTCTCAGCCAGTACCTGAGGCTCCTGCTGCTAGCACTTCTCATCCCACCTGCTACCCTAAACCTCTCCCTCCCCGGGGTGGGCTCTTGCTTTCTTCTCCAAGCTGTTTATCCTATATAACATCAGGCGGTTTGTTCATGTGGTCTCTTGGTGCTCTTAGTTCCTAGATGGCTTGCCCTTGGCATATTTGCCCCCTTTCTTCTTTTCCTATCTTGCCCCATGCTCCTCTCATGGCCGAGTTCAATCTGGATCCTTCTAGATGCCTGTGGCTGTGCTCTCCCTCATATCTATAATAAATCCCTTCTCCTCAACCATACTTAGGAGAGTCATTTCCTTATTTTTTTATTCATGTGGTCCTGAAATCTCAGGATTGACAATATATGTGTTCAGTTCCAAGGGATTTGGCATCTCTGAACCAAGTTGATGACTTGACTAAGGTATGTATGGGTTATTTGTGTCTGGTGGCTTCTTCCATCCACTAAATTTGACTCCAAATTCTCATAAGCTGCTTTCTAACCGTCCCTTTCTCCTTATCTACTCTACAAGTGTCTCTCTGATTCCTACATCTTACTATGTCTCCTGGGTATACACCTCTCAGTCTCCATGGCTCCTGGAGTCTCCTCTGGCCTCCAAGGCCCCATGTGGCACATCTCTCTACTAAAGACTCTAATTCAACCCACTCTATGTCTATTAGAAACCTCCTTTTCCAAAAAGCTTCTCCCAATCTGCCTTTAGCTGTGTTCTCTACTCTTCCTTTAATGGATATGTGTCATGCCAGAGCTGCCTGCTTCATCTACTATTTCTATAAAACCCACACTGGTGTGCCAAAATGTGCTCCTTTCACCCTACTGGGACCCCTGTCACATGGAAAGGGCTGGCTCTCCTCTGTGATTTGGGGCATTTTAACACGTCTCTCATTAGTCTTAGGGATGTCCCAGCTTGCAATTCTTGTCACCAAGACACTAAACTATCTTATGCTCCCTTTGTTCTCTTTGTTCCTTGCCAGGCTCTAGGAGCTGTAGTCTAAATTCCTTAAGCCCTCCTGAACCTGTGACCTTTTCTTCACCTCTTCCTGGCTGCTCTGTCTTGTTATTAATCCCCCTTAGAACTCTCCTCCCCTTGACTAGAGCTTCTATACTTTGCTACTCAGTTCCTTCTCGGCTCCCTCCTGGATGTCCCACAGTTGCTCTATGCCATTTTGGCCTTCTCTCTGTCTCTCTGCTCCCTCTGAGAGTTTATATGAACCATCCTTCTTGTGGAGTTCATTTTACAACCCTTTCTCTCTTCCTCCCTGGACTCAAAGACATTATTAAAGCCTCACTGTCTTACGGCCAAGAGCTTGGCCTCAGTACAGTTCAATGGCCAAAGATGACACACTTGATTTCTAAATTCTCTCACATGGCAACAACCTCTACCACTGCACAAACAAATGGTCCCAAAATCTCTTATGTTAAACCTTCTGCTGTGCATGTACAAAGTCTCCCATCTCAAGATTTTCTACTTTTTCACTCTTAAAACCTTAATCTCTACAGGTTCTGCTTTCAAATAAATCCCTTTAAGACTGTATTGTAAACTATTCCATGCTTTGTAAGTTCACTGGATACGGTTTAAAAAAGTGTGTAACAAAATTTAGCTTAAATATTATAACTAAAGCTTTATAGTTAAAAAAAGAGAATCAGGTGGTAGGGGCATATACCTTTGGTCCTAGCACTTGTAAGGCAGAGGCAAGTGGATTCAAGGCCAGCCTAGTCTACAGAATGAGTTCCAAGAAAGCAATAGAAGCACAAAGAAATCCTATCTTAAGAAAAACAAAAACACAACACAAACAAAGAGTTACTCATTTAGCTTGGCAGTGATGGTATACACCTTTAATCCCAGAATTTGGGAGGCAGAGGCAGGCAGATCTCTGATTCAAAGCAAGCCTGGTCTACAGAGTGAGGTCCTAGATATCCAGGGCTATGTATCCAGGGCTATGCAGAGAAATTCAGTCTTGAAAAACAAAAGGAAACACCAAAACACGGGAGAAGAAAGAAAAAAAAAAAGAAAGAAAGAAAGAAAGAAAGGAAGAAAGAAAGAAAGAAAAGAAGGAAGGAAGAAAGAAAGAAAGGAAAGAAAGAAAGAAAGAAAGAAAGAAAGAAAGAAAGAAAGAAAAGAAGGAAGGAAAGAAAGAAGAACATACCTGGGTAATCTTAATTTGCTACTATATATAGGTAATTCGGCTCTTGTGTAGAATATACTGTATATGTATTTTGAAATCAACTCTTGTTTAAAAGATAGATCTACCAAAAAATAGATGTTTTAAAATAGTAACCATGTGGCTGGCAGTCATTTTTACTAAGGTTAAAAAGTATGTGCAATATAACTTCATCACCATCTTTATTAAAATGAACACATATTATAAGCCAGCTAAGGCAATAACAAGTCTTCCCAATATTTTCAATTAGTATGGATTTTCCATGGTAAAGTCCGAAGGTTATAAAGGTCTACTCAGAATAACAAAAGCTGATTTAGAGATTTACAGCTAACTACTTATGTCTTTGCCAACTCTGCTTAATATCAGGCTTCTAAAGTTTTTTAAATAAGGAACCACATATGTTTGAGTAAAATATGTATAATAAATAATGTTCTAGAGACATATTCAGATTAGAAGAAACTTACTCAGAGGTGTATGTCTAACTGTATTCAATTACAGGCTTCTACATATAGTTAATACACAAGATTTATAGAATCTTAAGATCTACTCAGTTTAACAGTAACTGACTTGAAAATATTTGTCTAGCCTCTTTGCCTTTCCTGACTTTGTTAAGTTTTAGCTACTTAGATAAACTGAGTCATAAAAACAAACAAACAAACAAACAAGCCCTGATATTCTATAATGCTGCACTATGAAACAGATAAAGTTTAAGTCATGCTAAGTATAATTGTAATTCATTTATAACATCAAGCTTTATTTAGCCCACTGTACATGTTTTCAAGATTAGGCTTAATGCAAATAACTAAAAACAAGTAAGTTTGTTAGACTCAGGTACAGTTAATAGATTATAGTTCTCAAACTCTTCAGAAATCTGCTGGATATGGCATTTAAAATGTTTAATAAAAAAGCTTCCAATGATAGACAGATGTGGTATGCATGTTGGGGTCCAGTTGTGGTTTTACATCCCTTACTTCCTCCTTTTCGGGGTGTTCAGAAAAAACAAAATGTTGTGCCAGGGAAATGTTAGCGATTCCTCAAAACAGCCAATCTGATGCAACCCTCAGCAGGGTCTTTATCCTATTCAAGTTAGCTCAGCCCCCCCATGCACCACTGTCACTCAGGATAGTTATGGTGGGGCAGAGCCCCGAATGTCTATTGGGGCAAGGTTTTTTTTTTTTTTTTTGGATATTTTTTGTTTACATTTCAAATGTTATTTCTTTTCCTGGTTCCCCGGCCAAAAGCCCCCTAACCCATTCCCCCCCTCTCCTTCTTCTATAAGGGTGTTCCTTTTCCCAACCACTCCCCTTCCCCCCCACATTACACTACACTGGGGGGGGGGGTCCAGCCTAGGCAGGACCTAGGGCTTCTCCTCCCATTGGTGCCCAACAAGGCTATCTTTTGTGACATATGCAGCCAGTTGGAGCTCTAAGCCAGTCCATGTATAGTCTTTGGGTAGTGGTTTAGTCCCTGGGAGCTCTGGTTGTTTGGTACTGTTGTTCTTATGGGGTTGCAAGCCCCTTCAGCTCCTTCAATCCCTTCTCTACTTCCTCCAAAGAAGACCCTGTTCTCAGTTCAATGTTTTGCTGCTAGCATTCGCCTCTGTATTTGTCATGCTCTGGCTGAGCCTCTCAGGAGACAGCTATATCAGGCTCCTATCAGCATGCATGTCTTGGCTTCATCAATATTATATAGTTTTGGTAGTTGTATGCATATGGTCTGTATCTCCAGGTGGGGCAGGCTCTGAATGGTCATTCCTTCATTCTTTGCTCCAAACTTTGTCTCCTTATCACCTTTTATGAATATTTGTGTTCTCCCTTTTAAGAAGGACAGAGGCATCGTCACTTTGGTCATCCTTCTTCTTGAGCTTCATGTGGTCTGTGGATTATATCTTAGGTAATTCAAGCTTTTGGGCTAATATCCACTTATCAGTAAGTGCATAACATGTGTGGTGTTTCTTTTTCTTTTGGTTTTTGTTTTGTTTTGTTTTTTTGTGATTGGGTAACCTCACTCAGGATAATATTTTCTAGTTCCATCCATTTGCCTATGAAATTCATGAAGTCATTTTTTTATAGCTGAGTAGTATTCCATTGTGTAGATGTACCACGTTTTCTGTATTCATTCCTCTGTTGAAGGGCATCTGGGTTCTTTCCAGCTTCTGGCTATTATAAATAAGGCTGCTATGAACATAGTGGAGCATGTGTCTTTGTTGTATGTTGGAGCATCATTTGGGTATATGCCTGTGGTATACCTGGGTCCTCAGGTATTACTATGTCCAATTTTCAGAGGAACCTCCAGACTGATTTTCAGAGTGTTTGTACCAGTTTGCAATCCCACCAACAATGGAGGAGTGTTCCTCTTTCTCCACATCCTTGCCAGCATCTTTTGTCACACAAGTTTTTGATCTTAGCCATTCTGACTGGTGTGAGGTGGAATCTCAGGCTTGTTTTGATTTGCATTTCCCTGATGACCAAGGATGTTGAACATTTCTTTAGGTACTTCTTAGCCATTTGATATTTCTCAGTTGAGAATTCTTTGTTTAGCTCTGTACCATTTTTAATAGGGTTGTCAGGATCTTTGGATTCTAATTGCTTGAGATCCTTGTATGTTTTAGATATTAGCCCTCTATCAGATGTAGGATTGCTAAAGATCTTTTCCCAATCTGTTGATTGCTATTTTGTCCTAATGACAGTGTCTTTTGCCTTACAGAAGCTTTGCAATTTTATGAGGTCCCATTTGTGGATTCTTGATCATAAAGCATAAGCAATTGGTATTTTGTTCAGGGAATTTTCCCCTGTGCCGATGTGTTTGAGGCTCTTCTCCTATTTCTCTTCTATTAGTTTCAGTGTATCTGGTTTTATGTGGAGGTCTTTGATCCACCTGGACATGACCTTTTAGCATTCTTCTGCATGGTGATCTACAGTTGAACTAGCACCATTTGTTGAAAATGCTGTCACTTTTTCCATTGTATGGTTTTAGCTTCCCTGTTACAGAGGAAGTCACCATAGGTGTATGGATTCATTTCTGACTCTCAAATTTTATTCCAGTGATCTACCTGCCTCTTTCTGTACTAGTATTGTATAGTTTTTATCACTATTGCTCTGTAATACAGCTTGAGGCCAGGGATGGTGATTCCCCCAGAAGTCCTTTCATTGCTGTGGATAGTTTTCCATATCCTGGGTTTTTTGTTATTCCAAATGATTTGCAAATTGCTCTTCTAACCCTATGAATAATTGAGTTGGAATTTTGATGGGGATTGCATTGAATCTATATAGATTGCTTTTGGCAAAATGACCATCTTTACTGTATTAATCCTGCCAATACATGAGCATGGAAAGACTTTCCATCTTCTGAGATCTTCTTCAATTTCTTTCTTCAGAGACTTGAAGTTCTTGTCATACAGATCTTTCACTTGCTTTGTTAGAGTCACACCAAATTATCTTATATTTTTTGTGACTATTGTGAAGGTTGTCATTCCCCTAATTTCTTTCTCAGCCTATTTATCCTTTGAGTAGAGGAAGGCTACTGATTTGTTTGAGTTAATTTTATACCCAGCCACTTTGCTGAACTTCTTTATCAGGTTTAGTAGTTCTCTCATGGAACCTTTGGGGTCACTTAAGTATACTATCATATCATCTACAAATAGTGATATTCTGACTTCTTCCTTTCCAATTTGTATCCCTTAGATCCCTCTTTGCTGTCTAATTGCTCTGGCTAGGACATCCAGTACTATATTGAATAAGTAGAGAGAGAGTGGGTAGCCTTGTCTAGTCCCTGATTTTAGTGGAATTGCTTCAAATTCCTCTCCATTTTGTTTAATGTTTGCTCCTGGTTTGCTGCATATTGTTTTTATTATGTTTAGGTATGGGACTTGAATTCCTGATCTTTCCAAGACTTTAACATGAAGGGGTTTAGAATATTGTCAAATGCTTTCTCAGCATTTAATGAAATGAACATGCATTTATTTTCTTTGAGTTAGTTTACATAGTGGATTACTTTGATAGATTTCCCCTATATTGAACCATCCCTGTATCCCTGGGATGAAGTCTACTCGATCATTATGAATGATCGTTTTGATGTAAATGTCTATGCTCCAAATGCAAGGGTACCTACATTCATAAAAGAAACCTTACTAAAGCTCAAATCACACATTGTACTATTATTGAACAATAATAGTAGGAGATTTCAACATTCCACTCTCATCAATGAACAAATGATGGAAACAGAGACTAAGCAGAAACATAGAGAAACTAAGAGAAGTTAATGAGCCAAATGGATTTAACAGGTATTTATAGAACATTTCATCCTAAAACAAAAGAATATGCCTTCTCAGCACCTCATGGTAACTTCTCCAAAATTGACCATATAATCAATTACAAAATAGGCCTCAACAGATACAAAAGGTTGAAAAATCCAATGGGTCCTATCAGATAACCACCGACTAAGGCAGGTCTTCAATAACAAAAACTACAGAAAGGCCACATATACATGGAAGTTGAACAAATCTCTACTCAATGATAACTTGGTCAAGGAAGAAATAAAGAAAGAAATTAAAGGCTTTTTAGAATTTAATGAAAATTAAGGCAGTTCATACCCAAACTTATAGGATACAATGAAAGCTGTGCTAAGAGGAAAATTCATAACTCTGAGTGCCTCCAAAAGGAAACTGGAGAGAGCATACACTAGCAGCTTGACCGCACACCTGAAAGCCCTAGAACAATAAAAAGCAAAAACACACAAGAGGAGTAGAAAGTAGGAAAAAATCAAACTCAGGGCTGAAATCAACCAAGGAGAAACAGAAAGAATGTACAAAGAATAACAAAGCCAGGAGCTGGTTCTTTGAGAAAATCAACAAGACAGATAAACCCTTAGCCAGACTAACCAGAGGTCACAGAGAGTGTGCCTAAATTAACAAAAACCAGAAATGAAAATGGAGACATAAAAACACAATCTGAGGAAATTCAATACATCCTCAGATCCTTCTACAAAAAACTATATTCAATAAAACTTGAAAATCTGGATGAAATGGACAATTTTCTAGACTGATATCAGGTACCAAAGTTAAATTAGGATCACATAAACCATCCAAACAGTCCCATAACTCCTAAAGAAATAGAAGCATTTATTAAAAGTCTGCTAACCAAAAAAAGCCCAGGACCAGATAGCTTTAATGCAGAATTCTATCAGACCTTCATAGAAGACCTCATACCAATACTGTCTAAACTATTCCACAAAATTAAAACAGACAGAGCACTGCCAAATTTCTTCCATGAAGCCACAATTACTCTTATACCGAAACCACACAAAGATCCAACAAAGAAAGAGAACTTCACACCAATTTCCCTTATAAATATTGACACAAAAATACTCAATAAAATTCTTGCAAACATGTTGTGGTTTGCCCTGGAGTTATCTGTATTTTGATGCTAATTCCACTGCCCCAAGGACAGCTGCCTAGTCTAGTACTCAGGAATCAGGTGACTTCACCAGAACCACCTCTCCATTGAATTTGTAAAGTACAGGTGAGGGGCAGGTACAGGATAGAAGGAGGCCTGTCATTGGATGAGAAGGAAGGATGGGCAGGAGAGAAGTTTGAAGGAAGAGGAGGAGACTAGAACAGAGACAGGAGAGAGGGGAGAAGCCGTGGCAGGACAAGATGGCAGGTGATGTTAAGATTCTACTCAGTGTATTTACAGGTTGTTATTAATGTTCTCGAGGGATGGATAGTACCGGGCTTTGTATGTTTAAGTGGGCAATTATATCTTACCAATTGGATCTAAGATTATTGTGTTGTGTGTTCCTTTATGTGAGGGTTTGAGTGTAGGAAAGTGTGCGGCTGGGCTGTGTTTCTGCCAAGATATCTAGCACATATCTTGGGCACCACAGTGCGGATCTAGCGGGGTAAAAGACCATCAATATTGCTTTTATTTTTATATTTTTACAACAACAATTTAGGACTGAGAATTCATCTTGGTGGGTTTTTCTTTTGTTGAATATGAAGTGTCCTTCTCTTTTTTTGATAACTTTTGGTTGAAAGTCAATTTTATTAGATATGAAAATGGCTACTCCAGCTTGTTTCTTTGGACCATTTGCTTGGAAAGTTATTTTCCAGTCTTTTACTCTGAGGTAGTGTCTGTCTTTTTCACTGAGATGCATTTCTGGTATAAAGTAAAATGGTGGGTCATTTTTACATATCCAGTCGGTTTGTCTGTGTCCGTTTTTTTTTTTTTGTTGTTGAATTGAGACCATTGATAATAGATATTAAGGAATAGTGATTGTTGTTTCCTGTTATTTTTGTTGTTAGATGTGGAATTATGCTTGTGTGGTTCTTTTGGGTTTATTGCAAGGAGATTACTTTCTTGCATTTTCTAGGGTGCAGTTTCCCTCTTTCTGTTGGAGTTTTCCTTCTATTATCCTTTGTATGGCTGGATTTGTAGAAAGATATTGTGTAAATTTGGTTTTGTCATGGAATAACTTGGTTTCTCCATCTATGTTAATTGATAGTTTTGCTAGATACAGTAGCCTGGGCTGGGATTTGTGTTCTCTTAGGGTCTGCATGACATCTGTCCAGACATCTGTCCAGGACCTTCTGGCTTTCATAGTCTCTGGTGAGAAATCTGGTATAATTCTGATAGGTCTGCCTCGTAAGCTACTTGACCTTTTTACCTTACTGCTTTAATATTCTTTCTTTGTTTTGTGCATTTGGTGTTTTGACTATTATGTGATAGGAGGGATTTCTTTTATGGTCCAAACTATTTGGAGTTCTGTAGGCTTCTTGTATATTTATAGGCATCACTTTCTTTGAGTTAGGGAAGTTTTTTTTTCTATAATTTTATTGAAGATATTTGCTGGCCCTTTAATTTGGGAGTCTTCAATGTCTTCTATACCTATTATCCTTAGGTTTGATCTTCTCATTGTGTCCTTGTTTTCCTGGATGTTTTGTGTTAGGAGCTTTTTGCATTTTACATTATCTTTGATGGTTGTATCAATGTTTTCTATGGTATCTTTTGCCCCTGAGATTCTCTCTTCTATCTCTTGTATTCTGTTGGTGATGTTGCTTCTATAACTCCTGATCTCTTTCTTAGGTTTTCTATCTCCAAGGTTGTCTCCCTTTGTGATTTCTTTATTGTTTCTATTTCCATTTTTAAATCCTGGATGGTTTTCTTCAATTCCTTCACTTGTTTGGTTGTGTTTTCTTTAAGGGGTTTTTGTGTTTCCTCCTTAAGGGCTCCTACTTGTTTACCTGTGCTGTCCTGTATTTCTTTAAGGGAGTTATTTATGTCCTTCTTAAAGTCCTCCATCATTATCATCATGAGATGTGATTTTAAATTAAATCTTGCTTTTCCAGTGTGTTTGGATAGCCAGTATTTGCTGTTGTGGAAGAACTGGTCTCTGATGATGCCATGTAGTCTTGGCTTCTGTTGCTTAAGTTCCTTCGCTTAACTCTTGCCATCTGGTTGCCTCTGGTGTTAGCTTGTCTTGCTGTCTCTGACAGTGGCTTGACCCTCCTATAAGCCTATGTGTCAGCACTCCTGTAGACTTGTTTTCTTTCAGCTGGATCTGGGAACAGAGAGCTCCTCCTGGGTTTGTGTGTCCTGAAACCTCCAGGCAGGTCATTTGGAGCAGAACAGTTGATCTTACCTCTGCTCTCAGATGTGTCAATGCTCCAGGTGACTGGCTTTCAGCTCTGGGTTGAGGCATAAATTGAAAGGGTCCTGCACCTGTCTGCTCCTAGGTTCCCATATCCAGAGAGCACTAGACAGGTTCCCCTTGGGCCAGGAATGTGAGCATAAGGAGCAGTCTCCCCTGAGCTCTCAGGATTGTCTGCATTTCTGAGAGTCCAGCTCTCTCCCTTACAGGATTTGAGTACAGAGAGCTGGAGGGAGAGGTTCAGCTCTGGTCACAGCCAGAAACTGGAAGTGTCCTGTCCCAGTGGACTTCTGCCTTTGTGTGTCCTGAGGCCAGCAGGCAGGTCAGTTGGAGCAGATCAGTTGGTCTTACCACTGCTCTCACAAGTGTCAGTGCTCCTGGCAACAGGCTTTAGGCTTGCAAGTCTTTATAGTAAGCTGCAAGCAGGGAACAAGCCTGCCTGCAAGCATCTGATTGGAAAGCTACTGTGGCCTTTAACATAGTTGGCTGGTGCTGGGAATCATATCATAAACTTAATTTCTGTGGAATGTGGGAACCAACAGACAAAACTATCTCAGAAAACATCAGGTGACCGGGACTTCCTGATAAGCTTTAGGCCAGGGAGTTTCACAAGAATTTGCTGAGTAAACACTCCATTTAGGAAGTGTCCCAACCACAGTAAAGGTGGGACCCTCCATCCCCCCCTTCTGCGTACTAGAGATGTCTTCCCACCAAGAGCCTCCAATGAATTTAAAAGGTAATAAGCCCGCCAATGAGAAATAACCAACTCATGCTGTAACCTATAGCCTATACCCTGAAAAAGTATAGAGTGTGTGCCTTTTGTTCTTCTGGGTCGCCTCTGTCTCAAGTACAGGGCCACCCCAGTGTACTGGATCATTAAACCTCTTGCTTATTGCATTGATCTCCATCTCTGTGTCTCTGTGAGTGGGACATCCCCGACGTAGGACTTCGGGGGCTTCTCGTGTCTTTCACTCCCCTCTGCACTGGTGGTTTTTAGGCAAGGCATGGACTTGTAACCTGGGGTGCAGGTTTGTTGGGGGAATAACCTGGAGACACTGGTCTTGTTGAGGGCGTAAACTGGAATGTTGGGGGTTATCGTAGAGACTGGGGCGAGGGTTGGGGTTTGTTGGAGGGCAACTTGGAAACTAATGCTAGCTACCAGCTTCTTACTTAGTTTACCTGAATTCAAACTTAAGTCAGGTTCTCTAAAATGGAGCCTAAACTTAAAAGATTCGGCATGTCACAACTGTCTTAGATGATCTTAACTTTTTCACATACCTTTATTCTGGGTGAGTTTGTGTGTATACACTTTATTTGGATGGAAAGGGCTATTTATGAACTTTTGAGAGGTAAAAGGAGTTTTAAGGGCTAGAGATTAAGCCTCATTTATATGGAGAGGTATTCCAGGAATCCAGGTACTTGATGGGTAGGTTCTTATTGGGAAAGAGGGAGTTGAACTTCTAGGTCTGCCAAAGGCTATGTGACCTTCCTCAGGTAGAGAGTATGGGTATCAGGCTACCCAAATAAGGTCAGAGAAGGGGAAGCCTGGCTGGTAAAGGGGGATCCGCCATTTTGCATCAATCTAAGTCATGGTGGACTTTAATTACAGACAGAAATGTAAGGCCCTAGTGGCAACATGGGGCACAAACAACTCCTCCTGGATTGTGGTAATGCTAAGTATCAGGCAGGGACCTGCCCCACACTTCACTTGTCACCAGAAATCTGTCCACACTGTATATACTATTGGTTTGACTACCTTGCTTTGCCTCACCACAGCAGGTCAGTTTTTCTAAATTCCTTATCCACAGGAAAATCTCTCAGACCCCAGAGGGTCTGGCAGCAAAAGGCCTATGCTATTCTGTGCAACAACTAAAGACGTTATGATGTCTTTTGTGACAGTGAAAGGCGTATGACCTTTGCCCTTTAATGAAGTCATCGAGGCCACAGAGCCTGGGGTAACCATCTAGGTTACCTGTAAGTCTGTCATTTTAATTGATACATAAGCCATTTGGTCTGTACTTCCTGCTATAATTTATCCTTTGTAAATCTCTGATGATATTGATATCTGTAACTTTATGTTAACAGCAGCAATAAACCACTCTCTTTCCCAAGGTTACAACTGCCTTATTTGTTCATTTCATATGTAAAATCGAGTTTCACTTTCCTGTAGCTACTAGGTCTCCAGCTGAGAAAGAAAGACACAGACTTTGCTGGCAGACTTCATGCTGAAAAAGACAAACTTACAAAACAGGTTTCAATATAATTTTTTACTAGTCCTTTATTTAAAATAATTTGCTTTTCAATGACTGTTCTCAATAATGAACCAGTCATATCTACTGGTAAATGACTAGATAATAAAAGTTAGAAGTTTATGGATGTTAGGAAGATCTAAGACAGTGTTTCAAGGTGTATAAATGCAAGTTGTAAAAGTCTAAGGCAGTGATTTAAGGTATGTAAAAAATGAGAAATATTTAAGATTTCTTTCTCTTTCCATGCTATTGCTATACTGTCTTAGGGATTCCATTGCTGTGAAGAGACATCGTGACCAAGGCAATTCTTATAAAGAAAGGTATTTAATTGAGGCTAGCTTACAGTTTTAGAGGTTTAGTCCATTGTTATTATGGTAGAAAGCATGGTTGTATGCAAGCAGACATGGTGCTAGAGAGGTGCTAAGAGTTCTATATCTGGGTCCACAGGCAGCAGGAAGAGAAGGTGATAATGGGACTGGCTTAAGCACTTGAAACCTGAAAGCCCACCCCCCCTCCCTGCCCCCAGTGACACAGTATCTTCAACAAGGCCCTACTTCCTAATTGCACTGAGAAGGCTAGGTTGATTCCATGACAGGCTTCTAATTGGCAGTTAGGGAGTCTAGGCCTAAATCTCTGTTTGCATTAACTATGCAATTCCAGGCAAGTCCAAGCCTCTGAAGTTGCCCCACCACCTGGACTGAGGCAAAGACAATGGATCAGCAGCAGTTTAAAGACTTCCTCAGCTACTTCCCCTGTAAGAGTCTCCAGGCTTCCTCAGCACGTTTCTAGCCCCGACACATTGGTAATGGTGTAGAGATGGCCCAAATATCTGTAGAGATGGACCCAAAAGCTTAACATAGACACATCACCCTAGAATTCCTTAATGTGGTTTAAATCAAGCCTGTAAGATCACTTTGTTATCTTTCTATCTCTGTAATGGGGAAACCCCAGCATGCTAGACTTTTGCAGAATAAAACACTTTGTGTTTACATACTATTTGAGTCCTGGCTGTCATTCTTTGCCAAATCAAGCATTGCCCTTACAATGCTACTCCTTATGAGCTTATGAGGAACATTTTCATTCATACCACCACTTATATTAGCACTTCAAAAATTCAAAGTCTCATCATTAATCATTAAAGTGTTGATAAACTATTAAATTAGCTATGGTAAAGCACTGACTATATCATAATCAACTACCTCAAAATTTTTCATTTCCTTTGATTGTCTTCTAAATATAAACTTAAAATTGTTTCTCAGTGTGCTAAAAACATCTCTGCCCAGTCAATATATGCAGCCCGCTGGACAGAGGAGTGTTACAGGTTTTAATCCAGAATAATATTTTTTGGCTACCCACACTTTTACTGTGACTCAAAGGTATGAATGAGTCTATTACTTTTTCTAGAATGTAGATTTTAGTATGATTACAAACAGTGGTAATGCGAATATGGCTAAACTTTCATTTCTATTTGTAACCTTAAATTCATATAAGCTGCAGAGAGTCGATTTGGATCTATCCCTAGCAGATCAAATAGCTCTGGATAAGTTATTCTTTCTAATCAACGGCCTAAGCTTTACAATCTGCCTATTCCTGAGAGTGGGATCTCTCTTTTCTCTTCTCTTCTCTTCTCTTCTCTTCTCTTCTCTTCTCTTCTCTTCTCTTCTCTTCTCTTCTCTTCTCTTCTCTTCTCTTCTCTTCTCTTCTCCTCTCCTCTCCTCTCCTCTTTCTTCTGTCTCTCATTCTCTCTCTCTCTCTCTCTCTCTCTCTCTCTCTCTCTCTCTCTCTCTCTCTCTCTCTCTCTCCTCTCTTTTCTTTCCCTAGTTTTCTGGCTACCCCTCCCTACCTACTAGGCCATGGGCTTGGAAATTTCAAATATACACTCAAGATAAAAAATTTTCCCTAAGCTTTTGACTTTTACCTTCTGTGTCAAATTTATAGTCTCAGCAGATTTTTAATCAACTGAAGACTGCAAACTACTTCAAACATTCCAGCCCTAGATGCTTCTAATGGAATTTCCAATCAACTTGAGTTTCTTCATCCTAGACTATTCATAATCAGCTTACAAGACATTAGTTGTGGTGGTTTGAGTAGAATTGGCTCCCATAGACTCATGTGTTTGAATGTTTGGCCCGTAGGGAGTAGCACTATTAGGAGGTATGGCCTTTTGGAACAAGTGTGACTTTGTTGGAAGAAATGTGTCAATGTAAAGGCAAGTTTTTAAGTATTATATGCTCAGGTTAAACGTATAATAGACTTCTGCTGCCTGCAGGTCCAGATTTAGAAGTCTCTTAGCTCTTTCTCCAGCACCATGCCTGCCTGTATGCTGCTGTGTTTCCCACCATAATGATAATGGGCTTGTAAGGGTCCATGATTCACTGAAGAATGATACCCTGGACTCAAGTAGCATGCAAAAGCAAAGAACATTTTATTCTACAGAAATCCAGCATGCTGCAGTCTCCCATTCCAAGATGAAGACAACCAAGTGAGCTCACAAGCCTGTTTTATAGTATATTAGGGGAATTCCAGAGAAGATGTAGATAACCTTTTTCATTTATATATTATTTTTATTGGATATTTTATGTATTTACATTTCAAATGTTATTCCCTTTCCCTGTTGTCTCATCCTCCTTCCCCCATCCCTGCTACTATGAAGATACTCCTATTGGTACCTACCCACTCCCACCTGAATACCCTGGAATTCCCCTATAATGGGGTATCCAGCCTTCATAGGACCAAGAGCCTCTCCTCCTATTGATGTCAGACAATGCCATCCTCTGCTACCTACTTATTGTTTGGTGGTTTAGTCCCTGGGAGCTCTGGTAGTATCTGGTTGGTTGATATTGTTGTTCTTCCTATGGGGTTGCAAACCCCTTCAGCTCCTTCAGTCTTTTCTCTAACTCTTCCATTTGGTTCCCTTTGTTCACTCCAATGGTTAGCTGTAAGTATTCTCATCTGTATCAGTATGTCTCTGGCAGGGCTTCTCAGGAGACATCCATATCTGGCTCCTATCAGCCAACACTTCTTTACATCAACCATAGTGACTGGGTTTGGTGGTTGACTATGGAATGAATCCCCAGGTAGAGCAGTCTCTGGATGACCTTTTCTTCAGTGTCTGCTCTACTCTTTCCCCCTGTATTTCTTCCTGTGAGTATTTTGTTCTCCATTGTAAGAAGGAATGAAACATCCACATTTTGGTCTTCCTTCTTCTTGAGCTTCATATGAGCTATGAATTTTTTTCTTAGATATTCTTTGGGTGCTTCTCAGTCATTTGATATTCCTCAGTTGAGAATTGTAACCATTTTCTTAATCTGTTTGTTCTATATCTAGGGGAATTCCAGAACCATTGCTGGGGCATAGGGGGCTGGGAACTGTTCTTGAACAAGTCTGGAAAGTGTTGCTGACCCATTGTCCTTGCCTCAGGCCAGATTGCAGGGCCTGGACTTGCCTGGATTTTCCTCAACTTGCTGAGTTCTTGGGAACAGGGATTTAAGCCTAGTCTCCTCAACTGCCAATTCGAAGCCTGTCATGGAATCTGCCTAGCCTGTCTCAGACTAAACCTCTGAAACTGTCAGTCAGCACCTATTAAAAGTTATTTTCTTTATAAGAACTGCCATGGTCATGTTGTCTCTTCAGAGCAATAGAACTCTAACTAAGACACTAGCCCTAGGTAGTCCATAGAACCTGGGAAGCAAACAAATGGATGTCTGCCAGCCTGCACTCCTCTCTCCTTTCCCATCCTCTGACACCTCCCCCTTCCCAACTGCCATTCCACCTATCCTGAGTACTGATGAAGAAATAAAGTTTCATAGATGTGAGAAACAAAGTTATAAAAACAAGGTTTTGAGACATACATCTGGTGGTCAGGATGTCTATGACAAACTTGTGACCTTTCTGAGAGATACATCTGGTGGTCAGGATGTCCAGTGATATGAAATAAGTTTTGGCGATCAAGATTCTGACTAAGCTAATTAAGACAAAACAATAACAACTGTTCTTGGAAAGACCCCCCTACTCCTTCCTGTGGTAAATTCCGAGAACAACCAAAAGACGACATCCTGACCCTGCCCAACTACCCAGTTCAACGCCCCCCCCCAAGGGTCGTGCCAACTTAGCCCTTTCCCAGTGATTCTCCAAGGCCAGGTGTAGGGCTGGATAAGGAAAGCGATTAATTAAGCCAAGAACAGCCCCTTGAGCTGGTCAGCCAATACCTGAACATATCCTTTGTCCTGTGTACCACCAATGAGAATAGGCCAGCTAACCCTGTTGCTGAAGTCTGCCCTCTATAACGAATAAAAGTTATGTGCTTTTTGGGTTCAGGGTTGCTTCTCCCTGCATGGATGAGCAACCCCACATACATGGATTAAAAAATCTTATACCCTCATGCTATTGCAGCGGTCACTTTGTCAGTCTGTGCTCTGTGGGTTGCGCTCCTGAGGTAAGGCCACTATGGGGTCTTAAAACATTGACAATGCTGTCACAGTTGCAGCAAGAAGTTATAGAACAGATTAACTACATCATCCCATATCGTCAAAAATTAAAATAAAAAGCCTGAAATGTTAGATGTCAAAGAAAGCCTAGACAAGTCCCTTTTAGAACCAATCACTCCTCTCGACACTTCTTACTTTGCTCCCTACCATAACCTTTGATTCCCAGGGGCTTGGCTTCCCTTCCCAGCTTCTGATCCCTATATAATCCCACCATTTTGACTACATATTCTCCTGGTCTTTTGGCTCCTATCTGGCCCCATTCCTAGATTTCTTGTTGATGTACTTGCAACCCCATCTTCTCTTGTTCTCACCTTTCCTTTCTTTCCTCTCATTGTCTGGTTTAGTCTGCTGGCCATGTTCAGTTGGTCCAGACACCTCCAGAAGTCTCTGACTGTGCTTTTCCTAATATCTACATTAAACCTTCTCCTTAGCCATATTCCCTTTTTCATTCACTGTCTGTACTCTTGGTGGGAATCCATATTTATATAGTCATTCTGGAGAACAAGTTGAAAGTTCCTGAAATACTTAAAAGTAGAGCTACATTACCATCATCCATGCTTGTTTGTGTCTACTGTCACCTATAATTTTGTGTACTGAAAGTCTAGTCTCCAACTTGGCACCATCAGGAAGGAGTTGAAAATTTAAAAAGTGTAACATGGAAAATAGAGTCTGGAGGAATGGTGTGATAAGGGATTTCTTTGGATATCTTTGTGCATATTTGCAATGTGGACACATTGAATAAATATCCTTTCTCTATTTTTGACTATTGTTTTGGTTCCTTTACTTGGCTTACTTAGGACAATGGTCTTGATCTGACTTGAGGTACATGTTGTGATCTCCCAAGTTTGATAAGAAGAGGGTGGCCACAAATGGGCTGCAAAAGCATATTTTGAATGTGTCTTTCACTCACAATGTGATAGCCTGGGTGGGAGTAAAGGTAAAAGTTATGAACAGCTGCAAGGGTCATTTTACCATAGAGACAGTCTCCTACCTTTCCAATTCAGCAGCATCAGCTGTATTTTATCTTTACTTGATGATGCAGAAACACAAGTTTGGACCTTAGTAAGTATTTCTCTGATCATATGCAGCTTAAACTTTGTTTTCATGTTTGTCTTTTGACTCTTTTGAACAAGTTATGGCTCTTTTGAACTGTTTGAGACAACTGCTGTTAATCCTACCAGGTAAGAATAAGACCACTATCACAACTTTTGAGCCAAATTTGAAGCAAGCTTTATTAAATACTGGCAGAACCACTGACACTAGCAAGGTTCATACTTAATACCCATGCTTAGAATATGGTTCTGAAATACATTAATCAGAGGTTTATAAGGGCAAAACCCACAAAGCTACATACTTCTTGCCTTCCTCTAACCAGAGGCAAGCACACATTCTTATGTACCTCCTGCTTCTATACCTCCTTTTTATGTATGATGAATCATACACCCTATATAGTTGAGGCAAGCAACCTTTTGCATGAACAATAAACCTCAGCTAACTTCCAAGAAGTTATATGTCCATTGGCAAGGAGGGCTTACAGTTTAGAGGCAGTTTGTTTGCCTGTTTGGGTTTGTTTTGGTTTTGGTTTAGATCTCTTAAGCACACTAATTTTAACTTAAAACATAATATTAGCCATCACATTGCAATTCGGTGACTGGTTTTGTCTTCTGTGGTTCCTCTGTTGAACAATATTGGGTCATTATTAATTAGAGAAACATCATGACAAGGAAGGAGAGTGAGAGTTCTTGAAGGTATTGAAAAACTCACAAAAACTCAGTCAGGGATTACAGAGTTAGTGAGATACCACTCTGCCATTCTTGTAGTTGGAGGCCTCAGGGAGACATGGTTAGATCCCCTTTGTTTTCTGTTCACTTTCCCACTGCAAAACTTGTGTATTTTAATCCTTACAGAAGAGACCTGTCAGCTCTTGGACAGAACACTATTTGATTTCTTCAGGCTAACAGATCTGACATTCAAGAATGAGGAATGTCATAAAGGGACAGATTCAGAATCTAAAAAATGTCATATCTAGGATAGGCTGTATTAATTTGAAAGCTCTTTTGAGCAAATCTGGAGTTCTGTTGAACTATATAGGCCATTTGTCATTGAAAGATCCCCAGAGTGGGGAGACCCTCACTCAAGTCTCGGGATGACGCGACACCCCCCCCCCCGCCAAGAACTCACACAAGACCATCCTTGCTGTAATTACATGAGGTTTATCTATAGGAACCAGTGCACTGGGGTTGAGAATCATATCCCATGCAGGGGCAGTGGAGTTCGACCATGAGAGGCTGGGAGAAAAAGTATTTAAAGGAAGAGGCTGTGAGCCCCAGGAGATGAGGGGATGTCAAAAGGGAATGTCAAAGATACCACAAGTTACAGGATTGTTTTATGGCTCCAGGAGATAAGGGGACGCCAAAAGGTTTTATGGCCCCTGGTTCCTGGAACAGAGCTACTAAATCAGGAGAAGGGTCGGGTCCTCAGGTCCTCATTATTTTTATCTCTTGTCCTGTCTGGGTAAAAGTTTGTCAGAGTTGATGAAGCATCTGCATTTGAAACACATCTGGTGAGCCTTGGGCCAGGCTGGTCTCCTGGAATGCTCTCTGTAGGATGCAATGGCTGGAAGGCACAGTAGGGGCTTAAACAAACATCACAGGGGCAGAACAGTTACTCACACTGGGTGATAAGCGAAGTAGTTCTCTTGCATTTTTAACAATCTGTCTTCCTGAGTCAGGTCCTGTTGCTGAGTTTTGGGCTAATTTAAAACTCATGGCTCAGCGGTTAAGAGCACCCTACTACTCTTCCAGAGGTCCTGAGTTCAATTCCCAGCAACCACATGGTGGTTCACAACCATCTGTAAAGAGATCCAATGCCCTCTTCTGGTGTGTCTGAAGATAGGTACAGTGTACTTATATATAATAAATGAATAAATCTTTAAAAAAAAAACTCTATCTCTCATCATTGTGACATAGAAGGTTTGGGGATCTCTTGAACCACTGGAGTTCTGTTAACTCTTTTGTAATAGAGAAACAAGGGTGTTGAGCTCTACTGTGACTTACAGTACCATGCAAATACTGCCTTTCCTAGATTGGTACTTTTATGGAGAATTATAGTGTACAAGTCTTTTATAAACTTAGGATGATTTCTGTAAGAAATATTACATATGAATTTTTACTATCAAATACTATAAAACTTGTATTGAAGACAAAAATTCAAATGTTTTTATCTCCAACTTGTACAAATTTTATGTAAATATTTTACTCCTCCCCCTAGTAAAATCTTTACATAAAGATCCACTGCTGCATTCCAGGAATTTGATGCTCTGAAAAAGTGATCCTTTCCCCCTTGGAGTAGTGATGCCTTCCTCCTTCCTCCATTTCTTCTGTGCTAATACTTTTAAGACTAGATAATTGATTCAGACCATAAGGTAGGTGAAAGAAAAGGAAAAGAAAACGACATGACTGCTCCCAGGTATGATAAAAGAAAAACTTTATTATAAATATGAGGCAGACACATCTGAGAGAGTTCACAGTAGTCATGACCCTGAATCATGTTGAAGAGGGAGAGGGAAAAGGATGGGTGAGAGTGGGGAATCAGATGCTGCAGCCAGGAGGCTAAAAGTACAAAAAGGGGTGGGTAACCAAAATGTCTGCATTATATAGGAAAGAATTTCTAGGGATGGGCAGCCCAGTCCCTGGGCTAGGGTGATTAGGGTAAAGGGTAGGGTATGCCAGTACATACCAAGTATGTACTATGGAATGCTGGGTGAACCTGGAGGCCGGGTCTGTTTTGATGTGTTAAATACAATCCTCAGTTGCTTGTCCCAGGTTTGAAACTTAACATCCCAGCTTTTTGTTGATAAGTGAATGACAAGGGGCTACACAATCATCTATGAATACTTCCTGATGATATTGGGGTACCATTATTGGGGACCCAAAAAGCTGGAATGTTGGCCAAGTCCTGGAAGGGCAGGTTATTTCACTTCCTGTCCAGAATCTGCAGGACCATCTGGAGCTAGGGACATGAAGGCACCAGTTAGAGCAATTTGCATTCTTTAATTGACTGGAAATCTGCTGAAACAGATATAAATTAGGGACAGAAGGTAAAATTAAGGAGTCCCGAGTTTCAGCACCAGATGAATGAAAAAATTGAATTAAAAGTAAAGGGTATGACTTTACCTAGGTATGTGAAAGGAGAAAGTTTATTATAGATATGGGGAGAGCATAGACAGAGGGCAACGCATCTGGGACAGTCCAGAGGGGTCATGACCCCGAACCATGTTGGGAGATGAGGAGAGAGGGGTGCCAAGTATAGCAGCCAGGAGGCCAAAGGTATAAAAAATGTGTGGGCAACCAAAATATCTCGATTATATATGGGAGAATGTCTATGGAAGGGCAGCCTAATCCCTGGGCTAAAGACTTAAGGGTAGAGGACAGAGTCTGACAGCCATACCCTGTTAACAGGTAGGGATTGATAGATGCTGGAGGCCAGTTCTGCATTGCTATGTTAAATAGGCATCTCAGCTGCTTGTCCCAAGCTTAAAACTTAATAGCCTGACTCATTCAATAGGAAAAGATACAGTTATCACCCAAGTGAGAATAAAAAACAACTGTACTTCCTATCCCTGTGTGATTGTTCTTCGAAGCATACCCACGTGACCAAGAGTAAAATTCTAGACACAATAGCTAGACACAATAGGTGTGGTGGTTTCTTTCTTTGTGTCCCCAAACTTATTTTTAACATTTTAAAAGCAATAATGCAGCGAACCCCAATTTTTGTCCTCTGATATATTAGATTGCTGATACAGTATATATAGAGAGAAGGCAAAAAGTGATAGGAGTCTTACCTTCAACAGATAGGTTTGTGTACATAATGAGGTGTGTCCTCTGTCATACAGGAAATAGAGGGGTCTGCCCAGGAAAAAAACTGGCTGACATCCATTTTTAGGGACAAGGTAAGGGAATTAAGAATGAGGAAAGTGTTACAACCTAAAGAGTTTGTCTTTCCTGAAGTCTCCTTCCTGGATTGTTTGCCCAAAGTGAGACAGATTATCCTTTTTAGGATGATTGTAACAGTTGAACAAGGTCAACTCTAATCTCTAAGAATTCTGTTTTACAACTGAGGCACTCTATCACTGATAACAAAAAGATAGCCAAAACTATCCTTTTACTACGTGCTCAAAAATTTACACTATTTTCTGTGAGATAAATTCAAAATGTAAAATTAAAGAATAGGTTTAAGAATTGACCTGTATACAAAGATACATTTAGCTTAGTGTTAGGGTTTAGCAGCAAAGTAACTTGTCTGATCAGAGCCAAGGAACATCAGTGTTCCAACAGAGATCACACAATTCAACAGATCTATTGGGGAGATGGGGTGTGTGAAAGGCCATCTCAAAGTGGAACATAAAAGAGAAGTGGGGAGGGGCAGACAGATGGACCAAAAAAGTGAGAAAGGGCAAGAGAGAAAACAAGACAGCAATCTGTGATGGCTAGGACCTTTTAAAGGGTACACATGTCACTTAGGGAAAATAAGCAATTTGTAGCAACAGTGGGAATGTGTAGCATTTGACTGCAGAGGGTGGTGGTATTGGTGGCTTCTGGTGCTGAGTCCCTGAGGGCAGGCTAGGGTTGCAGCTGATTTCTAATGCTTGATCCATTGAAAATATTCATAGATTGACAAGGTTATGATGGGCTAACTTTGTACAGGATTAGCTGATAAAATAATATTTTAATAAGTTAAAATATTTCCAGAGCTCCCTTTTCTTGTTTCTTAGCCTCACTTGAGGTTGAGGACCACTTAGAATTTTTAAAGGACAAAGCAGATCTGTTGCCAGGGCCTGGAGATCTTATTATCCATCTCCTCTTCCAAAACAAATCATAAGATCATAAGATCCCCAAAAAATGATACTGGGGACTCAAATAATTTGTAAACGCAAAGAATGTTTTAATCTGCAGAATCCCAGCAGGCCTCTATTACTGAGAGAGACCTCAAAATGAGCTTGCAGGGGATTTAAAGCATATTAGGGGAAGGGATAGATGACCTCTGTCTTAATCTTGGCTCTATCACTAAGGACATCCCAGAATCATTGCTGGGGCCTTGGGAGAGGGGGGCTGGAAACTGTTGCTGAGGAAGTCTGGAAACTGCTGCTGATCCATTGTTCTTGCCCCAGGCCAGGTGGCAGGGCAGCCTCAGAGGCCTGGACTTGCCTGGACTTGTCCCCTTATTGGAAAAAGAGATTTAGGCATCTTTTCCTGAACTGCCAATTTGTAGACTGTCATGGAGTCAGCCTAGCCTTCTCAGGAATATTCGTGTTTGGACTGGGGACCATTTTGTAGAACCACATGCCTCACAGAAAAGCAGATCTCATTTTTTTATTGGAAGTGATCTCAGGGACTTTTAAGAGGCAGTAGACAGAAAAAATATCCATACTCAGTAAGTTCCTTCTTCGGTAGAAGTCTTAGGATGGTGGAGGCATGCTCTGAATATTGTACAGTTGTTGAGGCTGTTGGAAAACCTTCCAGTCTATATTAACACAGTAATGTGCAAAGGGAGATGTGTTCAGAAAGAGAACTGAGTAGGGAAAACTTCAGTTTACAAGTGATTAAAGGTCTTTGTAGAGGAGGCTGGAGGTGTGACTTTGTGACCTTGGATATCAATGCTCAACTAGAGAAAGCTACTTGTTTCCTGGGGAGGCACAGCTCCTTTTGAAAGGTAGAAGTTTTAAGGTTGTCTCCCCTCCTCCCTAGACAAAGGTTCAGAGTAGAAGAAAAAAAACCAGTTAGGCCCTGGAATTGTATGTTCCAAGAAGCTTCTTCTAGGACCATAAAATGGGTAATTACATCAGCACGTTCAACAGCTTTCTCCCAGGAACTAGCTGACCATAAAGTTAGATTAAAATCTTAGAGAACAATCTTAAGAAGCAGGTAGCTTCTCCCAGGAACTGATAGACCATAAAGTTAAAAAATCTTGAGAAACAGGAAGCTCCTCCTTGTGATTTTTCACTGGTATTCTCGACATTTTCCAATGATGCCCTCCCTACCCACTTGGGTTGTGGTTTCTTCCTTTAAATTCCCCTTCTCTTAGCTACTGGTGGTTGAACCCCACTGTCTCTGTGTGGGATACGAGTCTCGACCCCAGTGCACTGGTTCCTATCGATAAACCTCATGTGATTACAGCAAGGATGGTCTTTTGTGAGTTCTTGGGGGGTCGAGTCATCCTGAGACTTGAGTGAGGGTCTCCCCGCTCCGGGGGTCTTTCACTTTATAAATTCATATGTTGCCCATTGATATATGTGGTCTTCTCTGTTACAAGAAAAGCCATCAAATATACTCAGTATCAGAACAGGCATTGCAATTTGGGTCAGTATCCAAAATCCGTTATAAAGATTTTTTTTTTTCATTTCTGGGTCTTCAATTCTTTTTTTCTTTCACCATCTTTATTAACTTGAGTATTTCTTATTTACATTTCGATTGTTATTCCCCTTCCCGGTTTCTGGGCCAACATCCCCCTAACCCCTCCCCCTCTACTTCTATATGGGTGTTCTCCTCCCCATCCTCCCCCCATTACCACCCTCCACCCAACAATCACGTTCACTGGGGGTCCAATCATGGCAGGACCAAGGGCTTCCCCTTCCACGGGTGATCTTACTAGGCTATTCATTGCTACCTATGAAGTTGGAACCCAGGGTCAGTCCATGTATATATAGTCTTTGGGTAGTGGCTTAGTCCTGGAAACTCTGGTTGCTTGGCATTGTTGTTCATATGGGGTCTCGAGCCCCTTCAAGCTCTTTCAGTCCTTTCTAAGATTCCTTCAACGGGGGTCCCGTTCTCAGTTCAGTGGTTTGCTGCTGGCATTCACCTATGTATTTGCTGTATTCTGGCTGTGTCTCTCAGGAGCGAGCTACATCCGGTTCCTGTCAGCCTGCACTTCTTTGCTTCATCCATCTTATCTAATTGGGTGGCTGTATATGTATGGCCACATGTGGGGCAGGCTCTGAATGGGTGTTTCTTCTGCCTCTGTTCTAAACTTTGCCTCCCTATTCCCTGCCAAGGGTATTCTTGTTCCCCTTTTAAAGAAGGAGTAAAGCATTTGCATTTTGGTCATCCTTCTTCAAGTGTTCTGCATCTAGGTAATTCAAGCATTTGGGCTAATAGCCACTTATCAATGAGTGCATACCATGTGTGTTTTTCTGTGATTGGGTTACCTCACTCAGGATGATATTTTCAGTTCCATCCATTTGCCTATGAATTTCATAAAGTCATTGTTTTTGATAGCTGAGTAATATTCCATTGTGTAGATGTACCACATTTTCTGTATCCATTCCTCTGTTGAAGGGCATCTGGGTTCTTTCCAGCTTCTGGCTATTATAAATAAAGGCTGCTATGAACATATTGGAGCACGTGTCTTTTTTATATGTTGGGGCATCTTTTGGGTATATGCCCAAGAATGGTATAGTTGGGTCCTCAGGTAGTTCAATGTCCAATTTTCTGAGGAATCTCCAGACTGATTTCCAGAATGGTTTTACCAGTCTGCAATCCCACCAACAATGGAGGAGTGTTCCTCTTTCTCCACATTCTCGCCAGCATTTGCTGTTACCTGAGTTTTTGATCGTAGCCATTATAAAGATTATTTTTTAAGTTAGGATTTTTGCTTTTGTTTTTAGACAAGAGTTCAAAAAGACAGATAAGCTTAACAGTAAATAGCTGGTAATCACCAACACTGAGGGAGAGAACAAAACAGTTTAGTAGAAATGAACATGGTAAAATAACTAAGCTGCAAAATAATATCGTTGACATAGTGTAATACTAGGTTTAGATTCTGTGTTCATTGTGTAGTAGCTAAAATGACTCCATTTTTGATAAAAAATCAACCATCCTAGAGGCTGGCCTTGTTAGGAACTTGAGTTTGTTAAAACTTTTCCTGGGAAATTGAGGAATGCAAAATATCTGAGGTGTTATCTTATCTTAGTAGAAGTGCATTTCAACAGGAATTCTGTTTGCAGAAAATACTTCCATAGGAATGAATTGTGCCTTTTGCCTTTAAAAACCTCTGCTGGTTCGAGCTGGGGCTTCTGTCCCATGTAGAGCCAAGGGGACAATGTATAGTCATCTGCACCTTAAATAAAATTCAGCTGAGAGAAGACTTGAAGGAGTTTGGGATGTGTTTTGGTGTTCTCAAAGTTCTAAACTTTGCAACATTTGAATTAATATTGAAAATTCAAGATGAATATTCAATGTGAATATTCAACGTGAATATTCATTATGAATATAAAAATTCTGCATTCATGTTTATAGATATTCTTTTATATAGTGCATTTTGTAGCTGACAAACACATGATAAAATACCATTAAAATTTTAGATGGATAAATACATAGGTATTAGCTTGAAGGACCCTTGTTCTTACTGAAGTATAAGAGCTATTAAGAGGCTTGGCCTGGTAAAAAGTAGGTAGGTTATAGAGTTCCTGTTAAGGACCCTAAGGGCTTTCAGCAGCTTTACACCCACCACCTCAGGTCAAGTCTAGGCCAAGTACCATTCTCACCCATAGTTCTCATGAGGAGCAGGGACATTCTTGAAAATCTGCAGAATGTACTGACTGACCCTCTGGTTCCAGATCGAGTTCGAATGTATGTCATATGTTTGCTAGCCAATAGATTAAAAGGTCAATATGCTTAGCCAATAAATTTAAACTGTAAACTTGCTCATGTAACCTATATCCCTAAAAACTGCTTGTTATAGCCATTCAGGGTTGCCATCCAGTCACTTGCCATGAGGGACTGATTGACGGTTGACCCTGAGGTGCTGGAAAATAAACCTCTTGCATTTGCATTGAACTCTGTTCTTGTGTCTCACTTGGAGGAGTGGATTTCTCCCGGTAGTTAAGACTCACTTTGAGCCTTACAAGTCCAATAACATGAAATTTCAGAACTAAAATATTTAACACCTGCAAAAAACATTTTTATCTGTATTTCTTCTATGAAAATTCATGCACATATAATGGAATAGAGAACGATCACTAAGTTCTAAGTTCTGATGGACATCTGAGAGAAATTAGTAACACAAATCTGGTCAGTGTACTTGAATTTTTTATGACATTTATAATTATGTTAAGAGCAACTCATGACTTCCTTTCCTTCCTTCTGTGATACCAAGCTGCCACATACCTGAACAGCTTTAGTCCTGAAACCCTGACTAGAAATAAGGGATACTGAAGAAAGGACAGGCATACTGACACACACTTACAGAATATCAGATATCAGCTAGTCTGCCACAGCCATCAGAAACTTCAGAGTCTTTATTATACACAGTTTTACAAGGAATCAGGGTTATTTCATATAGCTTTACAAGGAGGCAGAGGTTATTGCAGACTTAAAGAGACAGTTATTATATCCAACTGAATAACTTAATCTTAGTAGGAGCAATCTTTGTAAGGGAAAAGTCTTGAGGATATAAACGTTCAGGGTGTGTGTGTGTATGTGTGTGTGTGTATGTGTGTGTATGCAGAAAGCTACAGTGGATCTTTTCTACACACACTGTTAACATTTGAACATAGAGCAGAGGAAGACTCTGCCATCCCTATGAGTTGATATGAAAGATGTGTAATTTTAATTGCTAATATTTAAAATTGCTTTCCATTTTCCTCTTAACCACTTGGGATTAAATGTCATCAAGTAATCTTCAAGTCTCTACACTTCTTACACTCAGCCATGCCTTTCATATTACACCATGTTTTATGGAAACATTATTTACTTGGAGATTACCATGATTTCTCTCCATTCTGCCTCTGAATCTGAAAAAAAGGAAGAAATTATATAAAATTCTCTTGGGAGTTGTACCTATGTTGTGAGTGCTTGTCAGAGAGTCTGCTGCACATTTTAACAGCATACCAGCTACTTTTTGATATGTGTGAGTTTCCTCCAAAGAAATGCTTGTATGTGCATACACTGTGTTCTATTAGATGACTTTGCTTCTACTTGAGAAGGATGTCTTTGGGGGCAGAGATTCAGCTACTACAGAGAAAAGAGGCTAACATTTCTCTACTTGATATAATATTACATGTACTCTCTGACAGTGCCATCAATAATACCTAAGACTCCTTTACAAAGGAAAAAAGGAGTGGCACATACAAAAGGAATTTGCTATCAGCCATGCACTTTCTAAGAAAGCCCACGAGCTTAGTATGTTTTAGAGACTGAGTAATGAGGAGGCTGGAGGAGCAAAATGAAAAGAGGAGAGCTGTTGGAAGAATGTTCAATAATGCATTTACACAGATCCACAGATTGGAAGCTCTCAAACACCATGGTTCAAATTAAAGATATGCCAAGCAAAAAATTTAATTATTAACAAAGTCAAGGCAGCACAGGAATCATAAGATTAGTGACTTCAATTTAAAAGTAAAAAAAATTACAAATAAACTACATCCATAATGTAAGGAGAGGATGCAGTTGTATAATTTCATAGCTCCTGTAAAGCTACCCCACTGAGCACCCAGATTTCTGTAAATTGTCCCCCCCAACTTCCCTCCAAAAATATCACAATGTTTTTGTCATTATTGCTGGTAAATCATAAGTTTTTAAACATCATTTCTGTTTTTGAAAGTTCAAGGATTCAGGGGAATGTAGAATGAAACTCCTTATTATACTACAGAACACTCAAAAAAGCCATATTAAAAGTTATTTTGCCAAAAGAAATTACTTGTAGTTGCATGATATTGGAGTAAGACTGAAGAACTAAAGCATAGATTCTAGTATACAGTAGTAGATTGGCAATGTAATAGTCACAGTGAAACTTGTTTGGTATTCATATAACAAATTCAATATGCTCCTCTCTTTGATTAATATTACCATTGAATGTACCCATTACAGTTGTCTGCATGTATTGAAATGGCATAAGGTGTTCCATTACTAGGTATACCTAGTAATGTCCACAATTACTAGGTATAGAATAATAAAATATAGACTTACAAAAAGATAAAAGAAATAGCTACAAGATTCACTATAAGTATCCATATTTTTATTTTATTTATTGAGGTTTGTGTGTGTATGCTTATGTGCCTATACATATGTATATGTTAATGTGTGTGCAGACATGCTACTGAGCGTATGTATGTAGAACTCATTAAGGAAATACTCAGAATTTTTTCTCTCCTCCTAAATTTTAAGATCTGGGTATGGGACTTGAGTTACCAGGCCTTCACAAAAGTACCTCTATCTATTGATCCATCTCTCTGGTCTTCTTCATTTACTGTAGCTTTTAAAACTAATTCTAGCTCTTACTCTCTTGCACATGCTCTGTCCTCTTGCTCCTGCTCCTCTCTCTCCCCATTCCACTCCCTCCTCTCTCTTCATGTGCTCATGGCCAGCCTCTACTTCTCTACTCTTCCTCTCTCTTTCTTTCTCTGTCTATACTTCCTCAACTCCCTTCCCCATGTCCTGAATATATTCTATTCTATACTTAAAACAACTAATTCTAATGATTATTTTATTTTATGTGTATGGGTGTTTTGCTTGTGGGGATATTTGTGCACCATGTGCATGCCAGGTGCTTGTAGAAGCCAGAAGAGGATGTCAGATCCCCTGGAACTGGAGTTACATATGGATGTAGGCCACTCTGTGGATTCTAGGGCTTGAAATAGGGCTCTCTGAAAGAATAGCCAGTGGTCTTAACCACTGAACTATTTCCCTTTTATAGTAAATCTCCACCCCAATAAGCCCATGTAAAGAACAAACATCTCAGTTATAATATTTATAAGCTGTATGTCTAGATCAGACAGATATACCACTACACTACTCTATTCCCCAGCTATGAGATCCCTGTTACTTGTGACTTCTCCAGGCCATGCAGTTCTGCTCCATCTTCCTTCTACCTCCTTTTCTTCTTCTGTCTTCCTCTGTCTCCTCTGTTTCCTAGTCTCTGTCCTCAACTCCTTCCCCTCTTCTTCCTCTCTAAGACCTCCAGCCCCTCTTTTCCCTTCCACTTCCCAATCACAGCCTTTAGTTTAAATGGGGAGAAGGTTCACATGAAGTCACCTGAATAAGTGATCCACTGCTCATCAGGGCAGCCCCTCTTGAGGAAGCAAAATTAATATCAAAATACAAATAGTACCAGTGAAATCCACAGCATCTCCCCAGACCTCATAATTATTTTTTAAAAATTCACAATTCATCCTTAGCATGATGTGACTGACAATCAAGTTATCTTAAAAGAAAATGTTCATTTGAGACACACACATATAAACTATACTACTTTTTATTGATCTGATTCTTAATTTATCTTAAAGTGTGTGTCTATAGTATGTTATTTCATTACTACCCTTCTGAAAAATTGTATAATTGAGCCCCAGGCTTCATCACTGTGACGGTTGTAATGAGATTGGCCCCTATAGGCTCATATATTTGCATGCTTCATGAAAATATTCTTGTGAGGGGATCTCTGTGAAGGTTTCCTTCAAGGATCACGATTGGCAGAAAAACAAGCTACTAGAAGCAAGAAGGAAATCTCAGCTCAGCATGATGACTTAGTCAGTACAGGCTCGAACTTCTAGAGAGTCTGGCATAAGACCAATTTTATTTTAGACAGAACCCTTTTCCTCCTACAGGGTTGCCTCATCCAGCCTTGATGTCATGCTATATGCCTAGTTTTATAGTAGCTTGTTATTTAGTGTTTGGTTGTTTTCGGGAAGGGATGCTCTTTTCTGAGGTGAGGTGGAAGAGAGCATGAATCTGTGGGAAAGGGGAGGTTGAGGGGAGAGACTAGGGAGAAAGGAGGAAGGAGAAATGCAAAACTGCAGACTATAATATACGAAAGAAAAAATTTTTAAGTTACAAAAAAGACATTTAAAATCCAGTACAATTTTGGAAAAGTTTTGTGGCAACAGTTAAATCTCATGTGCACAATAAACCTTAAGGTATAACTACATTGGAACTTCTTTGCAAAGTACATGTGACCATGAAGATTGGCTCTATAGCTTAAGTGCCTTGGATCTGGAATGGTCTCTAGTCATGGTAGTGTAGAGGTCAGCAGACTTTAAAGTACATGTAATAGCTCTGATTAGGATGCATTTTATTATCTGAGAAACTAGGGATTTGGGTGAGGTCTGGTTCTATAGCTAGCAAATGCTATACAAGGTCATTGACAACATTTACTCGTCTTTAGGGTGGAAAATGAATACACATTTTCTCCTATGAGGAGTCAATCCTAGTTGATTAGCATTCCTTGTTTCCCTGGTGATCTGTGGACACAAGAACCTTTGTGTTTCCAATAAGTGCTCAGTTGGTGAACTGTTTGGGAAGGATTAGGAGGTATGGCTTTGTTGGAGGTAGTACGTTACTAGATGCCATAGGGCTTCTTTGCTGTGAAGAGACACCATGACCAAAGCAACTTTAGAACAATATTTACTTGTGACTGGTTTACAGTTTCAGAGATGCAAGCCATTATCATGATGGCAGGAAGCATGGTAGCATCCAGGCAGATGTGGTGTTGAAGAAGAAACTGAGAGTTCTATATCTTGATCCAAAGGCAGCCATGAGAAGACTCTTCTGTACTGGGTGGAGATTGAGCACCAGGAGCTCTCAAAGCCCACCTACACAGTGACACACTTCCTCCAACAAGGCTACACCTTCTAATAATGCCATTTCCCATGGGCCACATATATCCGAACCAACAGAAACTAGGCACAGATAGTCTTTGAGAGATCAAAAGCCCACACCAAGTTCAAGTTCATTCATTCATTCATTCATTCTCTCTCTCTCTCTCTCTCTCTCTCTCTCTCTCTCTCTCTCTCTCCCTCCTGCCTATGGAACAGGATAGAAAGCTCTCTCAGTTACTAATTTAGTGTGATGCTTGTCTGCAACCTGCCATGATGCTAGTGGACTAACCCCTCTAAAACTGTAAGCAAGACCCAAGTTAAATGCATTCTTTTATAAGAGTTGCCTTGGTCATGCTTTCTCTTTACAGCAATAGAAAATTAACTAAGACACACATTTTAAACTTAGTGAAATCATTCTTTCTAAATTATGCTCTTTGTATACTTGTTACAGCTACATAAGACAGTATCCAGTCACAAAAGATCTTCAGAGAGCTCTTATTCTTTGGATAAGGACTTAAAGAGAATTCTACCCCTGGAAGTAATTACAAAATGTGATTTTCAAGTTAAATAAATAAATAAGGCAAAAACAAAAAAATCTAAATGGAAGATACAAGGGGTAACCAAGGACTAGCAAAAGAAGTCTGTTGTTACCGTTGTTCTTAGAAGGACAGGATAATAGGTAGCCAGTCCTTCAAGTACAAATGACTCAACTTGGAACTGAAAGAAAAACAGAAATGCAGGAAATCACTGAAGGGTCAGCCTGAAGCAGAAAGGGAAGGGACAAACCATTTGTCTTTTCTCTTTTATTGTCCTACATTTCTGTTACTGTATTACTTTGGCTCCTATTAAGCAGAAAACAGCAGGTGTTGAGTTTGGGGGAAGGTAGTATGCAAAAGTATGTGCTGTGAGATGTAGTTGTATAGGAGAAAGAAAGCTTGGAAGTGAATAATCAAGCAAATGACTAGAAGAAAGAAACAAACCATGTCAGTTTTAAATCACAATAGGTGTCAAAGTCTAGTATGTACAAGACCCTAGGTTTAATACTCAGGATTTAAAATGAACATTTACATATTCCTTGAATCTCTTGGTTTGGAAAGTCAAATCTATTGTCCATTTCTTTGAATATTGATAATCTAGAGATTTGATCATAAGGAAGACTTTAACAAGAACTGACTCCATTGCTTAAGAAAAAGGATATAGCTTCTACTTTATCTTTATTTCCAAACTCTCTCATCTGTACCTCCATTCCTAAACTCAACTCCTTCTCAAACACAAATGCTTTGATGTATACTCAGAGAATCAAACTCAGGGAAATAATTGCAATCAGTAATTTTTAAAAATACCAATAATATAAGCAAACAGAAGATAGATGGAAAGTCTAGAAACTTTCAGTAGCCAATCAGAAATAATAATAATATGAATATGAATATGAATAATAATATGAATAATAAGAATAAGAAATAGTTCACACAAGAGTTCCAGGTTATACTTCTTAGTGAACTTCAAAGTTACAACTGACTTGAGAGCTCAGATAAGGAAAGAGTGAGCCATTAGATTATTCTAGCCCCCAGCCTTAAAGCCAGCCTCTCTGATACTACATAGACCAGAGATAAGTAATCCCTCCTGGCTGAAGCCCAAATTCAAGATGCATAAGTAAAATAAACATTTCTATTGGTTAAGCTACTAGACATCATAAAAAATTTTTCACAGCCTTATCAATAACCTGGAAAGGATTTGAGAACAAGATAGCAATGACTCCCATAACATTTGTGTATCACCTAATATATGAAGGTCTTAGTCAAAGCCAATCACACACAAACTTTATGGTCATTTGAAATATATATTGGCCAGTGTTACTGGCACTAAAACAATTTCTCAACTCATTAATCCTATTATTCTTCTGTTCCATGAGCAATCGTTCATGGATGTTATCGTTATATCTCCCATTAGAATCACTCTTATTTCAAGATGTTGGCAGAGCTTGGGTTCCTCATATGAAATATAAAATTTCAGGCTTTAATTATATATGTGAAGTTTAATTTTATTTGCTAGTATTTACAACTAAACATTACTAAACTTGAATTCAGTAAGAAGAAATGCTTATCTGTCTAAACAGTTTGGGTCTGTCAGAGACTAGTTTGACAATTACCTTCAGTACTTATTTCACATGTAGCCCAATAGCAGAGATGGGGAAGAAATAGATTAGAAGGACCTTAGGGAAAAGGAGTAAAGATAAGTAACATAGTGGGGGATAAAGAAAGAAGAAGGAAACATGGAAGGTAGGCTAGAAAAGGGCTACTTAATATCTTTATGGCTAAATTTTCCCATGAATAAAATATTTGAGCTATAACATATGGCCAAAAGATCTTTAAGTTTGAACAACAAAATATTAAGATTTATCACTTAGAATTTTCTTACTCTAGTGACTATTGATTTTGAAGCTACAATTACTCATAAAGAAAAAGAAATATTAGAGTTACAAAACTGATATACAAGAACTTCTTCTAAGCTGATAACCTCACACATGCCACACTGGAATCCTAGAACTGTAACTCATGTCAGCTTCCAACTATATTTGTTTTATTTGATTTGAATTAATATAGGAAATTAAGTTCTTTTCCTTATATTATTTGCATGCATATTGAGAAAGAAAGATGAAAAGAAAAAGAGACAATGTTTAACTAACCATACTTTGCTGCTATCCTCTTTATTCTTCTCTAGTCCTAAGTCATTTCAAACCTCTGTTTCTTCTGTAGACTTTTTTACTGCCATGCAGATTACATGATAATGTCTTGTCTTTATTGTTTTAGGCTGAAGCTACTTGTTTCTGGTCAAAACTCTGAAGAGCTGAAACTTCTATCTGTAATGTGGGGAGTGATACTAAGCCACAGAGAAGAAAAATGCTATGGAAATATACTCTAAAAAATGATTTACCTCTCATTAATGATGCTGGCTAGTTTTATGTCAGCTTGACACAAGTTAAAGACTAAAGACATCTGAAAGAAGGGAACATTAATTACAAAATATACCCACCCAGGCAGTTGTGGTGCATGTCTTTAATCCCGGCACTCAGGAGGCAGAGGCAAGCAGATATTCGTGAAGTTGGGGCCAGCTTGGTCTACAGAACTAGTTCCAGGATAGCCAGGGCTACACAAAGGTACCCAGTCTCAAAACCAACAAACAAATCCCACCCCCCCCCAAAAAAATATATATATATACACACACACATATATATACATACATATATATATGAAAATAAATTAAAATATATCTGTAGAGTGGCAGGCAAGCCCATAAGACATTTTCTTAACTAAAGATTAATGGGGGAGCACCCAGATTGTAGATGAATTTCAATCCAGCAACACAGCTACTCTGGCTGGAATATAGACATGCCTTTAGTACATACTTTTAATTCCAAACAATGTAAGTAAGTTTAGCTTAAATAAAGAAGCAGATGCATTTGAACGTGACATCTAATTGAGAGGCAGACAAAGTGATGAGTCAGAAAAATTTCACATTATCAGTCAGAGATAGGATATGTCCAACTCTAATCATAACACATGGGAAAGGAAGGCTATTTAAGAGCAGTGCGGGTGACAAGGGGGAGAAAATTAGGCGGTTCTCTTCAGTGAGTTAGTATAGGATGTAGTATAGTGGAGTTGAGTTCAGTTCTATTCAGTTCATGCAGCAGAGGCAGTTGAAGCCAGAGAATGAAAAGGAAAGATTAGAACAAATTGACAGTTGTGTCCATGAGTCACTCCACAAACCATATGAACATCGAACATTGATCATAGTCTGTCAGTGATGATTTATTAAACACACACCCTAATTCTGATTAGATCAGGGAAACAATTCAGACTTTGGGAGCTAAAACTATGACAATGAACATCTTTCTCTGTCAGCTTATGAAGGAATAAAACCACAAAAACCATAGTGAGCTCATACACAGGTGCAGGAAGTACCAGCTGGTGGTCAGCTCTGACTCCAGCCATTTTAGACCTAACATTTTGACCTTGAACTTGATGGGTCCTTATGTAGAGCTTTGCGGAAGCTTTGTGTGTGTAGAATTTCTTAAGATTAAAAACCTCAGAACATACACAACATAACAGATTATGTGGTCAGCATGACCCTGCTCCGAGTAAAGTTATTTTTCTGTGTCAATGACTGGCAGGTGTATTACAGCAACAATATGAAATCACTGGCAGGCCTGGAACAAAACGGTTACAGCTATGCTGTTGACGCAAACCTCAACATTAGTTTGAGGCCAAGCAGAGCAATTCAGTGAGATGACAGCTTGAATCAGTCAGCCTGGAGAGGAGTTGAAGCTAGAACTGCTGAGTAGAACCCCCCACCAGCCAGCATTCAGAAAGAGCTAGAAAGGGTGAGTTTATCCAGCTATATGCTCTGGAGATGACACATATCAGGCAAATAAATGTTACTTCTATAACAGACAATTGTGGATAGGGTCATCCCTGCACTGGTGGTCCTGGAGTCTACAAGAAAGCAGACTGAGCAAGCCATGATGAGCAAGCCAGTAAGCAGCACCCTTCCATGATCTCTGCTTCAGTTCCTGTCTCCAATATCCTGCTTTTTTCAATTTCTTGCCCTCACTGCTTTCCATGATAAACTGTTACATTCAACTGTAAGTGAAATAAACATTTTCTTCCTCCAATTGCTTTTGGTCATGATGTTTTATCGCTGCACCAACTAAGACACTAACCTAACTATTTACCATGTGCAGCTTTGCAGCTGAGCTTTTTACACTTGATCTCAGCCAAAAGGCCGAGAAGCGATGCAGCTGAGCTTTTTAATGGCTTTTCTGGATAAATCAATACAAGACTTAAGACTTTCACATGTTGTTAGTGTCTAGAATTATATATGACTACTTAGCAAGTAGTACAATTCAGAAAAGCTTACATAATTTTGCTTTTAAGAGCTCTTAAATTGCTTTTGTGTGATAATGATAAGAGTGCATAAGCACACCAATAGTCCAATGGGACAAAATGGGAAGCAGAAAAAAGACCAAAGAATATACAGTTAACTAATTACAAAAATGTGAAGAACATACAATGAGAAGATGATAGATTCTTCAGTAAATGTAGATAATACCACATATTCACATGTAGAAAACGGAATCAGGTCTTTAAATTATTTTACCAAAAGACCCAGTAACAACAATAAAGCAATTAAAAACAAAACACATAATTCATTCAATAATTAAACCAAAGACTTGAAGCTATAATTATCCTAGAAGTATAAAAACCTCAGTTCTGGCAATAATAATTTTTAATGTATAACATGAAATACAAGTAGCAAAATTAAAAACAGAGAAGTGGGACAATGTCCTACTAAGAGTCTCTACATAAAAATAAAAATAGTAAGCAAAATGAAAAAGGAAACCAATGTAATGGGAGAAAAATTTATAAACTACTTAAGGGTTAATATCTAAAACAATTCCTATAAAGCAATAGTAAAAATACATTTACTCATCTACTCAAAAATGGTCGAAATGCCCAAATAGACTTTTGTCCTTGCACAAGATATGAGTCAAGAGTTACATAAAAGTGTAGTATATGACATTAATCATCAAATGCAAAATCAAAACCACAGTGAGTTATTTCATAGATATTAAAATGGCAATCACCAAATGGCGGCAAAAGGTGTGAGTATATGGAAAAATGGGATCTTTCATTTTGTTAATACTATGTAAATTAGTAAGGCCATTAGGGAAAACAGTATGGAAATTTCTCAGAAAATGAAATATGTAGCTATCACATGGTCCAAAAATTCTACTGCTGAGTGCATGTCCTAAAGTAGTGAAATGTGTGTGTGTGTGTGTGTGTGTGTGTGTGTATCCTAATGAATGTAGAAATTATAGTCTAAAAATTATTAAATCATAAAACTTAAACATATAGATAAACCTATAGGATAAGATGAAAAATAAGCCATGCATACAAATATAAATTCTAAATCATATGTGGATCTCTCATATGTAGAACCTAAGAAATAAAGTGTAGTTACTGGGGATAGACTAGAGGGATAAATATGGTTATTTTGTGAGAATATGATAGCTACAAAATGAATAAATTTTGTGGTTATAATGTATACCATTATAATCAGTAATAACACTATATATCTGAAATTTTCTAAGGGAGTAGATAATTTGGTATAAGTATCTCTTCCTTTATTGTATATATGTACACAAAAATATCACGTTGTAAAACTTGAACATTTGTAGTTTTTACTTGTTAGTTATTGTTGTAGTCTGTGTTTTATTGCTGTGAAAACACAACACGACCAAGGCAACTTTTCTAAAACAAAACATTTCATTGGGAGCTTGCTTACACTTTCAGAGGGTTAGTTCATGATCATCATGGTGGGAAGCAGACTATGGTTATTGTGCTAGAGTAATAACTGAGAGCTTTCCATAGTAGTCTTCAGGCAGTAGACAGAGATAGAAAGCAAATGGAAATAGTCTCATAATGTTGTATTAGAGATTTTTCAAATTTTAATTTTAATTTTGTTTTATATTTTTATATATCTCATGTATATATATATATATATATATATAGATATAAAAATTTCCCTACAAGTCCTTTAAATATATATATATATATATATATATATATATTATGACTTCCAATTTAGTGTTTTTATGAAATCCATGAGTAGGCAAATACGTGGGGTTCTACATCTATATCTATTTCTTGTGCCTTTTCTTTGGCTCTTTTTCTTCTATTTTATCCTATTCCAATGTATTAGTTTTGTTTTGTCTTGTTTATTTTATTTTATTATTTTCTCTTAGTAGTCTTTTTGTTTTCTAATGAGAAACAGAAAGGGGTAGACCTAGATGAGGGGAAAGTGGGGAGAAACTGAGAGAAGTAGAGGGAAGGGAGACTGTAATCAGAATGTATTATTTGGAAGAAAAAGCTACTTTCAATAAATGGGGGAAAAATAAACCTCAAAGCCTACCCTCAGTGACATACCACCTTTATTGAAGCTACACTTCCTAATCCTTTCCAAACAGTTCCACTACAGCACTCAAATATATAGTTCTATGAGGGCCATTCTCATTCAAAATAGCCCAGAATGATTTTTATATTATGAGAAAAGATGATTGTAGGCATATGTTATTTTGCACTCTGTAAAGTTTTATCCTTGTGTTTTTTAAATGTTGACTTCTCTGCCCTCGTAATCTTGTTTCCAGAAATGGAATTGTAGCACTTACATCAAGAATCTACAGTCTCAAGTTTGTATAAACAATGCTTATCATTTATTCTTTGCCTTTTCAATAAAAGCTGATCACCCAATGGCTAGGCAGAAGAGAGTATAAGGCGGCATTTCTGCCAACTAGAAGAGGGAGAGACAGAGAAGATTAAGAGCTTGAGACACAAGGAGGAAAAAGAGAGGAGTATTAATGAAAGTTTAACTGGAGCATGGGAAGTCCTAAATGCAAATATTATGGGCTGGTAGGTAGCCAGATTATTTTAGAGGATTAATGTGGATCAATGACAGCCCAGGTATTGTTGTCAACTTGAAAATAAATCTTATTCTCTTTGTGTCATTATTGGGTAACTAGCTAGGATCAAGAAAAATAGCTACTGTATAAATTTACTAAATATATTTACAGATGATTATATCATAGAGAGGTTAAGAGAATATGTATATATTTTTTCTACTACTATTTTTTCCTTGAATCAATGTATCAATGTTATAATATCTTATTGTGAAAGATAAAATCTCTGTAAAAATATTTTTGTTTAAAACAAAATTGATTTAGTGATTTATAGCATAAATGAAAATGTCTATCATTTGTTGTATACTCAAGGAAATAAGATGGACATGTGCCATAGTATATGTAGTGTAGTAGTAAAAAAACTTAATTGTTAAATATGTATGACAGAATTTCCAATCAACAGTGTCTGAAATTAGACATTACAAATTAAGTTTTCTAGAAAGAAAAACAAAGGGTTGATGGGTCCCAAATTAATCTAGGGAGATTTAGAGAGGTAACATGTCATTTAGCATCTAATCTCATCTATATTCACATTTTTCTTTCTTTATAAAAAGTTTGCAAAGTTAATCTTTTAATTTTTCAGACCTCTTAGTTACAAGATAAGTTCTCGCTGGGACCGTGTGTGTGTGTGTGTGTGTGTGTGTGTGTGTGTGTGTGTGTGTGTTTATTCTTTACTATTTAGTATTCTACATTCTTTCAGTCTGGAATATTCCCATAATGCGCAAAGACAGAATGCCTGTATAGTGACTAGGAGGTAGCAAATATAAAGACAGATGTCACTGTGGAAGGAACAAGGAAGAGATATGAGATATATCTGATGAGAAGTTTTAGCAGCTGGATAGCCTACTTTCATGGTAACAAGTTTGATTTTTCATTTAAACCATAGATAGAATTTTTCTACTTTGGAAAGACACTTTTTTTAACTGAGATGCAATAAATAAATAAATAAATAAATAAATAAATAAATAAACAAATAAATATAAATTTGGTCAGTAACAAGTTGAGGACAGATGCATATTCAAAGGGATACAGTGGGCAAAGTGTAGAGAGTATACTTGAGTTTGATCCTCAGCTATTTCACTTACTACCTCTGTTTTCAGGAACTGTGTATTTCTCATATACATCATCTGGGTAAAATGAGATATCAATAATGATGATCTCACCTGTTTTGTCTGCAGTATTAAGTGAAACAATTCAAAGAAAATACTACCATCTTATAAAAAGATGTATTCCTTCTAACTTGTACTGCTGTCTTCTTTGATAATGATTTCACATAGGTAATTGTTAATATAGTCTCACATAGTTACCTATCAAGGGAAATAGATGAATTTACCACGTACAGCTTGAATTTCTCTGAAAGAAATTCCTCCTCATGTTTCAGAGCTGCCAACACATACAAGGAAAATGGAGTTTAGTCTTCTCCTGTAATTGTTTTTATATGATAAAATGATACCCAATTTTTTCATGTAAATGCACATATATTATAATTAACAAATGTGTTACATAATTATATGATAAATATTGGCTAACAAAATATAGAATTATCTACAATAATAGGCATGTTGTTTTGTTCTAATACCTCATCTGTCTTGGTTTTTTGAAAATTTTAGCTTTTTAGCTATCAAATAATCAAAAAATGAAACCAGAGATTAACCTCCTATTTGTTGCCACATTTGTGTTTTCCTATGTTTGTGAACTTCCAACATAATTGTAAGCCTCTGCAAGGTTAGAATTAAGTCATATTTTCTGGTAATTCTCCACCTGTGTAATGCTCAGCCATCCATTTTAATCTGTATTTATTGAGCAGTATGGACTTTTCTATATCCCTCTCCTTGTTTGAGGAATCTAATCTTACTTGCCTTGCTTTGGCAGAGCCAGATAAGACATTTAGAAAAATACTTGGTCCTCTTCCCTATATTTTCCATTAGAAAAGGTATAATTTTAATAATCCTTTCATGTTAATAGGTAGATGACACCTGTAATGAAATACTATTGATATAAACAGGCCTCAGAAACTATTGCATTGAAACATTTTACTATTCCCATAGAATGATACCTGCTTTGAATAAAAATTTAATGCTTTTATTAACAAATTCCCATTTTGTTCTTACATTTGCGCTTCAAGTGCTTTGTGATGATAAAAAAAAACATAGCCGATTTAAGAAAATACATTTTCAAATATAGACTAAAGTTTAAAACCAGGCTCTGACATAAGCCAGATTTTGTTTTGATTCGAAGATGAGATTCCTTTTCAGAGCATTGCAAATTCTAGGCAAGTTCTTCACTACTAAGACGCAATCCAGTCCTCATGGGTGAAATAGAACAAGGGTCTGATAGCAGAGGGAATGAATTTCAGCATGTCTACCATGCAATAAACCACAATAACTAGGTGTTGGCTGTTTGATGCGTACAGCCTGTTCAGTTGGCCAATATTGATGTTCCTTGTTGATTTGAAAGGACTTAGAAATACTCAGGAGATTGTAGGGCAAATCCCTAGGCATCTGTAAGAGTGTTGCCAAAAAGGACTAACTAAAGGAGTAAGATAACTTCTGAATGTGGGTAGCACCATCCTATGGGTTGGAGGGTATGATATAGTAAGAGGGAAAATAGAAAGCCAGTCTAATACTGACATTCCTTTTTCTTTACATCATCAATGCCATAATGTGGAGTGTTCTGTTTTACTATGCTGTCTCTGCTTTGAAGGGTTGAGCTCTCTAGAACTGTGAGCAAAATAAATCTATACTCTTTTAGGTTGTTTAGGTGAGGAATTGTGGGTACAGTAGCACAAAAATTAAAAAAAAAAGTATAGTGAGAAGTCATATTTTTATTATATGCCACTGTTTTGAATTTTGAAAATTTGGAGCTCATTAAGTTTTCAAATACTTTCCCTGCCTATTATTTCTCTTCTTTTTTTTAAAATCCACCTACTGTGTGTTAGTATAGTAGATACTAGTCCTATTTTCTGATGTTCTATTTTTTTCATCGGTGTCTCATCTTCTATTTATATTACAATATCTCATATGTATTGTGTCACTCTTATAACCATGTTAGATAACTATTTACTTTTCTTCAGCTTAGGTTTTGCATTTTTTCCTTTTGGAATTTTAAAGTCTTTCCTGTATCCCTCTTCCCTTTTTACACTCTGCGTTGGATTTTCTTTAAAGTGCTTCTGGACTAATTTTCATGACCATGTCATCTGTGTTTACTTCTAGTGATTGTCCTTTTGGTGTTACCTGACTATAGATTGTATTTCTTTTTCATCATATATCAAAATTTATATATATATATATATATATATATATATATATAAAATAATGTGTGATATGTATGTGTGTGTGTGTGTGTGTGTGTGTAAGTTTCCTTTTTCACCTTTTCTTTTCCTGGGGATTCATTTTCCCTAAATTACAGCAAGTTTGTGGTATAATCCTTATCAAATGAGTTAAGATGGAGCTAATCAGTTTGATTTCATATCTATTTACAAGCAGTAATAGCATTTCCCTTTACTTTGTAGTCCAATCTTCAAGTCTAGGAATTTCTTTCTGATCTTATTATGGTTTGAGCAATGAGGGTATTGCCTTCTAACTTTAGGTTTTTGTTCTTCCTGTTTTCATTTACTACACTTTGAATCCAGTGCCATCAAGACACTAAAATGCAAGCCCTAGACATTCTACAACTGTTTTCTAACCATTCTTCTATAGTAAGTTCTACAGCTTTCTCTGCTGTATCTTTTGATAAAAATGCTTATGGCATGAGATAGAAATTCTTTGGTAGAATCAAATAATTTAATTTTGTATTTGGGAACCTTTAAAATTCTATTCCATCCTTCCAGCAAACCATGGCATTAGACACTCAGAAGCATTTTCTTTTTCACCACTTCAGTCTACTATATTGCCTTTGACAACCCATGCCCTTTAGAAACTCCTGATTCAGTGCCTGTGGCTCTTTGTTCACAAAAAAAGATCATCCCATTCTGGAATTGAGTTCAATAAGACTTTTCAGCTTCTACTGGCTTTGAAAATTCTATGCATGTATACAGATTTATTTTATTGAGTATATTTGTACACTTGGTCTTTGATATCCTTCTATATCTTTATTGAATTGGAATGGAATGTCAAAATAAGTGTTAGATATTCTAGAAGAAACAATGGGTAGAGGAAATATAGTTGGAGTAGATCTAAAAGACAGCCTGAAAACAAAGTGATTAAAATCACAAATATGTTGTCTAGGCAGTAAATTTTGGAAGAATGCTGTATGGTAGCTAATTGACTTGTGTTTTGTGGAGAGTCTAAAGTCTGATGAGAATAGGGAGGCAACATAGGCTCTTAGAATGTCCCAGAGAAGTTTGAGTGAGGGTGGTGAGTAATTCAGTTCCAAAACAACTAGCTCAACAGAATCCCAAGTAGGATGATAGATTTCCTAAACTGTATTGGATCCTAAATACCAAGGAAACTAGCACATAGTTTCTGTGTGAAAATTTCTTAGCGATTTCCCAAGGCTATAATAGTACAGAATTCATAAAGAAAACATATAAAGAAACATTGTCTAATCAATCAGAGCCCAAGGCAAGCTACATGGACTCCAAGAGATCCAGTGAGCAGTGTGTTAAACATTATGAAGAAATGATTTATAAATTATGCCTACTTTGTGAATGGTGTCAAACTGCAATCAACAATATTATAGGTATGTAAAACCATTTGTGGAAGAGACTATGACATTTCACAGACATGTCTATCGTTAAGTTACACATGTGGATATTTCAGACAGAAGAAGAACAGACACTGTGTGAATTGTTTGCAGGTCATTTGGTATGTGTTCCACCTTCCTACAAGAATGTAGGAAGAATGCCCTGGCAAAGCATTAGAGATTGTGTTCTAAACATAGTAGCACCAATCCTCACCTGTCCTTATGAAAATGTAGAACTGGCATTTTTTTTTTTCAGCACTGGAACTGAAACCCAGGGCTACATGAAATCTTTTTTACTTCTACTGAAAATATTAGTTAAAGGCTAGACTCACAAGCAAAAATATAAGAGTTCAGTTTCTAGCATCCATGGTTGTTTACACATAAACAAACACACACACACACTCACACACACACACACATACACACACACACACACATGGGGGGAGAGAGGGGGAGAAAGAGAGGGAGGGAGAAGAAAAAAGAAAAAAAGAATAGAAAATTTTTTTTCACAAAATATATTCTGATTATGGCTTCCCCCCTCTTTGAACCAAAACACCAACTCCTTGAAGGTCCTTCCAGCCTCCATTCCCCTCTGTCTCTCAGGAAAAAAAGAAAACAGGCATCTAAATATTAACGGCAAAATAAAATGAGATAAAATGAAAATAAACAAACTGGAATAGAACAAAACAAATGAACAAAGAAAAATAAACTTAAAGAAAAGGAGCCAAACCCAATCACAGAAAGACATACATAAAGTGCAGCACTCATTGATAAGTGGCTATTATTTAAATGCTTGGAGTACCTAGATGCCTAGAACAAATGAAACTCAAGATCAAAATGTGAATGCTTCACTCCTTCTTTAAAGGGTGAACAAGAATACCCTTGGCAGGGAAGAGAGAGGCAAAGATTAAAACAGAGACTGAAGGAACACCCATTCAGAGCCTGCCCCACATGTAGCCCATACATATACAGCCACCCAATTAGACAAGATGGATGAAGCAAAGAAGTGCAGGCTGACAGGAACCGGATGTAGATCTCTCTGAGAGACACAGCAGAATACAGCAAATACAGGCCGAATGCCAGCAGCAAACCACTGAACCCCACAGGAACCCGATTGAAGGAATCAGAGAAAAGAACTAGAAAGAGCTTGAAGGGCTCGAGACCCTATATGAACAACAATGCCAACCAACCAGAGCTTCCAGGGACTAAGCCACTACCTAAAAGACCTTCATGGACTGACCCTGGACTCTGACCTCATAGGTAGCAATGAATATCTAGTAAGAGCACCAGTGGAAGGGGAGCCCCTGGGTCCTGCTAAGACTGAACCCCCCAGTGAACTAGACTGTTGGGGGAGGCGGCAATGGGGGAGGGTGGGGAGGAACACCCATAAGGAAGGGGGAGGGGGAGGGTGATGTTGCCGGAGAGCCGGAAGGGAATAACTTTTCGAAATGTGTAGAAATACTCAAGTTAATTAAAAAAAAAAAAAAAAGAAAGAAATATGGCATCCTTAACTGTCGGGAAATGCAAATCAAGAGACTTCGTGAGACTCATCTTAACCCTGTCAGGCGAATGAGATCCATGCTGGGGCAGCTCATGCTGGTGTGATGTGGAGCAAGGTGGTACTCCTCCATTGTTGGTGGGGAGTAAACACTTGAACAATACTGTGAAATCATGGCTGTTCCTCGAAAGAATGGAATCATCTACCTCCAAGATCCACCACACCTTCAACATCCCTTATGAAGATAAATATGGTGTGTACTACCTTAAATCAATAATGTAGCTACAATTCCTTGGGCCCAGAGGTTAGGCATAGAAAGGACTAGAAGGACACACAGGTCTCCTAGGAGAATAGGATAGATTTTGAGGGGTTGACTGGGCTGGAGTGGGCAAGAGTCGGAGGGGTCAGATGGAAGGGAAGGAAGGTGAGATTGTGGGAGATGAGGGGGAGAGAGCTAGAATTGAAGAGCATTTGATGGGTGGGATGGAAACCTAGAGCAAATATTTGGATATAAAGAATCTCCTAATGAAGTCTCAGAGTAATGAGGTGACAGATCCTAACAGTTCATGTCTGGTAAAACTTACTGCTGGACTGGATTTCATCCAACTGAGTTGTTGGCTAAAGCAGTCCCACGAAAATCCTTAAATAACGAGTCTTCTGCCAACACAGGCTACTCTCCACAAACTGAGTAGTGAGACCCCCATTGCTGAACACAATTCCTACAAAACCCATTGAACATGGAGAGGATGAGTTTTTACCTAAATAAAACCTCACCCCCCATGTTCTAGTGTCTATGGCATGGACAGGTACAGTGAGGACTAGCAATAGTGGAAAGTAAACACAACCAAACACAAACTTTGATCTACAATCTCCTGCCTGGAAAATATGCTAAGGGCAATAGCAACACAAGCTTTATTAGATAAACTGAG
>NC_046172.1:44793143-44990779 GCF_011064425.1 Rattus rattus | reverse complement strand
AAACTTTAGAAATCAATTTGTGGTTCTCAGAAAACTGAGGAATAATTCTACCTCAAGACCAGCTATACCTCCTGGGAAAATACCCAAAAGATCCTCCAACATCCTAAAGGACATTTGCTCAACCTATGTTCATAGTAACTTTGTTTGTACAGCCTTTTAGAAACTGGAAACAACTGAGATGTCCCTCATCTGAAGAATAGATAATGAAAATGTGGTACATCTCTAATGGAATACTATTTAGCTATTAAAAACAAAGACATCTTGAGTTTTTCAGGCAAATGGATGGAACTTGAAAATATCCTGAATGAGATAGCCCAGATCCAAAAGGACATGCATGGTATGTACTCACTTGTAAGTGTCTTGTTAGTCATAAACTACAGGGTACCCATGATACACTCTACAGACTTAATGATGCTATACAAGAGGCAAGGCCCAAGCATGAAAGCTTAAATATCACTTAGAAAATGGAATAAATAATCAAAGGAGGGCAGATGGGAGGAGGAACCTGGGTGAGAGGGATGAAGAAGGAAATTGGAGCTTTAGGGTCAGGTGGGAGGGATAGGAGAGATGGCCAGATGGCCATGAATAAATACAAGTAATATGCAATTGATGGGGGATGAGGATGGGGGGTCAACCCAAGCATGTGACAGAGTCCTGGGGTATGGATGCACCAAAGGATCAATGGAGGTGACCTTATCACACCTCACAGCATTGAGGATACAGAACCTGAAGAGACTGACTTTGAAGACAGGCAAGGCCCCAGTGAGAGAGTGGCATAACCACCCAAAGAACATTGGACCCAAAGTTTATCCGTTCACAGAAATGCAGGGACTGGGGATAGGAGCAAAGACTGAGGGAATGGCCAACCAACAACTGGCCCAATCTAGAGACTAATCCCATAGGCAAGCACCTGACACAATGATATTCTGTTATACTTGCAGACAGGAATCTAGTATGGCTGCCCTTTGAGAACTGTCTTATTTTTATACTCAGATTTTATTAGTCCTCCCCAGTCTACCCCTCCCAGCAGTTCCACATCCCATACTGCCCCACCCCTGTGTCCCCACCCCACCCACCCCACCAACTCCTCTAAACTTCCTGGGCCTCCAGTCTCTTGAGGGTTAAGTGCATCTTCTCTGACCTGAACAGACCTGGCAGTCCTCTGCTGTATGTGTGTTGGAGGCCTCATCTCAGCTGATGTGTGTGCTGCCTGGTTGGTGATCCAGTGTCTGAGAGATCTCAGGGTCCAGTTTAATTAGAGACAGTTTGTCCCACAGGGAGGTGCTAATTGAGGACTGCTTGCCCTCCTCCTGGGGGCTTCTCAGATTTTCCCTAAAATTCACACCCAGAGGGTTCAGCAGCTTTTGTTTGTTGGTTGGGTGCAAATATCTGCATCAGCTGCTTGTTGGTCTTTTGGAGGACAGTCACGATAGGTTCCTTTGTGAGTGCCTCACATCCTCAGTAATGGTGTCAAGTCTTGAGCTTCCCTTGAGTTGGATCCCACTTTGGGACTGTCACTGGACCTTCTTTTCTACAGCCTCTTCTCCATTTCCATCCCTGCATTTCTTTCAGACAGGAAGAAATATGGGTCAGAGCTTGAAGGGATAGCAACCCCATCCCTCACTTGATGGCCTGTCTTTCTGCTGGAGGTGGGCTCAAAGTTCTCTCTCCCCACTGAAGGGCCTTTCATCAGGGTTCCCCCTCTTTGAGTCCTGGTCTCTCACTTCCCAGGTCTCTGGTACATTCCTGGGGGTCCTCCCAAGCTCCTTCCTCCTGAGATTGCCTGTTTCATTCTTTCTGCTGGCCCTCGGAGCTTTAGTCCTTTTCCACACCCAATACCAGATCATGTTCTCCTCTTCCCCAATCCCCATCCCCTTTCTCTCCCCTGTTCCCCTCCATTCCCACCTTTGTGGTTGCTTTCTTCTCTCTCCCAATTGGGACTGAGGCATCTTCAGCTTGTTGACCTTTTGAGTCTGTGGACTGTATCGGGTATTCTCTACTTTTGTGTGTGTGTGTGTGTGTGTGTGTGTGTGTGTGTGTGTGTGTGTGTGTGTGTGTGATATCCACTTATTAGTGAGAACATACCATGTTTGTCCTTTGGGTCTGAGTTACCTCACTCAGGATGATATTTTCTAGTTCCATCCATTTGCCTGAAAAAACTCAGGGATGCCCTTGTTCTTAATAGCTGAATATTATTCCATTGTGTAAATGAACCACATTTTCTGTATCCGTTCTTCTATTGTGGGACATTTTCTTCCCTCAAAGTATTTGAGGTAGAAAATTTTAAGAGATTCTGGGAAGCTTAAGCAGTGGAATTTAAAGTATCTAATGATACCATTTAGATTATAGTATAATTACATTTCTTCCTTCCCTTTCCTACCTTGAAACCTCCCTTAGAACTCTCCCTCCTTCCTTCAAATTCATGTCTTATTTTAAATTTATCGTAGCTATTTTATATATATATATATGCATCTAGATTCCTAAATATTACCTGCTCAGTCCATATGTTACTTGCATCCATAATTTTAAGACTGACCACTTGTCACTGGACAAACAATTGGTGTTGGACAAACTTCCCTGGGAAGATCACCTCTCTCATTCTCACCTTGCCTTGGTTGCCTGTACTTTTTGTATAGGGTTAGGCTCTGTGGACTTTTCCATATCCATGTTGGTATGTCCATTGGTACTCTCCTTGTTCATCTCAAGTTTGGGGAGTTATGTTGGAGAATTTATAGCTGCATTGTAAAAAACACAATGGAGTCTATACTACTTACTTGTCAGCTCAGGAGTCCAAAAGCACCTGTTTCAAGAGATGGAGGAAGCTGCATGATCTTTTTCTGATGTAACTTATGCCTATGATTTATGTAGTACCGAACAGTCCTTGTTTTAGTCATGTGGTTCCTAGGATAGTACTATTGTGAGGTGCTATGAACCTTTAGGCAAAAGGGGGGGCGGGGCTTTCTCCAAAAACTCTGTTCCTGTTATATGTAATGCCAGCCCTCTTTTCACAGTATGAAACTTACCTGGAGATTGGCAAGAGAAGATTAATTTTACTGGATCCTGCCTTGTATTGGACACTTAATACATTCACATTTATCTCAAATATAATAGATATTATCTTTGTTTGACAGATGAGGCAACTATGACTTGTAAAGATGCAAATAATTGTATTAAAGCACACAAACCATTCTGTTAACGCTATTTTTTTTATAATCATGCTATCTCTAAATGACTGATCAAGGCTACTGAGTATAAACTTCTTACTTCCTTCTATATAATTCATTGAATGAATTTCTAGTTAAGTTTTATTCATACTTAATCTTTATTGACAGTAAATTTTTTTAATGTTAAATGTCCAATATTTATGGACATAGAAATTACAAAATTTTAAAGAATTTTTCATAGATTTAAAGAATATAATAGAGATTGGAGAGTAGCTGCAGAGAGAGAAATTGAGGCTGACTTTAAGATTCCATGCTGTACCTTTACAGGTTGTTATGAATGTTCTTAAGAAACAGATGTGAACAGGACTTTATATGTTTAGGTGGGCAATTATATCTTATTAATTGGATCAGAGGTTATTGTGTTGTGTGTTCTTTCATGTGGCAATTTAAGCTTAAGAGAGTGTATGGCGGTTAGAGACACCGGGCTGCCATGGAGTTGTGTGCTTCTGGCAAGGTATCTACCAGATATCTTGGGGCACTGCAGTGCCAAATCTAGAGGAGATAAAAGACAGACTATTTAATATAATTTTACAACAACAGTTACAACCAGCGTGATGGTGGGCGAGGATTCACTAATAATTCTAAGAGTTGAGAGAAAATTTTATTTTCTAGTAAGAGAGGCCAGACACTTCGGTGTTTGGCCAGAGTCCCGGACCAGCGGAGGATCACTGCCTTCAGCAGCTCTCTGCTCCCAGGCCCCTGGAGGAGTTCTCAACGCCTGGTCGGGGGGGGCACTCCTGAGGCAGCAGAGCGGAGGAGACCACCACGCTGCCCACCCCTGCCCACATCCCTGGCCCAGGAGGAAACTGTGCACGCCTCTGGGTACCCGTGGGAGAGGAGGGCCCAGGAGCAGCAGGTCCACTGCGTCTGAGACACCGCACCTGAAGGGACCGACCGATAAACAGTTTCTGCACCCAAATCCCGTGGGAGGGAGAGCTAAACCTTCAGAGAGGTGGACACGCCTGGGAAACCAGAAGAGACTGCACGCTGCACACAGTACTGATCCCAGAGGAAAACAACAAAAAGCTATCTGGAACCCTGTGCACGGAACCTCCGGAAAGGGCGGCGCAGATCTTCCTGGTTGCTGAGGCCGCAGAGAGCTCATAGGCAACACCCCGCGAGCAAACTTGAGCCTGGGGACCACAGGTAAGACAAACTTTTCTGCTACAAACGACTTGCCTGGTGAACTCAAGACACAGGCTCACAGGAACAGCTGAAGACCTGTAGAGAGGAAAAACTACGCGCCCGAAAGCAGAACACTCTGTCCCCATAACTGGCTGAAAGAAAACAGGAAAACAGGTCTACAGCACTCCTGAAACACAGGCTTATAAGACAGTCTAGCCACTGTCAGAAATAGCAGAACAAAGTAACACTAGAGATAATCTGATGGCGAGAGGCAAGCGCAGGAACCCAAGCAACAGAAACCAAGACTACATGGCATCATCGGAGCCCAATTCTCCCACCAAAGCAAACATGGAATATCCAAACACACCAGAAAAGCAAGATCTAGTTTCAAAATCATATTTGATCATGATGTTGGAGGACTTCAAGAAAGAATGAAGAACTCCCTCAGAGAAAACACAGGAAAACATAAACAAACAAGTAGAAGCCTACAGAGAGGAATCAAAAATTCCTAAAAAAAGAATTCCAGGAAAACATAAATAAACAAGTAGAAGCCCATAGAGGAGTCACAAAATCCCTGAGAGAATTCCAGGAAAACACAATCAAACAGTTGAAGGAATTAAAAATGGAAATAGAAGCAATCAAGAAAGAACACATGGAAACAACCCTGGATATAGAAAACCAAAAGAAGAGACAAGGAGCTGTAGATACAAGCTTTACCAACAGAATACAAGAGATGGAAGAGAGAATCTCAGAGCAGAAGATTCCATAGAAATCATTGACTCAACTGTCAAAGATAATGTAAAAGTGGAAAAGCTACTGGTCCAAAACATACAGGAAATCCAGGACTCAATGAGAAGATCAAACCTAAGGATAATAGGGTATAGAAGAGAGTGAAGACTCCCAGCTCAAAGGACCAGTAAATATCTTCAACAAAATCATAGAAGAAAACTTCCCTAACCTAAAAAAGAGATACCCATAGGCATACAAGAAGCCTACAGAACTCCAAATAGATTGGACCAGAAAAGAAACACCTCCCATCACATATGGTCAAAACACCAAACGCACAAATAAAGAAAGTATATTAAATGCAGTAAGGGAAAAATGTCAAATAACATATAAAAGCAGAGCTATCAGAATCACACCAGACTTTTCGCCAGAAACTATGAAGGCCAGAAGATCCTTGACTGATGTCATACAGACCCTAAGAGAACACAAATGCCAGCCCAGGTTACTGTATCCTGCAAAACTCTCAATCAACATAGATGGAGAAACCAAGATATTCCATGACAAAACCAAATTTACACAATATCTTTCTACAAATCCAGCACTACAAAGGATAATAAATGGTAAAGCCCAACATAAGGAGGCAAGCTATACCCTAGAAGAAGCAAGAAACTAATCGTCTTGGCAACAAAAAACAAAGAGAAGAAAAGCACACAAACATAACCTCACATCCAAATATGAATACAACCGGAAGCAATAATCACTATTCCTTAATATCTCTCAACATCAATGGCCTCAACTCCCCAATAAAAAGACATAGATTAACAAACTGGATACGCAACGAGGACCCTGCATTCTGCTGCCTACAGGAAACACACCTCAGAGACAAAGACAGACACTACCTCAGAATGAAAGGCTGGAAAACAACTTTCCAAGCAAATGGTCAGAAGAAGCAAGCTGGAGTAGCCATTCTAATATCAGATAAAATCAATTTTCAACTAAAAGTCATCAAAAAAGATAAGGAAGGACACTTCATATTCATTAAAGGAAAAATCCACCAAGATGAACTCTCAATCCTAAATATCTATGCCCCAAATACAAGGGCACCTACATACGTAAAAGAAACCTTACTAAAGCTCAAAACACACATTACAACTCACATAATAATAGTAGGAGATTTCAACACCCCACTCTCATCAATGGACAGATCATGGAAACAGAAATTAAACAGAGACGTAGACAGACTAAGAGAAGTCATGAGCCAAATGGACTTAACGGATATTTATAGAACATTCTATCCTAAAGCAAAAGGATATACCTTCTTCTCAGCTCCTCATGGTACTTTCTCCAAAATTGACCATATATTTGGTCAAAAAATGGGCCTCAACAGGTACAGAAAGATAGAAATAATCCCATGTGTGCTATCAGACCACCACGGCCTAAAACTGGTCTTCAATAACAATAAGGGAAGAATGCCCATATATACATGGAAATTGAACAGTGCTTTACTCAATGATAACCTGGTCAAGGAAGAAATAAAGAAAGAAATTAAAGACTTTTTAGAATTTAATGAAAATGAAGGTACAACATACCCAAACTTATGGGACACAATGAAAGCTGTGCTAAGAGGAAAACTCATAGTGCTGAGTGCCTGCAGAAAGAAACAGGAAAGAGCATATGTCAGCAGCTTGACAGCACACCTAAAAGCTCTAGAACAAAAAGAAGCAAATACACCCAGGAGGAGTAGAAGGCAGGAAATAATCAAACTCAGAGCTGAAATCAACCAAGTAGAAACAAAAAGGACCATAGAAAGAATCAACAGAACCAAAAGTTGGTTCTTTGAGAAAATCAACAAGATAGATAAACCCTTAGCCAGACTAATGAGAGGACACAGAGAGTGTGTCCAAATTAACAAAATCAGAAATGAAAAGGGAGACATAACTACAGATTCAGAGGAAATTCAAAAAATCATCAGATCTTATTATAAAAGCCTATATTCAACAAAACTTAAAAATCTGCAGGAAATGGACAATTTCCTAGACAGGTACCAGGTACCGAAGTTAAATCAGGAACAGATAAACCAGTTAAACAACCCCATAACTCCTAAGGAAATAGAAGAAGTCATTAAAGGTCTCCCAACCAAAAAGAGCCCAGGTCCAGACGGGTTTAGTGCAGAATTCTATCAGACCTTCATAGAAGACCTCGTACCAATATTATCCAAACTATTCCACAAAATTGAAAGAGATGGAGCACTACCGAATTCCTTCTATGAAGCCACAATTACTCTTATACCTAAACCACACAAAAACCCAACAAAGAAAGAGAACTTCAGACCAATTCCCCTTATGAATATCGACGCAAAAATACTCAATAAAATTCTGGCAAACTGAATCCAAGAGCACATCAAAACAATCATCCACCAGGATCAAGTAGGCTTCATCCCAGGCATGCAGGGATGGTTTAAATATCTGAGAAAACCATCAACGGATCCATTATATAAACAAACTGAAAGAACAAAACCACATGATCATTTCATTAGATGCTGAGAAAGCATTTGACAAAATTCAACACCCCTTCATGATAAAAGTCCTGGAAAGAATAGGAATTCAAGGCCCATACCTAAACATAGTAAAAGCCATATACAGCAAACCAGTTGCTAACATTAAACTAAATGGAGAGAAACTTGAAGCAATCCCACTAAAATCAGGGACTAGACAAGGCTGCCCACTCTCTCCCTACTTATTCAATATAGTTCTTGAAGTTCTAGCCAGAGCAATCAGACAACAAAAGGAGGTCAAGGATACAGATCGAAAAAGAAGAAGTCAAAATATCACTATTTGCAGATGATATGATAGTATATTTAAGTGATCCCAAAAGTTCCACCAGAGAACTACTAAAGCTGATAAACAACTTCAGCAAAGTGGCTGGGCATAAAATTAACTCAAATAAATCAGTAGCTTTCCTCTACACAAAAGAGAAACAAGCCGAGAAAGAAATTAGGGAAACGACACCCTTCATAATAGATCCAAATAATATAAAGTACCTCGGTGTGACTTTAACCAAGCAAGGGAAAGATCTGTACAATAAGAACTTCAAAACTCTGAAGAAAGAAATTGAAGAAGATCTCAGAAGATGGAAAGATCTCCCATGCTCATGGATTGGCAGGATTAATATAGTAAAAATGGCCATTCTACCAAAAGCGATCTACAGATTCAATGCAATCCCCATCAAAATACCAATCCAATTCTTCAAAGAGTTAGACAGAACAATTTGCAAATTCATCTGGAATAACAAAAAACCCAGGATAGCTAAAACTATCCTCAACAATAAAAGGACTTCAGGGGGAATCACTATCCCAGAACTCAAGCAGCATTACAGAGTAATAGTGATAAAAACTGCATGGTATTGGTACAGAGACAGACAGATAGACCAATGGAACAGAATTGAAGACCCAGAAATGAACCCACACACCTATGGGCACTTGATTTTTGACAAAGGAGCCAAAACCATCCAATGGAAAAAAGATAGCATTTTCAGCAAATGGTGCTGGTTCAACTGGAGGTCAACATGTAGAAGAATGCAGATCGATCCATGCTTATCACCCTGTACAAAGCTTAAGTCCAAGTGGATCAAGGACCTCCACATCAAACCAGATACACTCAAACTAATAGAAGAAAACTAGGGAAGCATTTGGAACACATGGGCACTGGAAAAAATTTCCTGAACAAAACACCCATGGCTTATGCTCTAAGATCAAGAATCGACAAATGGGATCTCATAAAACTGCAAAGCTTCTGTAAGGCAAAGGACACTGTGGTTAGGACAAAAGGGCAACCAACAGATTGGGAAAAGATCTTTACCAATCCTACAACAGATAGAGGGCTTATATCCAAAATATACAAAGAACTCAAGAAGTTAGACAGCAGGGAGACAAATAACCCTATTAAAAAATGGGGTTCAGAGCATAAACAAAGAATTCACAGCTGAGGAATGCCGAATGGCTGAGAAACACCTAAAGAAATGTTCAACATCGTTAGTCATAAGGGAAATGCAAATCAAAACAACCCTGAGATTTCACCTCACACCAGTGAGAATGGCTAAGATCAAAAACTCAGGTGACAGCAAATGCTGGCGAGGATGTGGAGAAAGGGGAACACTCCTCCATTGTTGGTGGGATTGCAGACTGCTACAACCATTCTGGAAATCAGTCTGGAGGTTCCTCAGAAAATTGGACATTGAACTGCCTGAGGATCCAGCTATACCTCTCCTGGGCATATACCCAAAAGATGCCCCAACATATAAAAAAGACACGTGCTCCACTATGTTCATCGCAGCCTTATTTATAATAGCCAGAAGCTGGAAAGAACCCAGATGCCCTTCAACAGAGGAATGGATACAGAAAATGTGGTATATCTACAATGGAATATTACTCAGCTATCAAAAAAACAATGACTTTTATGAAATTGTAGGCAAATGGTTGGAACTGGAAAATATCATCCTGAGTGAGCTAAACCTAATCACAGAAAGACATACATGGTATGTACTCATTGATAAGTGGCTATTAGCCCAAATGCTTGAATTACCCTAGATGCCTAGAACAAATGAAACTCAAGACGGATGATCAAAATGTGAATGCAGATCGCCCTGAGAGACACAGCCAGAATACAGCAAATACAGAGGCGTATGCCAGCAGGAAACCACTGAACTGAGAACAGACCCCCAGTTGAAGGAATCAGTGAAAGAACTGGAAGAGCTTGAAGGAGCTGGAGACCCCATATGTACAGCAATGCCAACCAACCAGAGCTTCCAGGGACTAAGCCACTACCCAAAGACTATACATGGACTGACCCTGGACTCTGACCTCGTAGGTAGCAATGAATATCCTAGTAAGAGCACCAGTGGAAGGGGAAGCCCTGGGTCCTGCTAAGACTGAACCCCCAGTGAACTAGACTGTTGGGGAGAGGGCAGCAATGGGGGGAGGGTGGGGAGGGGAACACCCATAAGGAAGGGGAGGGGGGAGGGGGATGTTTGCCCGGAAACCGGGAAAGGGAATAACACTCGAAATGTATATAAGAAATACTCAAGTTAATAATAATAAAAAAAAAAAATAAAAAAAAAAAAAAAAAAAAAAAAATGCCATGTTGAGTCACATGATGTCTAATACGGGAATTTTAAAGAAACTCAGAAGTAGCCTGTGCAGGCAGGCTGTAGGTCCCCTGTCATGTAATGGCCACTCAGAAAGGTAGAGATAAAGCTGCTTTATAAAGAAAGTCTTTCAGGATACTCATATTCCTTCTAACATGGGCTCCACGAGAATTTGGGGTTGAAATGCTAGTTAGACAAGCTACTTCTTAAAGACAGATATTATTAGAAGGTGAATAAGTTTGTTTTTAAAAAGAAGAGAGGACAGAGATTACCTGAATCACTTGCGGATTTTCATCCATAGTTTGGAACTTAGATAGGGAAAAATTAGTCACTGACTCCAAGTAGAATATCGTGATATTTACAAGTTATTAAGTTTAAATAAAATCTGTGGCTCCAGGTAGAAAGCTTTTAACAGACGGAAATATTTTGGGGTATAAAGTCCTGGTTCAACATGTTGCTTATTGATATTGGAATTGATAGAGGGTGTTTAGTTTGTTTTATGAATTACCCCGCTAAAGGCCATCTGGCTCGTTGATGCCAGCTAGGGAGGGTTTGTGGTTATTTTTGATATTTACCACAACAGGAAGTTCAATTTCTCTTATCGTGGGCTCCACGGGAATTTTGGGTTTATTTCCTCATATAACAGAGTACAAAAGCTTATCAGGCTCATTGTTTAACACTATTGTTTAGCTTACTTCCTTTTTTAAAAAATTGTTTAATCTTCATAAAACTTTGAGTTTTATGGTTACATTATTACTCTGGGAGAGAGTGCAAGATACAAGCTTTTCTGGTTACAGACTAAAGAACACAGTATTTTTGGAAAAAGATTTTGTCTTTGTGTTCTTAAAAAGTGTGATTAGGCTCTGGAAACCTCACAGAGTCACACTGATCAGATTTGATAGAGGTAGACTGTCTGAAAAACTAGATTCAGAAAAATCAAACCAAAAGATATCTTGATTCTAAACATTTGTCTTGAGAGTTGTATTTTGCAGAGTGTGCCTACTTGGATTCCTGGTCTCGAAGAATTTCAGCTGAGTCCAATCAGGACACATTCAGCTACAGCATTTGTTTCATTCTTCCTATCTCCTACCCCCAAGGATATCTCAACGCCTGTGTATAGCTTGAAGAAGTTATAGAAAAGTTGTCACTTCAATTCCCTGGACTTTTGGGGGTCAGATAGTGGTTATTCTAAGGTTGTTTTTATGAGGAATTTAGAAATAGTTATAATTTAATAGGGAGGAATTAGCTAGATTGAGTTGTACAGTCATAATCTCAAGTGGTAACTAAGCTAAAATCATATCTTTGCTTTGATATAGAATTTATTTGTCAAAAAAATGTAAAAGTACAAGGTTTAGAGCCAGTCCTTCTATTGATGTCATTACAAACTTCTGAGTTGATTATACATGTGAGTTAAGGGCCAAATAGCAAATTTATGGCTCTGAGTTTGTGAGAGTACTTTCAAGATAATATTTAAGATATAAAGACAACAGTCCAGATTACCTTATATAGACAGATGTCTTTCAAAAATGTCAGAAATTCACAAAATTTGAGATTTAAAGTTCTTTATCTTTTGTTGAGACATATCTGCTCCTAACAGTTCCCCTTTGGTGGATTTAATCAAGAATTTGAACTTCTCTACTTCCAAGTGAAGCAATACTTTGTGGCTAGGCAGGCACTGGACAAAACTGCCTGTTTCATTTGCAGACTAATACTGTCCAGAAAAGGACAAATTATGCAGAATAGTTGACTGATAAGCTCTGCCATGACAGGGTGATCAACCTTTCAAAAGTCTGCATTTCAAGAGTCTGTCAGTTGATTTTGGGCGTTCACATGTTGCTAACAGAGGACTGTGCTAGTAGATATTTCTCTCTACAATCTCTCAGTTCTGGAAACCATGTTAGGTTTCCTATGTGGAAAGATACTTGGTCATTCTCAGATTTCTGACGGGGTTGAAGACTGATTATAGTCTCATAGCCTATCAGGCTGTTTAACTCTGAAAATACATATTTTATTAGATAGTTATCAGATAGTATACAAGCTATCCAGGATATAACATAGATTTTAAGCCTTTCTTAAGCTGGAATGGATAACTAAATGTTCTGTTTAACTGATAAATTATTGGACTGTGTGTTAGACATACTTAATGCTTTTAATTACAAAATGATAATAGTTGTACTCATGTTTGAGAGAAAAGTTTTTTTTTTTAATTAGACAAAAGGGGTGAAATGTGTGATGATGTCACAGGTGAGGCAGGCACAAGATAGAATGAGGCCTGTCATTGGATGAGAAGGAAGAATGGGCGGGAGAAAAGTTTGAAGGAAGAGGAGGAGATAGGAACGGAGAGAGGAGACTGGAGAGTAACCACAGAGAGAGAACATGGAGGCTGACATTAAGATTCCACGATGAACCTTTGCAGGTTGTTATGAATGTTCTTAAGGGATGGATGTGAACAGGGCTTTGTATGTTTAGGTGGGCAATTATATCTTATCAATTGGAAAAAAGAATATAATAGTCTATATTTCCTTCTTTTGTTTGCTTGTTACTCTTTCTCTTAAATTTTTATGTACTAGAGTGTAAGTGAAAAGGTCTAGGTGGGAATACAAAGAAAGATTCTATGACCTAATTATAGATGAGGAACTCTGAAAATACACTCACAGTCAACTCTGTTGTTTGTCTCGAGGATTACCAAAGGCACCCCTTTCTAGTCTTACTGTCTTTCAAACATTTCAGATAACTTGGGCTATTCAACGGGAATAATAATAATAATAATAATAATAATAATAATAATAATAATAATAATATAAAGAGATCAGACACTATGATCCTGATCCTAACTTTTTTTTCACTTTTTTCACTTTATCTTTAGTTAACATTCAACATAATAGATTCATTATGACATTTTCATGTTTGTAGGAATATCATTGTATTTTGCTTGTATTTGCCCCAACTAAGTTCCTTCTTCTTCCCCCTTTCTCATTGGTTTTCTACTCCTCTGTTTACTATCCTATTTGGTAGGTGTGGGAGAATGAAGCAAATAAATAAGACAGATTAAAGTCTCATGCAATAGTCAACTTCATTCTGAACATCTGAAAAAATCATCTGAGGATTAAGAGGAATCCATGAGTAAAACACAGTCACAAGGGCAAGCCACACATGCAGGTAAGCTTCACAGAACAAAATAGGTTTTTCCATAGAAGCATATACAAATAACAATAGTCAGCTGTAATGAATAACCTACCATAAACTGACTCTTATTCACTATGCCAAAAGCACGTTCTAAGAGCGATTTCTTGTTTTTGAAGAAACTAAGGTCACAAGACTCAGTTGAATATCTAATTCACAAGTGCTCAGAATTCTCCTCACAAGACTCCATTCTCAGCCCATGTTCAGACATCCTCCTCATACAATCATTCTTCTATTGTTATGTATACATAATACTTATATTTTCATGCAGATTTTGTTTATAATATAAGACATAAGATGGTTTGTTTGCTGATAATATTACAAGAATAGTTATAGTGCTGGGTGTGGTGGTACACCTTGGATCCCAGTACTCAAGAATTAGAGAAAGGCAAATCTCTGTGAGTTTGAGGATGGCTTGGTCTATAGACCAGGGCTATTGGGGCTATATATAGATAGATATAACTCAAACAAGACAAAAAGTCAATAGTTATAGAATACTTTTGCACAATAAATGGTAGGAAGGTCATCTGTAAGATGCAGAAATACTCTTGTATGAGAAATTTAGTCAGTTCCCTTGTCTTCTCCAGTTTTATTCTTTATAAGGGTGGAATAGCCTTATCTCACACCAATCAGAATGGCTCATTATTGGTGGGATTGCAAGCTGGTACAACCACTCTAGAATCAGTCTGGAGATTCCTAAGAAAATTGGACATTATACTACCTGAGGACCCAGTTATACCACTCCTGGGCACATACGCAAATTATGTTCCAACATATAACAAGGACACAAGCTCCACTATGTTCATAGCAGCCTTATTTATAAAAGCCAGAAGCTGGAAAGAACCCAGATGCCTTTCAACAGAGGAATGGATACAGAAAATATGGTACATCTACACAAGAGAATATTACTCAGCTATCAAAAACAATGACTGCATGAAATTAATAGGCAAATGGATGGTACTAGAAAATATCCTGAGTGAGGTAACCCAATCACAAAAGAACACACATGGTATTCACTCACTGACAAGTGTATATTAGCCCAAAAGATCGAATAACCGAAGATACAATCCACAGATCACATGAAGCTCCAAGAAGAATGACGACCAAAGTGCAGATGCTTCAGTCCTTCTTAAAAGGGGGAATAAAAATATTCATAAAAGGAGATACAGAGACAAAGTTTGGAGCAGAGACTGAATGAATGGCTATTCAGAGCCTGCTCCACCTGGGGATCCAGCCCATCTATATATACAACCACCAAACCTGGACAACATTGCTGAAGCTAAGAAGTGCATGCTGACAAGAGCCTGATCTAGCTCTCTTCTGAGAGGCTCAGAGCCTGACAAATACAGAGGCAAATGCTAGCAGCAAACCATTGAACAGAGAACAGAGTCCCTGTTGGAGGAAATAGAGAAAGGATTGAAGGAGCTGAAGGGATTTGCAACCCCATAAGAACAACAATACAACCAACCAGAGTCCCAAGGATTAAACCACCATCCAAAAGTACACATGGACAGGCCTGGCTCCAGCCTGACAAAGCAGGGGCTGACTTGTTGGGCACCAATGGGGGAGAAGCCTTAGTCTCACAAGGCTGGATCCCCAGTGTGAGAAGGAGGAATGTCAGGGTGGGAATGGGGGGTGATTAGGGAGGGGAACACCCCTCATAGAAGAAAAGGAGGGGAAGGGATAAGGGGCTTATGGATAGAAAACTGGGAGAGGGAATAACATTAGAAATGTAAATAAAAAATCCAATAAAAAAGAATGTAATAGCTAAAGGTATTTTCTAATGTGTATGATTGAAATTTTAAACAGCAAACCCAAACTAGTATTTTTAAAATGTGAGCATCAATTCAAATTTTCTATATTTAGAAGAAAATATCTGTAAAACGTAACATTTTAAGTGTTTCTTTTACTAACATATATGAATATTTTACACTCTAAAATACAAGTCATATATGTGGATGCAAATGGTCATATGAAATATTGGAAAAGGTTTATTATGAATTATTTGGTAGCAACAATCAATGTTGGAACAGATGTAATTGAGATTTTTATCTCTTTCATCTGGATATACTATCATCTTTTCCTGGTGGAGAGATAAGTTGGCATATTCCTATATGTGTAAATTATTTCAAACCCATAAATCTTGTGACCCTTTGCCTTATTCAATGTAGTAACTCCCAGAAGGGAAGCAAATCTACTTCAAAATTGCTGAGGTGACATTAGGCCATACTTTTGTAAATTAGAGCCATATATAACAGACAGAAGAATTAGGTGATAATGTGTTTGTTAATAGCCTAAGAGATCTTTTTGGTTGCACATAAGCACTTCCTATTTATTATTTAACAATTAATTAATTGTTTCTGCCGTTATTTATAAGTTCAGATTTTACTGTGGTGAGTTCCCTTAAAGCAAGCATGAAACATTTTTTTTAAAACAGTATCAATGTCTTACAAAAGCAAACAAACAAACAAAAAACCCAAACAGATGAAGAATTTAACCTGCCTCATGAATAAAGTAATTGCTTAAATTTCTTTCCCACTGTGAGTTTCTATTTCTTTATTTTCTCCTTAAATACAACCATTCGATCAATACACTAATTACCTTTCCAATACCCTTGCCTTTGAATTCTGTCCCACAAATGTAGCTACATGAAACAACCAGAACAATTAGTCAATTGACTGATTACTGTTGAATGCCACATTACTTAACTCTTTGATCATAATCTGATGCCTATTGAAATGAAATGCTTAGGGGGTTGAAGGCATGATACTTGACCTCATCGTTTCACTTCAGTTGCCGTATGTACATACTAAACTAGTTTCAGGTAAGCTTGTACTTGTTTTTAGTGAACTAAACTATTGAGAAACACTAGTCAAGTTGACTGTCTAGTAAAATACATATTTGTATCTCGTCTCAGATAACGTTTTGGTAAGGAGGGGAAGGAGAATGAAGTCAAGTGATTTCCAGTAAATAGGATTTGGCCCTGGAAAATAGCCCTGGCCAAAGATAATTACTGGATATGTGGAGATCTAAGGTAATTTCAGCTGCCAACATTTAAAATTGTAGAGACAAAGGTGGTATGCTTTGTAGAAGAGCCCCAAAGGCCATGTGTTAGAATCCCAATCTCTTTTGCAACTCTGTGAAAAGAGGTACCATTTGAGTAACTGGGCCAAAAAGTATCAGATTATTTACAAGTAGATGACTGCCTCCTCATAAAAGGGCACATTTGGTTCTAATTCTCTTTTCCACACTTTGATTCTTAATTTCTTTCACTCTTTTGCTTTTCTTTTATTTTACTGAACAATAAACTTTAAGGCCGTCAGCAGGTACTTCTCTCCAGTCTCAGATTTCTGAAACTCTAGAGCCATATGCCAATGTATTATATTTTATATTTTAATAATAATTATAGACTAATGATTCAGTGCTGATTTGTTATAGCAGCAGAAAAGTAGACTAAGTCAAGATGTGTGTGTGTGTGTGTGTGTGTGTGTTCATGTGTAAATGCACAGAAATTTAACTTTCAGCACTGAAGAGATAGGTCATTCAGTAAGGGACTTGACTATTTCTTAGTTACTTTTCCTATTTTGGTGATAAAATACCCCAACAAATGCAATTTAAGGGAGAAGGGGTTTATTTTAACTCATAATTCAAGGGTACACTTTATCATGGCAAGGTTTTAACTGTGCAGGAACTTGAGGGAGCTCATTACATTGTATCAGAAATTGAAAAGAAAACAATGCTTGTTGTCAGCTCCGTTCTCTTTTTGTTACAGTCCTAGATCCCAGACCTTGAATGTTGCTACCTATACTGGCTTGGTCTTCCCATCGAACCTAATCATCATAATCTTTCATATGTATGCCCAGAGGCTTGCCTCCCAGGAAATTCCAGGTGTCCAGTTGACACTTGAGGTTAGCCACTACTTTATTTACCACTACTCTGTGCAAGTATGAAGACCAGAGTTTGATCCCAAGCATGCACCTATAAAACCAGATGCTGTGGTGTGCTTTTGCAAATCCAGAGTTGGGAAGGCAAACCTAAAAGGATTCCTGTGGCTTTCTGGCCAGCCGGCTTAGTCTAATTAGAGAGGTCAAAGCCCCAATGCGACTGTCAGAGAAAAGGAAAGAAAAGAAAAGAAAAGAAAAGAAAGGAAAAGAAAAGAAAAGAAAAGAAAAGAAAAGAAAAGAAAAGGTCAACACTTGATACCTAAAGTTGACTTTATCTCTATACCTGAACACATAAATGTGAGTTGCACCCACATAGACATAAACATGCAAGCCTACTTGCACAAAAAGTAAATAGAAAATTTAATTTCAAGTAAGAGGCAAAATCATAACAATATCTTTATTGAGAAAAGAAGCATTATTTTCACTTAAATAGTAATTGCCTCTCTCTCTCCTCTCTCTCTCTCTCTCTCTCTCTCTCCTCCCCCCTCTCTCTGACCCTCTTTTCAAAGCCCCTCCCCCCCTTCCCATGCCCATAAATAAACTCTATTCTAAACTAAAAAAAAAATTGACCATTTGAATTTTAAGATGTATTGATGTATTCAAAAAATTAAACTACTTTGGGAAAAGGCTTAAAATTCAACAACATTTTAAAACATTATTCTATGAGTGAGTGTTTATGGATGTGTGTGTATTTGTGTGGAGAATGGAGCACAAGTTTGCACATGCTGCAGCACACATCTGCAGGCCACAGAACAACATTGGGTGCACGTTCTTGTCTTTTGCACTGCTTGAAAGACGAGCTGTCTGATGTATGCCATTGGGTAAGCCAGGATAGCTGGCTCCCGAACTTCTGCATATTCTTCTGTCTCTGGCTCTTGTAGCCCTTGGAGCACTACAATTACAGGTATGCAACAGTGTACCTGGTTTTACTGTGGGTTCTACGTATTTGAACTCAGGTCATTTTGCTTGCCCATTGAGACAACTCCATAGCCTTCAAAACAATTTTATTTTGTTTTGTTTCAAGACAGGAGATCCTATATCCCAGACAGCCTCAAGCTTGATGTATAACTGAGGATGCATAAATGTCACAAAGAATCAGGTGGCAAGTACCTCTGCCACAGTGCCCAATTTTATGTGCCATTGTGGATGAAATCCAAGATCTCATGTATGCAAGGCAATTAGTCTTAGCAACTGACCTATATTTCCAGCAAAACAAAATTTTAATAATAAAATTTTATAACCATTCTTTTAAAAATGAAACCTTACAGCCATCAATTACAGAATCTCAGTTTGATTCAGCTCTGAAGTCTAGTTTTTTCATTTGGAGGGAATTATGTGAATAAAATTTATCTTTTTTTGTGTTTTCTGTAGCCCACAGAGTCAATTTTTGATTATCTGAAATTTGTGGGGAATTAGAAAGAAGGCCTTCTCAAAATATCTTTTCCATTGTCTGTTGTAGCTAATCTAGTAAAAAATGCTTCTCAGAAAATAAAACAAAAGAAAATATAACAGAACAAAAAGAGTAACAAGTTGTTGAGTCTCCTATGATATGAATATAAAGGTGAAGATTCAAGATGCAAGTAGAGCATAGGAGAGGTGCTTTGGTGAACATTAGAAACAATAAGAGAAGCTAAAGTGGAAAAGCCAGATGGCCAAGATATCAAACTTTCAGAAGTCGGCTGTGAACTGCCTTTATTTCTTTTTATAGCAATATCTTCTCCCTATGCCCATCATTTATCTCCCATTTTGCTTTCAGATAAAGCTATGCTCCTTTCAGGCTCTAAAAGATTCTTGGTCATATCACTTCTCATTTTCTTATCCACATCTGTTTTACTTTCAGCAGCAGCAATTATTCCTCACATCAAAGACTCTCAGTTAAGTGGTCCTGTGCTTTTTAAAACCTGTATGTAAATAGTTAGATGGTTACTCTCCCTGTTATTTGAGTCTTGGGCAGTTCAGTTTATTGTCTGGGGAGTTAACTGGATGGCTTCTGCTCTTCTCAGTAAGATAATAGCATATGAGATGCAAGCAGAGACCTAAAAGCTCTCTGAAAAACATGAAAGGGCTACAGTATTTTGCCTGCTGTATGATGTAAGGCACACAGCATAGATATTGATGATGCTGATATTCACCTTGATTACAGACAAGTAACTAACCATCAAAAAATACGAACTAGTTCAGAAATGATAAGCTGACTAGATTCATGAGTGCCATAGTTAGGGTTTTATTGCTGTGAAGAGATGCCATGACCAAGGCAAGTCTTATACATAAAACATTTCATTGAGGCTGGCTTATAGTTCCAGAAGTTCAGTCCATTATCATCATGATGGAAAGCATAGCAGTGCCCAAGCAGACATGGTGCTGGAGGAGCCAAGAATTCCTCACTTTGATTCAAAGGCAGCCAGGAGGAGGTTCTCATTGTACACTGGTGAAGCCTGAGCACTAGAAGTCCTCAAAGTCTACCTACACAAGGGGCACACTTCCTCCAATACGAACACACCTATCCCAACAAGGTGTGTTCAAACACATGAGTCAGTGGGGGTTAAATCTTTCCAAACCATGACAGTGACTGAATGTGAAGGTTAGATAGTGTAGTGATCTAGCATCAAGCTGAACACACAGAATAATGAAGCATCAGTGTTCATATGTTAGAAAACAGAAAATTTTACTTAAATTATGTCCATCCTAAATTACCGTGTGAGCTACTGCTTCTATTTATTGTCAACTATATTTTTCCTCAGAAACTATTCCCTTGTCACATAATTTTAACATAATCATATACACAAGCTGTATGATAGAAATTAGGTTGAATAGTAATACATAGACAATAATAGACAAGCGTGATAACAATGCTTTTTGTTATTTTACAAAGAGATTCATGGTCAAAAGACTGTGGTGAATGGCATAATGAGCCATCTAACACATAATCCTTACAGGAGATATTAGCTCAAATTCAGTTTGGGCCCTATTGTAGATATGGACATAAAGGCTCACAGAGTTTGAAGAGATTGGTATATCAGTCCAGTAAATTAGTTGACTTCATTTCTTTCTCCAGAGAATTTTCTCTTAGAATGAAATTCATTGTAGTTTATTTTAAGGTCATATTTCTAGAAATCTGGGATGTAGTTTTAATTCTGTCACAAACTTCTGCATAATGATGCAAGACACTTTTTTGTATCTTCTTACTCCCATGTTATACCTTTGCTGTGATCCACAAATGCTCTCTGTAGATAATGACTGCAGTCATTATCTATTACCCATTCTTCTGTTATACTTTGCTCTTCAGTGTCTGTTCTCTATGAGTTAGCTGAAATCCTGAAGGCTATTTTTGTCTTCTTTGTGAAATCTAATAAGATGTAAAACATTAATTCTAAATTTTCTGAATGATTTTTTTACACAATTACTCATCTCCTTCTGTTTAGTTATCATTCCTCTTTCAAAAATACTCTTTCTCTTCTCTAATATCTTAATTTTTAAAAATAGAACTCTGCAGAAAATGTGTAGATTTATATATTGGATATGCTGGGATGGAGAAAAGCAGTACATTGGTTTACAGGGATTCGTACTTTTAATTCAGTCTAGAATAAGTTCACGTACACATGCATTCATTTACATTTACTGAAGATGTCTTATATGCCAGGTCATGCTTTATTGAGTATGTCTTACATGCCAGGTCATGTTCTAGTTTTTGAAGAGTGAGCAGCGATAAAAACAGAAAATATCATTGACCTTGTCAAGCTGAATTCTAATTGGTGAAATAGAAGATAAAAACAGGCAAGATTATACAAAAGCAAAAATACTATGGAAATAAACAACTGTTTGGTATTAGTTGCTTCAGGGACAAAGGGAGTTATTGTGTTCAGTTGTCTATCCACTGGTGACCCACAGGGTTCAAATGGATAGGTACAACAAGGATACTCACACAGTTGGCTCTGGTTAAGCTGAATGGATCTTAAAAACAGTACCAGAAGTCATGAATTTGGGGAAATAAGCATAGTCAAAATGGGTTAAGGACAGGAGAGAGGAATGAAAGAGCAAAAAAAGAGCAACAAAAATTCACTTTTGTAAGTTCATCCACATGTATGGCATTGTCAAAGAACACAATCAATTTTAAAAGCTTTTTTAATAAAAAAATTGTAGGAATTTGTACTTTAGGTAGGAAGGACATTGCTCCACAATGAACTGGTATTTAAACAGAGGCTTGAATGAATTTAGACAATGAGTAAATCACTGTGATACTCTGGGAATGTGGTGTTTGTGTTCCTCTGTGCAATACTCTGAAGCTGTGCTGGGTGAGCATTCTGGAGACATAAGCACTGGGAAGTAAGATAGACAAATACTTAGAAGATAATTGAGGCAGACCTTGTAGGTTCTCAAGTGCAAGTCAGCTCCCTTTCCTCCTCTGAAATTCAGTACAGATACTGAAATACTGTCAGCCTGTTTTGATAGTATGAGATTGGACTTAGGGGTATCAAAGATCTGCATTAACTGACAGGAATCTTGAATAAATTATTGGTTCCAGTTGCAGCAACTTCATCAAGTTATCTCTTTGAGTTCTAATTTTCTGATCTTTATAAATAGGATTCAATTACTTAGCTGCCAGGGCCATGACAATGTTTTAAGATGAGAACGCATATGAATGTACTCACCTTGATGCTAGCATGAAGCTTGGCCTGTAATTGCTAATTTTAATGCTTCTTTACATACCATCATTAAAAGAACACTGAGGATATTGAGTTCAGCTACAAATTGAGTGTCAGTTCTAGCTCTGTCATTTTCCTGCATACCTTTCAGCAAAGCTGTGTGAAATGGCCAAGCTCGTCAAATTGTAAGTGTTGAATGAGTACAGTTCATTGTCTATTGATTATACCTCAATAACGCTGTCATTAAAATGTGTTTTTATCATTTTCAAATGTCTATCTACATATTCCAATAACATTCAAAGGTAAAAATAAAAATTATCTCATATTCTTCAAAGGAGACCAAGATTCAAATATGTCAGGGACAACCAAAATAATTATCTGCCAGAAGTTGCTCAGTATTGGCTACCAAATCATGCTGTCCTTGTGGTTGTGTAACTGAGGGAATTTTTCAGAGCCTTTTCTTCTACATAGTTCTTTCCTTTCAGCTACTGTTTCTACCCTCCTCAACATAAGGGAATCAGTGATTTTTTTCCTTAAATTGTCCCTTCAAGAAGGCACCAAGTTTCTCAAGTGTCTCCTGTCAGGAAGACAAGGTGCTGCAGAAGTTTACTGTGTTCATTTTCTTGCTCTTAGGGATCGTTAGAATACATTGTATGCAGGCTTGTGTCTGAAAGTGGTTGCTTTTTATACTTAATCCAGTTTTGTAGTTGTTTACAATAAGAAGACAAACTTGTCCTCAGTTACTTTTTCAAAGACAGAATGCCATTGCTAGTAGTTTAATAGAAATTCCTTACAATGTATATATAATACACTTCACACATAGACTCTGGCAGAAGTATTAAAAATCCAATTCTGTGTTTGGGGACATGATAGAGCAGCTCATGTAATCTCAGATTACTCTTACAGAGATTTGTGTATTCTGTTGTGACAAATCAGTAAATCTGTTTAGCCCCATGTTCATGCCTTGTTCACTCAGTATTGAATAAACAGAATTTTTTTTAAGTTCTAACTGGTTGTGGTGGCATATGTGGTGGTCTTGGTTTTGAGAGGCTGAGCTAGAAAGGTCATAAGCTTCAGTTCAGTCTGATAAGCCTGGCACTGAAGAGTCAGAAACAATTAGATGTTTGTGGGCCAATGATCTTAGCTAGGTTCAATGAGAGATGCTATCTCAAAAACTTAAGGTGGAGAATAATTAAATAAGACAACCAACATCAACCATTGGCTTCTACATAGGCACACATGCTCATTCACATGTACCTGCATGCCCAACTGTACACACACACACACACACACATACACACACACACACACACACACAGTTACTACTACCACAATTACTAACACTAAACAAAACCAAGAAGAAACCAACCAAAAAAATGTTATTTCCCCACTTCTTTCTTTCCTCAATTTACTTTCTTTCAAAACAATGTACAAGCACTCCAGTTCTACAGTGATTCCCGTGCTGTCACTAAAGTCCTGTGAGCATGCGCATTAGTTTGTTGTTGTGAAGAAAAGAAAAGAGAAAGTGCTCATGTCATTTTAGACTCACAAATTTTCAATTTTTTAAGGTAGCTTATATCATATCAAGGGGAAAATTTTAATTAATATCAAATAACACACTGAATATTTTTCCGTTTGAACTTTCCACTCCTAAAGTATAATATGTTTTTATTTCCTTATATCTTATGATCACCAATAGACCATTACTTTCTATTAAGTTGGGTAGAGCTTACTCAGGTCTATCTATGACTTTGAAACATTTAATGATTTTTTTTTAAATGCTATAAAATTCAGTCACTAAACTTCATTTGCCTGTGAGTCAGGCAATGCATCCATGTCATAGAGGGCTTATTTTCCAGGCCATGTAAGAAGGCATGTGTGTTTGGCATCTATGTTTTATAGTCATGGTGTTAACTTAGCTGCATCTTTTAGATTGGCTTTTTCCTTTCACATTGCCACACATAGTCCAGTGCTTGAAAAATATGTTTCAAAATTTTATTTCTCTTATTATTTTGAAGATCCTAAATCAGTTCTGCAGGTCTTATGAAAAGAAAAGGAATTGTGCCTGTACTAGACTTAGGTGGTGATTTTCATGTTATTCATAGACTGCTGATATTAGAGCCCTTTCAAATCCCAGATTGAGACACAGCCATCATGACAATAGCTCAAAAGAAGCCACTTTACTGCTAATGCAATTGTTAAGTGTATTGTTTTGAAAATGAAAACTTATGATTTGCAAAAAGTTCTTCAATCTGCACTCTTGCCACTTTGAATTGCATAAAATAACAGGAAAATGATAGCATGAGTCTTTCTTATGAAAAGTTGTTATTTTCCTTTCTAGAATGCAATATGTGTATCTTTTTATTCAGATTGAAGTGCCTCATTCAAAACACAGAGAAAATTGTACAATAATTCTCACCTAGGATGAGGTTTCCTTCAATTGAGTAATATTTCTGCTTCACAGCATGAAGTTAATTTACATAATTTGTCATACTTTACAATAAAATAATGTATGCATGTATTGCCACATATATATTTGTTTTAGGAATAAAATTTTAATCCTAGTTAGAACAATGTGCAATCACTCCAATTTCATAGTGATGGCTACACTGTCCCTTCAGCCCCATGAGCATAGGCACTGGCTTCCTGCAGTGGAGAAGAGAAAGCACATGTATCATTTTAGCTTCCCAAATTTTCAGAGATTTATTTTAAGTGTAGCTTACATTATGTCAAAAGAAAAAAAAGAATAAATTTAAATAATATCAAATAATACACTAAGTATTTTTACAGTTTTGAACTCCTTTTTACAATCTGCACATACCTTGGATCAAGAGAAACCATTTATTTTCTATTTAACTTAAATAACTGTGCACTGTTTTGGAAATAATGCTGTATCGTTGTGCCATATTATGTTTTGCCTGAAAGGTGATATTTTACCAGATTAAAAAAAGAAAACATATTTTATGTTTAAAGTTAATCATAAACTGTGTTCAGTGATCACCAAGGCATACTTTATGTAAATAAGCCTGATTTAGGGGTGAGACTCTCAGGATTCTAAGGGAGAGACCTCAGATGAAATGTCTACAGTGGGGAGAGAACTTTCAGAGCCCACCTCCAGCAGAAAGAAGTGCATCAAGTGAGGGATGAGGTTGCCAATCTACAATCAAAAACCCTGACCCATAATTGTTCCTGTCTGAAAGAACTGCAGGAACAAAAATGGAGAAGAGCCTGAGGAAAAGAAGGTCCAGCTACAGGTCCAAAGTGGGATCCTGGTCAAGGGAAGTCCCCAAGGACTGATGCTAATTCTGAGGCTATGGAGTACTCACAAAAAGGGACCTACCATGACTGCCCTCTGAAAGACCCAACAAGCAGCTGAAAAAGTCAGATGTGGTTGAATTAGGGAAAAGCTGGAGGAAGCTGAGGAGGAGGGTGACCCTGTAGGAGGACCAGCAGTCTCAATTAACCTGGACCCTGAGATCTCTCAGTTATTGGACCACCAATCAGGCAGCGTACACCAGCTGAGATGGGCCCCTAACATATATACAACAGAGGACTCCCAGGTCTAGGTTTGATCAGAGAAGATGCACCTAGCCCTGAAGAGACTGGAGGCCCCAGAGTGTAGGGAGGTCTGGTGGAGTGGGGTGTGGGGACATCCTCATGGAGAAGGGAGGGGGATGGTATGGCAGAGTATGGGATGTGGAACAGTTAGAGGGTGGATCAGGAGGGGGATAAAATCTGGAATGTAAAAAACAAGACTAAATATTTTTTTAAATGTACAAAAAAAAAGATGAAAAATAAGAAACTATTTGGGTTTCTCTTACAAACTTTTGCACAGTCAACTGTTATAAGTTTGTTTAGCTTCATTTAAAATGTAATAATTTACACTATAAAAAGGTAATGATGTATCTCACATCTTTGTGATTTTGTTTTCCATCCTTTGCTCTGAAATCTCTGGAACAATAAGAAGCTAAGACATTGCATTATACAGCAGTTAAAACACAAGAAATCCAGACATGGTAAGGTCAAGTAGCTCAGAAATAGAGCAGTTGGCTATTATGTACAAGGTCCTGGGTTCAAGCCCTAAACAAAACAAAAAGATGGAAGGAAAGAGAAAAGAATGAAAGAAGGAAAGAAAAGTAAAGAGAGAAGGAGACCAGCAGTAAGGGAAGTAGAGAGGCGAGAGGAGGTAGGAGGTAGGAGGAAGGAGGAAGGAATGAGAAAAATGGCAGTCAAACATTGGGAACTTGGAAACTTTCCTTTGAAAAACAGCAGTTTAAAATTCTCTTCATTGAAAGATAAATTTTTAATTTTATTTTTATCTATTTACTTTATATCCCACTGTCTGCCCCCCTCCTGGTCACACTAATCCTTCCCCCCTCCTTCTCCTCTGAGAAGGTGCAGCTCCCCCCATCATGGCACATAAAGTCTGCCAGGCTACGTGCATCCTCTCTCCCTGAGGTCAGCCAATGAGCACAGCTAGAAGAACATATTCTACAAACAGACAACAACTTTTGGGATAGCCCCCACTCCAATTGTTTGGGACACAAATGAAGGCCAAACTGCACATCTGATACCTATGTATATGTGTGTGTGTGTGTGTGGGGAACACTAGGTCCAGCCCATATATGCTCTTCCATTGGTGGTTCAGTCTCTATGAGTCTGCAATGATCCAGGTTGGTTAACTCCATTTGACTTTCTGTGGAGTTCCTATCTTCTTTGAGCCTGCAATCCTTCCCCCTAACCCTTGCATAAAGGTTCCCAAGCTCCATCCACTGTTGGTTGTGGACCCCTCTGAGTCAGCTTCAGCGTGGAGTCTCTCGGAGGATAGTTATGCTAGATTCCTGTCTGTAAACATAAGAGAGTATCAATAATAGTGTTAGGGATCAGTACTTGCCCATGGGATGGGTCTCTAGTTGGGCCAGTTATTGTTTGATCACTTACTTGGTCTCTGCTCCATTCCCAGCCCCTGCTTTTCTTGTCGACATGGCACATTTGGGGTAGAAGGCTTTGCAGATGGATTGTTTTCCCTATCTCTCCACTGGTGTTCTTGACTGGTTATAGGAGGTGGCCTCTTCAGGTTCCATATGCCAAGTTCTAGGAGTGATAGCTAAGGTCACATCCATTGATTCTTGGGTGACTTTCCTATCCCAGATCTCTGTCAAGTTCTTGACAAGGTGCCCCACACACACCTATCCATCCCTATAAGTTGCAGATTTCTGTTCATTCTCATAGCCATCTGACCATCTCTCCTGTCCCTCCCCTAACCCAATCCTGAACCCTCCATTTCCCTCCCCATACCCTGTCTTACCCAGTTCTTTCCCTCCCTATGCCTCCTATTTTATTCCCCCTTCTGAGTGAGGAAGCCTCCTTGCTTGGGCTTGCTTTCTTGTTTAGCTTCTTTGGGTCTGTGAAGTGTATAATGAGTGTCCTTATTTTATGGCTAATAAGACACTTATCAGTGAGTACATACCATGCATTTCCTTTGGGGTCTGGGTTTACCTCACTCAGGATGATAGTCTCAAGTTCTATTCATTTGCTTGCAAAAAAGAAAGCATCTTTAAATTGTATATTATTTTATTTTCATTACAAATGTTATTCCTTTTCCCGGTTTCCCATCCGTAAGCCCCATATCCCATGCCCCTCCTCCTTCTTCTATGAGGGTGTTCCCCTCCATAAATACCACCTTCTCGCCCTGACATTCCCCTATAATCGGGGCGAGGGTACAGCCTTGGCAGGACCAAGAGATTCTCCTCCCATTGGTGCCCAACAAGGACATCCTCTGCTACAAAAAGCAGTTGGAGCCATGGGTCTCTCCAAGTTTACACTTTGGGTAGTAGCTTAGTTCCTGGGAACTCTGGTTGGATGGTACTGCTGTTTGTATGGGGTTGCAAGCCCCTTCAGTTCCTTTAAACCTAACTCTAACTCCTATAATGGGGACCCCATTCTAAGTTCAATGGTTTGCTGCTAGCATTAGCCTCTGTATTTGTCATGCTATTATCAGGTTCCTGTCAGAATGGGCTTCTTCACTTCATCAATATTGTCATATATATATATATATATATAATGACATATGTATATGTGTTGAATCCCCAGTTGGGGAAGGCTCTGAATGGTCATTCTTTTGTTCTCTGCTCCAAAATTTGCCTCCATATCTCCTCCTATGAATATTTTTATTTCTCTGTTTAAGAAGGACTAAAGCATCTACACTTTGATTACCCTTCTTCGTGAGCTTCATGTGGTCTAGGGATTGTATGTAATTCAAGCTTTTGGGCTAATATTCACTTATCAGTGAGTGCATACCATGTGTGTTTTTTTGTGATTGGGTTACCTTACTCAGGATGATATTTTCTAGTTTCATCCATTTGTCTATGAATTTCATGAAGTCATGGTTTTTAATAGCTGAGTAGTACTCCATTGTGTAGATGTACCACATTTTCTTTATCCAGTTCTCTGTTGAAGGGCATCTGGGTTCTTTCCAGCTTCTGGCTATTATAAATAAGGCTGCTATGAACATAGTGGAGCATGTGTCTTTGTTATATGTTGGAGCATCTTTTGAGTATATGCCCAAGAGAGGTACAGCTGGGTCCTCAGGTAGTTCAATGTCCAATTTTCTGAGGAACCTCCAGACTGATTTCCAGAATGGTTGTACTAGTCTGCAATCCCACCAACAATGGAGGAGTGTTCCTATTTCTCCACATCATTGCCAGCACTTGTTATCACTTGAGTTTTTGATCTTAGCCATTCTCACTGGTGTGAGGTGAAATCTCTGGGTTGTTTTGATTTGTATTTCACTCATGACTAAGGATGTTGAACATTTCTTTAGGTGCTTCTCAAACATTTGATATTCTACAGCTGAGAATTCTTTGTTTAGCTCTATACCCCATTTTAATAGGGTAATTTGACTCCATGACTTCTTGAGTTCTTTGTATAGATTGGATATTAGCCCTCTATCAGATATAGGATTAGTAAAGATACTTTCACAATTTGTTGGTTGCCATCTTGTCATAATGACAGTGTCCTTTCCTTTACAGATGCTTTGCAATTTTATGAGGTCCTATTTGTCCATTTTTTGATCTTAGAGCGTAAGTCATTGGTTCTCTGTTCAGGAAATTTTCCCTAAATCCCATGTGTTCAAGGCTCTTCCCTACTTTCTCTTCTATTTGTTTGACTGTATCTGGTTTTATGTAGAGGTCCTTGATGCACTTGGACTTCAGCTTGTGCTGTACAGGGCAATAAGAATGGATCAATTTGCATTCTTCTACATGCTGACCTCCAGTTGAACCAGCACCATTGGTGAAAATGCTATCTTATTTCCATTGGATGGTTTTAACTCTGTTCTCAAAGGTCAAGTGACCATAAGTGTGTAGGTTCATTTCTGGGTCTTCAATTCAATTCCACTGATCTACCTGCCTGTCTCCGTACCAATACCACAGTTTTTATCACTGTTGCTCTGTGATACAGCTTGAGGTTAGGGATGGTGATTCCCCCAGAAGTTCGTTTATTGCTTAGTATAGTTTTTGCTATTTTGGGATTTTTCTTATTACTGATAATTGCTCTTTCTAACTCTATGAAGAATTGAGTTGGAATTTTGATGGGGATTGCATTGAATCTGTAGATTGCTTTCACCAAGATGGCCATTTTCACTATATTAGTCCTGCCAATCTGTGAGCATGGGAGATCTTTCCATCTTCTGAGGTCTTCTTCAATTTCTTTCTTCAGAGGCTTGAAATTCTTGTCATACAGATCTTTCACTTTCTTGGTTAGAGTCCCACCGAGGTACTATATGTTATTTGTGACTATTGTGAAGGGTAGTATTTCCATAACTTCTTTCTCAGTCTGTTTATTCTTTGAGTAGAGGAAGGCTATTGATTTGTTTGAATTAATTTTATACCCAGCCACTTTGCCGAAGGTGTTCTTAGGCTTAGTAGTTCTCTGGTGGAACCTTTGGGGTCACTTAAGTGTATTATCATATCATCTGCAAATAGTGATATTTTGACTTCTTCCTTTTTAAGTTTTATCCCTTTGGCCTCCTTTTACTATCTGATTCCTCTGGCTAGGTGCTCCAGTACTATATAGAATAAGTAGGGAGAGAGTGGGCAGCCTTTTCTAACCCCTGATGTTAGTGGGATTGCTTCAAGTTTCTTCCCACTTTGTTTAATGTTGGCTACTGGTTTGCTGTATATTGCTTTTACTGTGTTAAGAAATGGGCTTTCAATTCCTGATGTTTCCAAGACTTTTAACATGAAGAGGTATGGAATTTTGTCAAATGCTTTCTCAGTATCTAATGAGATGATCATGTTTTTTTTTTCTTTGAGTTTGTTTACATAGTGGATTACATTGATGGATTTCCATATATTGGACCATCCCTGCATCCCTGGAATTAAGCCTACTTGATGATAATAAATAATCATTTTGATATGTTCTTGGATTCAATTGCAAGGATTTTATTGAGTATTTTTGCGTCGATATTCATAAGGGGCAGAAATTCCTTTTCTTTGTTGAATCTTTGTGTGGTTTAGGTATAAGTGTTAATTGTGGCTTCATAAAAGGAATTGGGTAGTGTTCCTTCTGTTTCTATTTTGTGAAATAGTTTGGACAGTATTAGTATTAGGTCTTCTATGAAGGCCTGTTAGAATTCTGCACTAAAACCATCTGGTCCTGTTTTTGTTTTGTTTTGTTTTTTTGCTGTTTAGATAGTTTATCTTATCCTGATTTAAATTTGGTACCTTGTGTCTGTCTAGAAAATTTTCCATTTCATCCAGATTTTACAGTTTTGTTGAATATAGGCTTTGTAGTAGGATCTGATGATTTTTAGAATTTCCTCTGATTCTGTAGTTATGTCTCCCGTTTCATTTCTGATTTTGTGAATTTGGACACACTCTCTGTGTCCTATTATTAGTCTGGATAAGGATTTATCTATCTTGTTGATTTTCTCAAAGAACCACCTTTTAGTTCTGTTGATTCTTTCTACGGTCCTTCTTGTTTCTACTTGGTTGATTTCAGCTCTGAGTTTGATTATTTCCTGCCTTCTACTCCTCTTGGGTGTACTTGCTTCTTTTTGTTCTAAAGCTTTTAGGTGTGCTGTTAAGCTGCTGACATATGCTCTCTCCTGTTTCTTTCTGCAGGCACTCAGCGCTATGAGTTTTCCTCTTAGCACAGCTTTCATTGTGTCCCATAAGTTTGGGTATGTTGTATCTTCATTTTCATTAAATTTTAAGAAGTGTTTACATTCTTTATTTCTTCCTTGACCAAGTTGTCATTGAGTAGAGCGTCGTTTAACTTCCATGTGTATGTGACCTTTCTGTTGTTTTTCTTGTTACTGAAGGCCAGACTTAGTTCATGGTGATCTGATAAGATGCATGGAATTATTTTCATCCACTTATATCTGTTGAGCCCTGCTTTGTGATTGATTATATGGTCAATTTTGGAGAAGGTACCATGAGGTGCCGAGAAGAAGGTATATTATTTTGGATTAGGATGAAATGCTCTATAAATACCTGTAAAATCTATTTGGCTCATAACTTCCTTTAGTTTCTCTATATCTCTTTTAGTTTCTGTTTCCATGACTTGTCCATTGATGAGAGTGGGGTGTTGAAATATCCACTATTGTTGTATGAGTTGCCATGTGTACTTTGAGCTTTAGTAAGGTTTCTTTTATGAATGTAGGTGTCCTTGCATTTGGAGCATAGATACTCAGGATTGAGAGTTCATCTTGGTGGATATTTCCTTTGATGACTATGAAGTGTCCTTCCTTATCTTTTTTGACAACTTTTGGTTGAAAGTCATTTTTATTCGATATTAAAATAGCTACTCCATCTTGTTTCTTGGGGCCTTTTGCTTTGAAAATTGTTTTCCAGCCTTTTACTCTGAGGTAGTGTTGTTGTAAAAATATAAAAATAAAAAAGTAGTTGTCTTTTACCCCGCTTGGTCCGCACCGCGGTGTCCCAAGATATCTGCTAATATCTTGGCGGAAACACATCCCAGTTGCACACTTTCCTACACTCAAACCCTCACATAAAAGAACACACAACACAATAATCTTTGACCCAATTGGTAAGATATAATTGCCCACTTAAACATATAAAGCCCGATACCATCCATCCCTTAGGAACATTGATAACAACCTATAAATACACAGAGCAGAATCTTAACATAACCTGCCATGGCTGTTTCCTCTTATTTTCATTTTTAGAGGTGGAATTATGTTTGTGTGGCTCTTTTCTTTTTGGTTTATTGAAGGAAGATTACTTTCTTGCTTTTTCTAGGACATAGTTTCCCTCCTTGTGTTGGAGTTTTCTGTCTATTATCCTTTGTAGGGCTATATTTGTGGAAAGATATTGTGACCATTTGGTTTTGTCATGGAATATCTTGTTTTTTCCATTCATGCTAATTAAGAGTTTTGCTGAATATAGTAGCCTGGACTGGTATTTGTGTTCTCTTAGGGTATGTATAACATCTTCCCAGGATCTTCTGCCTTTCATAGTCTCCGGCAAGAAGTGTGGTGTAATTCTGATAGGTGTGCCTTTTTATATGTTTGTTGACCTTTTTCTCTTACTGCTTTTAATATTCTTTCCTTTTGTGCATTTGGTGTTTTGACTATTATGTAACAGAAGTAATTTCTTTTCTGGTCCAATCTATTTGGAGTTCTGTAGGCTTCTTGTATGTTTATGGGCATCTCTTCCTTTAGGTTAGGGAAGTTTTCTTCTGTGATTTTGTTGAAGATATTTACTGACCCTTAAAATTGAGATTCTTCACTCTCTTCTATACTATTATCCTTAGGTTTCATCTTTTCATTGTGTCCTGGACTTCCTGGATGTTTTAGGTTAGGAGCTTTTTTGCATTTTACATTTTCTTTGATGGTTGTTTCAATGTTTCCTATGGTATCTTCTGCTCCTGAGATTCTCTCTTCTATCTCTTGTATTCTGTTGGTGATGCTTGTGTTATGACTCCTGATCTCTTTCCTAGGTTTTCTATCTCCAGGGTTATCTTCTTTTGTGTTTCCTTTATTGTTTCTATTCCCACTTTTAAATCCTGGATGTTTTTTCTTTTCAATTTCTTCACCTGTTTGGTTGTGTTTTTCTGTAATCCTTTAAGGGATTTTTGTATTTCCTCTTTAAGGGCTTCTACTTTACCTGTGTTGTATTTCTTTAAGGGAGTTATTTTATGTCCTTCTTAAAGTCCTCTATCATCATAAAATGTGATTTTAAATAAATCTTGCTTTTTCTGGTGTTTTTGGATATTTAGTATTTGCTTTGCTGGGAGAACTAGGCTCTGATGATGCCAAGTAGTCTTGGTTTTTGTTGCTTAGATTCCTGTGCTTTCCTCTCACCATCATGTTGTCTCTGGTGTTAGTTTGTCTTGCTGTCTCTGACAGTGGCTTGACCCTCCTCTAAGCTTGTATGTCATCACTCCTGTAGATCTGTTTTCCTACAGCTGGATCTGGGTACAGAAAGCTGTGGGACCAGTTCCGCTCTGGGTGCAGGCAGAAATTGGAAGGGTCCTCTCCCAGACTGCTCCTAGGTTTGTGTGACCTGAGGCCTCCATATGTGTGGCTTGGAGTAGAAGTGTTGGTCTTAAGTTTGCTCTCATGTGTGCTAGTGCTCCTGGTGACTGGCTTTCAGCTTTGAGCACAGGCAGAAACCAGAATGGTCCTGCCCCTGATTGATCCTAGGTTCCTGTGCCCAGTGGGCACAAGGTGGGTCTTCTTGGGCCAAGAATGTGAACAGAAGTGTTGGTCTCCCGTGAGTTCTCAGGAATGTCCACACTTCCGAGAGTCCAGTTCTCTGCCTCATGGGATTTGGGTACAGAGATCTGTGGGACTGGTTCTGCTCTATGGACATACAGAAACCAAAAGGGTCCTATCACAGACTGCTCCTGGGTTTGTGTATTCTGAGGTCACCAGGCGGGTCACTCAGAGCAGAAGAGTTGTTCTTACCTCTGCTCTCAGATGTGTCAGTGCTCCTCAAGAAAGCATCTTTAACAAATGGTGCTCCTCTAAGTGGATACTGGCATGTAGACAATGAAAATAGATCCAAATTTATTACCCTACACAAAACTCATGTCCAAGTTGATTAAACACCTCAATATAAAACAAGATATATAAAATCTAATAGAACAAAATACCTCAAAATCATTGGTACTGGAGACAAATTCTTAAACAGAACACCAATGGCTCAGGTTCTAAGATCAAAAATTGATAAATGAGCCCTCATGAAACTGAAAAGATTCTATTATTCCAAGGGTACTGTTAGTAGGACAAAACAGTAGCCTACAGATTGGAAAATGAACTTCACTAGTTCTACATCTGACAAAGGGCTAATATCCAAACTATATATAAAAATCTCAAACTTAGACACCAACAACCCTTTAAACAACCCAATTAAAAGTGGGTACAGGCTAACCAGAGAATTCTCAAGAGGAATCTCCAAGTGGCTCAGAATCACTTAAAAGAGATGTTCAAAGTCCTTGGTCTTTGGGGAAATGCCAATTAAAACAACTCTTGAGATTCAATCTTATACCCGTCAGAATGGCTAATATCAAAAACACAGGTGACAGTAGATGCTGGTGAGAATGATTTCTTTTTCTTTCTTTCTTTCTTTTTTTTCTTTCTTTCCAAACAGTAGTATGTTATATGTTTTTCTCAGAAAACTGTGAATAGTTCTACCTCAATACTTAGCTATACCGCTCCTGGGCAAATACCCCAAAGATACTCCACCATCCCACAAAGACACTTGCTCAACTATGTCCATAGCAGCTTTTGTCCTAATAGTCAGAAACTGGAAACAACCCAGATGTCTATAAACTGAAGAATGGATAAAGAAAATGTGGTACGTCTACATAATGGAATACTATTCAGCTATTAAAAACAAAGTAAAGATTATGTTAAAGCCTGTATTTTCTTTTCAATTTTTCTTGTGCCATTCATTAATATTTCTTCTGAATATTAAGTTTGGAAGAACTTCTTAAATGTTATTTCTTTACATACTTTGACCTATATCTCTGAGATAGTATCTCACTTATCTTTTCATATTACAAGCAGTTGCTTGGCTATATTTCCTCTAAGTAAAAAGCATCCCAAAGGTAGGACCAATGTCTTTCTAATCTGTTCTGAGTATATGTCCAAAGTTCTTTTGTACAGTGAAGATTACCAAAGTGTGTGTTAAATAAATGAATGTTTCCTAATACAAATTGTATATATTTTTAAAAATATTCTTTCTTTAATTTGAAAGGGATTTTTTTCTGACATTACAAATCCTGATTTTTGTTTCCTCTTCCTCTGCTCTTCCTAGTTCTGCTGTATCACCCTTCCTCTATCCCTTTATGCTTCTCATTAGAAACAAACATGCGTCTAAGGAGTAATGATAAATTAAAATATAATAAGAGTTTTAAAAAACCTAACAGATCAGAATTAAACATAATAAATGAAGGAAAAACCCAAAGCACAAGAAGCAGATCAACTCATTCACACACCTAGGAATCCCATAAAAATACAAAACCGGAAGCCATAATATAGATGCAAAGGACCTATAGGTTAAAAAGAGAAACAAGTATGTAATAAAATTAAATTAAAATAAAACTAAAACAATAAAACTGAGAAAGAAAGAAAATAAACCCATGACATGACTATGACATGTCATTGTGAAACAAGGAATTTCCAAAGATTCTGTTTAGTTTGTTTCTTATTGGTGATCTCCTGGGTGGCATGCTGCCTACCTTTATAAATAAGTGGATTTCCTAGTGAGACTCACTTAGATAAAACTAAATTTGCATTTGCAAGTGGTTATCAATTAGAGACTGCTTCTGAGTGAGGTATGGAGGTATGCATCCACTACTTTCTCATCTATGGCCCCATGTAATGTAGACTGGTGCATGTCCTGTGCATGCTGCCTCAGTCTTCACACCTCCATATATGCATCTGTCCAGTTGATTAGGAGGACCTTGTTTTCCTGGTGTCCTCAATCCCCTCTGGCTATTACACTATTTCTGCCTCCTCTTTCTAAGGCTTCCCTGAGCTCTGAGTGGAGGTATATGATGAAGACATCCCATTTAGAGCAGAGTGTTCCAAGCACTCTCACTTTGCATAATGGCTGGCTATGGGCCTCTGTATTTGTTTCCATCTGCTATAGGTGGAAGATTCTTTGATGGTATTTAAGCAAGGAATTGACCTTTATAAGTATCAAACATCAGTTCTCAACCTTCCTAATGCTACAACCTTTAATACAATTCCTTATATTGTGGTGAGCCCCTAGACATAAAATTATTTGAGAACCACTGGTATAGAAGAATGTCAGAAGAAGTTATTTAACTGATACTTTTTTTAGAGAGTAGTACTTGATTTTCCCCTAGGTCTCTGGTCTATCTAGTCTCAGGATTCTGGCCACCCAAGCAGTCTCAGGTTTTATATCATGGAGTGGGCCTTAAGGCAAATCAGATATTGGTTATTTACTCCCACAAGAATTATGACACTATTATCTTAGTTATCTTGCAGGCAGGACACCAGCACAGATAATAGGGTTTGTGGCTGTTTTGGTGTTTTTCCTTTAATTGCATGCAGTGTACCTTCCTGTACTGAAGATGGAAGCACATGGGGTGAAGATCATGTAAGCACCAGCTCAGATGCTTCATGTTCAATAAGTTGTGTAGATGTTTTCTTCAGTAATGGAGACTTTCAGTCAGTTTGGAAGAGCAACCTATAGTTTTGGCAACAGTTTTGTTCATTTGGGGATTCCTTTGGGATTCCTTTGGACAACAAATTAAATGTAACCCTATCCCAGTTGTGGAAACTTCATTTGATGAGAGGAGATGGCTAGTTGGTGCTCGGTCTCCCCCAACATTTGATGATTTCATTTAGATCAGTATCATATATGCAAGTATTTTAGGAAGCCTCCACTGTATTAGGTTCCCATACTACCCTTCAAATGACCTTAATTTTAGTGCTCTCTCTCTCTCTCTCTCTCTCTCTCTCTCTCTCTCTCTCTCTAGCTCTCTCTCTCTGACATTCTCCTATATATTCCTCCCTCCTTTCTCTCTTCTTCTTCTCTCTCTCTCCTCCCCCCTCCCTCCCCTCCCTTTCTCTTCTCTTCTCTTCTCTTCTCTTCTCTTCTCTTCTCTTCTCTTCTCTTCTCTTCTCTCCCCTCCTCCACTCTTGATTCTCCCTTATAGCCCCCATCAATCCATATCTATCTATTCTTTTTTCCCTTTCCTAGGAATATCTTTCTGTTCCCTCTAGTCTCTTACTCTGTACCTAACCTCTGTGGTTCTATAGATTATAGCTTAGATATCATTGACTTAGCAGCTAGTATCTACATATAAGCAAATACATACCATATGTGTCTTTCTGGGTCTGGGTTACTTCACTCCTGATGATGGTTTCTCTTTTCATCCATTTAGCTGTCAATTTCATGTTGTCATTGTTTTTAACCAGCTGAATAATACTACATTGCACAAATGTACCACATTTTCTTTATCCATGCAACTGTTGATGCATATCTAGACTGTTTGAAACTTTAGGCTATTATGAATAAAGCACAAAGGGACATGTTTGAGCAAGTGTCTCTGTACTGGGATGTAGAGTTCTCTGACTATATACCCAAGAGTAGTATAGCCGAATCTTGAGACAGATCAATTTTCAGCTTCTCAAGGAAACAGTACATGATTAAGTTTACTGCTCAAGTTTACTCTTCCTCCAACAATGGATGAGTAGTTCACTTACTCTACATCCTTATGAGCTTGAGCTGTCAAATGTCTTATTGATCTTAGCCAATGGGATGAGTATAAGATAAAACTCAATATAGTTTTGATTTGTATTTTTCTGCTGGCTAAGGATGTTAAAATTTTAAGTGATCCTCAGAAACTTGAGATTTCTCTTTTGAGAATTAAGATATATACCCTATTTTTTTTAAAAAAAATAAGTTATTTGTTTTCTTTTTACTTAATTTTATTGGTTATTTTTATATATTTATATTTCACATGTTATCCCCCTTCCCAGTTTCCCCTCAGCAAACCCCCTATCCCATCGCTCCTCCTATCCTATTTTCTTGATACCTGGTTTTCTGAGTTCTTGATGTATTTTGGTTCTATCAGATGTGTAGTTGGTAATTTTTTTCCTATTCTGTAGGCTGCTGCTTTTTCCATATGACAATGACCTTTGGCTTACAACAATTCCAGTTGTTTAAGGTCTCATTTATTAATTGTTGGCATTAGTGCCTCTAATACATTTGTTTTGTTCGGAAAGTTTTTCTGTGCCAATCAGTTCAAGGCTATTCTTCATTTTCTCTTCTATCAATTTCAGTGTATTTGGTTTTATGTTAATGTCTTTGATCTATTTGGAGTTGAGTTATATACAGGTGATAATTAAGAGTTTATTTGCTTTCTTCTACATACAGCTGTCCAGGTTGACCAACAGCATTTGTTAAAGATGCTTTCTTTTTCCAGTGTGTGTTTTTGGCATTTTGACCAAAGATCAGGTGTCCATATGTGTATGGATTTATGTATAAAGCTTTAGTTTGATTCCATGACTGCTTTTGTGTCAATATTATGATATGTTTATTACTATAGTTCTTGGAATCAGAGATTGGTGATATCTCCTGCAGTTCTTGTCATTATTCAGGATTGTTTTAGCTGGTGTTTGTGTGTGTGTGTGTGTGTGTGTGTGTGTGTGTGTGTGTGTTTTGTGTGTGTTTCCATAGGAAACTGAAAATTGTACAAGATCTCAAGATTTGTAAGGAATTGTGTTGGAATTTTGATAGAGATTTCATTGAACCTATAGACTGTTTTTAGAAGGGAACTTTTTTGCTATATTAATCCTACCAATCCATGAACATGAGAGGTATTTCCATCTTTTAATATCTTCTTTAATTTCTTTTTACAATATTTTAATGTTTTTCTCATAAGAGTCTGTTATTTTCTTGGTTAGAGTTACCACAAGATAGTATTTGAGGCTATTGTGGAAGGTGTTTCCTGATTTCTTTTTTAGTTCATTTGCCATTTGCATATAGGAAGGTTACTGATTTTATATATTAATTTTCTATACTGTTAATTTGCTGAAAGTGTTTATCAGCTGTAGGAGTTTCCAAGAGTAATTTAAAGTTCTATTTTATATGCTATCACATATCTATAAATAAGCATACTTTGACCTCTCTCTTCCCAATTTTTATCCCCTTGAATCTTTAGTGGTATTATTGCTATAGCCAAGACTATATTAATTATATAGCCAAGTACTATATTTTATATATATATATATATATATATATATATATATATGCCTTTGTTATGTTTAGGTATGTCTCTTGTATACCTAATTATTTCAGGACTTTTATTATGAAGGGGTGTTAGGTTTTATCAAAGACCTTTCCTACATTTTTAGATGGCTGTGTGGTTTTTATCTTTATGACTGTTTATGAGGTAGATTATATTTACTGATTTATATATGTTTTACCATCCTTAAACTGTAAGATGATGTCATCATACAGGTGTAGGCAGGTACAAGATAGAACGAGAACTGTCATTGGATAAGAAGGAAGGATGGGCGGGAGAAAAGTTTTAGAGAGGGGAGAAGACTGGAGCAAGAGAGAGAGAAGCAGCAGAGAGAACAAAGAGGTGGATGTTAAGATTCTTCTCTGCACATTTACAGGTTGTTATGAATATTCTTAAGGGATGGATGTGTACAGGGCTTTGTATGTCTAGATGACCAAATTATATATTATCAATTGGATCAGAGGTTATTGTGTTGTGTGTTCTTTCATGTGGTGATTTAAGTTCAAGAGAGTGTGTGGTGGCTAGACATGCTAGGCCACCATGAAATTGGGATGTGTATCTCTGGCGTGGAATCAACTTGCTTTGGGAACTAGACAGGTAGAGAGATTGTTGCCAGGCTCAGAGAGTAGCCATTGGCAATGTGTTAGGGGACAGAGCAAAGAGGGTGAGATGCTTTGCTGACTGAGATAAAGATATCTAGCAGATACCTCGGGACACTATGGTGCTGGACCTAGAGCTGGTAAAAAAGACAGCATTTTTTTTTTTTAATTTTACAGCAACAGGCGACGAACTAACGTGGTGGGCAGGAATCCACTAGTAAGCCTAAGAGTTGAGAGAAAGTTTTATTTTATAAGTAAGAGGGGGCCGGCACCGTGTTGAATCACATGATGGCCCAAACCCGGGAACTTTAAACAAAGAAACACAGCACAGACAGGCTTGTAGCAGTAGGTCCCCTGTTTTGATAAGTAGCAGCAACTCAGAGAGTTAGAGATTAAAAGCTGCCGGTCAACATGGGCGGCGTTCGCACCAAGACCGTGAAGAAGGCGGCCCGGGTCATCATCGAGAAGTACTACATGTGCCTGGGTAATGACTTTCACACCAACAATTGCGTGTGCGAGGAGATCGCCATCATCCCCAGCAAAAACCTTCAGAACAAGATAGCTGGCTATGTCATGCATCTGATGAAGCGGATTCAGAGAGGTCCTGTGAGAGGCATCTCCATCAAGTTGCAGGAAGAAGAGAGGGAGAGGAGAGATAATTATGTTCCTGAGGTCTCGGCCCTAGATCAGGAGATCATTGAGAGTGAATCCTGACACCAAAAATGCTGAACTTCTGGATTTGGCAGTCTCTCAACCTCCAGGTCATCCTCAGCCTACGGTTGGGATGAATTTCAAAACACCACATGGGGCTGTTTAATCCGTTATGCCATATTTTCAGTAAACCTGAAAACAAGAAAAAAAAAGCTGCACTTTTAAAAGTTGTTTAGAAATCTTTCAGGATACTCATATTCCTTCTAACGTGGGTTCCATGGGAATTTTGGGTTAAAATCCTAGTTAGAAAAGCTACTTCTTAATGACAGGTATTATTAGAAGGTGATTAAGTTTGTTTTTAGAAGAAGAGAATACAGAGATTACTCGAATCACGTGGGGATTTTCACCCATGGTTTGGAGCTTAGATAGAGAAAATTAGTCCCTGACTCCAAGTAGAGAATTGTGATATTTACAAGTTATTAAGGTTAAACAAACAAAAACAAAAACAAAACAACAACAACAACAAAAAAAAAAAAACCGGAGCTTTCATATTGATATATTTTGGATGTTAAGATTAAATAAAAATCTGAGGCTCCGGGTAAAGAGCTTGACAGATCAATATATTTTGGGCTAAAGTCCTAGTTTGATAAGTTGCCTACTGATTGATATTAAAATTAATTGAAGGTGTTTAACTTGTTTTATGAATTACCCCGCTAATGGCCATATGGCTCGATGATACTGGTTAGTGAGGGTTTGTGGTTATTTTTGCACAACAGGAAACACAGGTTCTTTTAACGTGTGCTTAACAGGAATTTTGGGTTTATTTCCTGATATGACAGATTAAAAGACCTAACAGGCTCATTGTTTCACACTATTGTTTAGCTTACTTCCTTTTTTAAAATTGTTTAATCTTCATAATGGGTATGACTTTGAGTTTTATGTTTATATTATTCTTCTTGGAGAGAGTGCAAAATACAAGCTTTTCTGGTTACACATTAAGGAACATGGTATTTTGGAAGAAAGGTTTTTGTCTTTTTGTTTTTAAAAAGGGTGATTAGGCTGTGGAAACCTTCCAGAGTCATATTGATCAGATTTGATAGAGGGACACTGCCTGAAAAACTAGATTCAAGAGAATCAAACAAAAAGATATCTCTATTCTAAAGCTTTTGTCTTGAGAATTACATTTTGCAGAATGTACCTACTTGGATTCCTGATCTCAAGGACTTTCAGTTGGATCCATTCAAAACAGGCTCATCAGGCTACAGCATTTGCTCCATTTTCCCTACCCCCTACCCAAAAGGTTATCTCAATGGCCATGTACAGCTTGAAGAAGTTATTGAAGAGTCATTGCCCCATTTCCCTGGACTTTTGGGGGGCTGTAAGTGATTATTCTAGGGTTGTTTTTATGAGGAATTTAGAAATGGTCATAATTTAACATGCAGGAATTAGCTAGATTGATTTGTATAGCCATGTTCTCATTTGGTAATTAAGCTAAAATCATATCTTTACTTTGGTATAGAATTTATTTGTTAAAACTATTTAAAAGTACAAAGTTTAGAGCCAGTCCTTCTATTGATGCCATTACAAACTTCTGAGTTGATCACACATGTGAGTTAAGGGCCAAATAGCAAATTCATGGCTCTGAGCTTGTTAGAGTACTTTCAAGATAATATGTTAAGATAGTTAACAGACAACAGTCCAGATTACCTTACATAAATAGACGGTTTTCAAAAATGTCAGAAATCCACAGAATATGATATGTAAAGTTCTTTATCTTTTGTTGAGACATATCTGTTCCTAACAGTTCCCCTTTGGCAGATTTAATGAAGAATTTGACCATCTCTACCTCCAGGTGAGGTAATACATTGTGGCTAGGCACTGGGTAGAAACTGCCTATTTCATCTATAGACTAATACTGTCCACAAAGGGACGCCTTATGCAGAATAGTCAACTGATAATTTTGCCAAGCCAGAATTATCAGCCCTTCAAGATTTCTGCATTTCAAGAGTCTGTCAGTTGATTTTGGGCCAAAAGGCTGAAGACTTTCTCTCACATGTTGCTAACAGAGGACTGTGCTAGTGGAGATTTGTCTCTACAACCTCTCAGTTCTGGAAGCCATGCTAGACTTCCTATGTTTATAGATATTTGGTCATTCTCAGATTTCTGACGGGGTTGAAGACTGATTATAGTCTCATAGCCTATCAGGCTGTTTAACTTTGAAAATACATATTTATTAGATATCAGATATTATACAAGCTAGCCAGGATATAACATAGATTTTAAGCCTTTCTTAAGCTGGAATGGGTAAGTAAATGTTCTGCTTAACTTATAAAGTGTTGGACTGGAAATTAGGTATATTTTATGCTTTTAATTACAAAATGACAATAGATGTGTTCAGCTTATACTTGAGAGAAAAGTTTTTTTTTAAGTAGACCAAAAGGGTGAAATGTAAGATGATGTCGTTACCCAGGTGAAGGCAGGTATAGGATAGAATGAGGCCTGTCATTGGACGTGAAGGAAAGATGGGTGGGAGAAAAGTTTTAGAGAGGGGGAAGAGACAGGAGCTAAGGAAGAGACAAGAAGGAGCAGCAGCAGAGAGAACATGGAGGCAGATGTTATCATTCCTCTCTGCACATTTACAAGTTGCTATGAATATTCTTAAGGGATGGATATATACCAAGGCTTTGTATGTCTAGATGATCAAATTATATATTATCAATTGGATCAGAGGTTATTGTGCTGTGTGTTCTTTCATGTAGCGATTTAAGTTCAAGAGAATATATGGTGGCTAGACACAATTGCCCGCCATGAAATTGGGATGTGTATGTCTGGCATGGCTGAAACCTGCCTCGGGAACTAGACAGGTAGAATTTGTTGCCAGACTCAGAGAGTAGCTATCAACAGTGTGATATGGGATAGAACAAAGCGGGTAAGATGCTTTGCTGACTGAGATGAGGATATCTAGCAGATATCTTGGGCACTATGGTGCCAGATAAAAGACAGCATTTTTTATAATTTTTACAGCAACATTAAACCTCTGGGGTGAGACATATTTGATCATAATGGATGGTTTTTTGATGTGTTCATAGATTTGGATTCAAGTATTTTATTGAGTATTTTTGTATTCATGTTTATAAAGAAAATTGATCCATAATTCTTTTTTGTTGGAGCTTGTGATTTGGATATCAGGGTAACTGGCCTTATAAAATGAATGGGCAATGTTCTTTACTGTCTTAATGTTCTATTGCTGTGAGAAGAAGCTATGACCATTCACATCCCTTATAAGTGAGAAATTTTTATTGGGGCTGGTTTACAGGTTCAGAGATTTAATCCATTATTTTCATGTTAGCAAGCATGGTAGAATTCAGGTAGACTTGGTACTGGAGAGATAGCTGAGAGTTATACATCTGGATCTTCAGGAAGCAGGACAAGAGAGACAGTGGGACCTGACTTGTGCGTTTGGACTCTCAAAGCCCACCCATTTTGACACACTTTCTCGGACAAGACTATACCTTCTAATCCTTCTCCAACTGTTCCACTCCCTGATGACTAAGCACAGGTTCAAATTTATAAACCTGTGGAGGCCATTCTCATTCAAATCACCATACCGTCCTTTTACCTGGACATCTACTTTTAGTGTTAAGATGTGTTTTTTAGATGTAGCAAAAGGATAGATCTTATTTATGCATCCATTCTGTTAGTCTGTGTCCTTTTATTGGGGACTTGAGCCCATTCATATTTAGAGATATCAATGAGCTTTGTTTGTTGATTTCTATTATTTTGATGCTGTTGCATGACAGTGTGTGTGTGTGTGTGTGTGTGTGTGTTTCATGTTTTTTTTTTTTTTTTTTGGTCTACAATTCTTTGTGGTTTTTTACGTGTGGTTAACCTCTTTATGTTTGGAGTTTTCCCTACAGTGTCTTCTGTAGAGCTGGATTTGTAGACAGATAATGCTTAAAGTTGGCTTTATCATATAGTATCTAAAAGTTTCTAGCTATTATGATTGTTATTGTTTATGGATATAGTAGCCTAGGCTAGCATCTGTGGTCACTTAATGTATGAATAACATTTGTTCAGGCCTTTCTAGATTTAGAGTCTCCATTTAAAAGATAGGTGTTATTCTAAAAGGTCTGCCTTTCTATGTTATTTGGTCTTTTTCCCTTGCAGCTTTTAATATTATTTAATTGTTGTTGGTTTTGTGTTTTGTGTGTATATGCGTGTGTGTGTGTGTGTGTGTGTTTTGATTATTATGCACTGAAGTAACCTCCTTTTTTATTTTCAAAAGATTTTATTTTACTTACGTTTTTGTACATATGCAATTGGTGGGAGTGTCCACAGAAGCCAGGAGAGGGTGTTGGTCACCCTGTAGTTGGAATTCCAAGTGGTAGCAAGTTGCCAGAGTTGAGTGCTGAGAACAAAACTCAAATCCTCTTCAAGAGAAGCAAGTGCTTTCAACTATGAGGCAACTCTCTACTTCCATTTCAACAGGCCTTGAATGTACCTATTGCTGAACTTGGTCATATAGTCTATGGAAGAGATTTCTCCACCCACCCAACAGACCAAATTTGCAAACAAGTTTGTGCCTATTCACTCTATTCAGTAAGTTTCTTAGCCATGATGACCCTTTTTATGAACTCATTAGAGCCTATAGGCTCTCTGGCAAGTCTTCTTGCTACCACATGCCCTACTACGACATTAATTTATGACAACTACACTCTACAGCGAAACTTGAATCTTAATTTCCAAGAGTTCCTTTTTAAGATTTTATTTTTAATTGTGTGTCCATAGGGACGGTATACGTGTATGAGTACAGGGCCTGCTAATGCCAGAAGAAGGTATCAATTCCCCAGAACTGAAGTTACAGGTAGTTGTAAGCCAAATCGGACCCTCTACAAGAGTAGGTAGCCAGTGCTACTAACCACTCGGGCATCTCTCCAGCCCTAAATGAGTTCTTTTAAGTATTTGTTTACATTCCTTTCATTCTGATGGTCACTGTTTCCCCTTTCTTTGTTAGTTCTGCATCCCTTCAAATCTTCTCTTCATGTCAACAACCCAAGACAGGAAATGATGACACTTATAGTTGCGAATGGTCAGTGTAATTAAGACAATACCCCATAGACATTTTTGGAATTCCATCTCTGAGATGATTCCAGACTCCATACTTTGATAATTACCATTAATCATCAGGACTTCCAAAGGAGCAAAAGAAGATTTGAAAGGATGAGGGAACTTTCATTTCTGATACAGTCTATGTGGTGCTCTGTGTTCTTGTACCTTGAAAGCCATCTCCTTTTTAGCTTAGGTTAATTTTCTTCTATGATTTCATTGAAAATACTTTCTGTGATTTTGGCCTGGGTTTCATCTTCTTCCTCCATTCCTATTACTCTTAGACTTGGCTGTTTTATAGTGTTTCACATTTTCTGTGCCAAGTTTTGTTTAGATTTAACATTTTCTTTGATTGAGGTATCTATTACTTCTACTATGCTTTCATTGCCTGAGATTCTCTCCTCCATCTCTTGTATTCTGTTGGTGAGGCTGCCTATGAGGTTACTAGTTGGATTTCTAAATTTTTGAGTTCTAGATTGCGTTCACTTTGGATTTTCTTTATTGATTCAGTTTCAACATATCTTGAATTGTTGTGCTCATTTCCTTCTGTTGATTGTGTTTTCTTAGAATTTTTTAGGATTTATTCATTCCTCTTAATGGGCACTTATAATATTCATAAAAGCTAAGGTCTTTTACTTGTGTTTCATCTATATTTCAATACTCAGGAAGTGTTGTGAGAGAGTTGTAGGGCTCTAGTGGAGATATATTGTCCTTACTGTTATTTGTAGGTTGATGTCTATTATGCAGATGAGGGCTGGCACAAGTTAGGTCAAGGCCATGATTGGACAGTAAAAAAAAAAGGTGGGGACAACACTTTTGTAAGGCAGGAGAGAAGGGGAAGGAGGAGAATCAAGATGGAGATGGAGAAGGATGACTCAGATCCGGGTGGTCTTGAATTGCCAAGGTAGTTGGGATGGATTTCTGTAAACAAATTTATGTTACCTAGGTGGGCAGTTTATATCCTTATGAATTGGTTATAAGTTTATTGTGTGGATGTATTGTAGATTGAGAATTTAACACATAAATCTGATTGATAAATACAGCTTATTGAGTCATGATTTCACTAGGTAGTTGGGAGTTTATACTTTAACCACCAGGGGGCGGTTGTCCGGAGTGTGGGTAGAGTCCATAGCAGGAAGCCGCAATAAACTAGATTTCTAGAGCCCTGATTTTACTAGGCAACTGGAATCAGAGAGTTTGCAGCTAATAGAGAGCTGTGGGGAGAGATACTAACCACAGATAAATTAAAGTTAAAAGCTTTCCCAGCTCCGAAAAAAAGAAAAAAAAATTAAAGTTAGTTCCATATGGCCCTCTGGTGCCAGAAATGACTCTTGGAACAATCATGGCAAGGAGCCATGCTAAAATGGCTGAGGGCTGCCTCGGTCTGACAGTACTTGGGGGCATCATGGAGCCATTTAGATAAAAGTACTTTGCAGTGCCAGGTGGCCCTACACATGCCAGCACTAGTGTGAGATAAAAGGTTTAGCTTTTATTTTTTAATAGTAAAAAAAATAAAATAGCAACAGTTAGTGATTGTGTTTTTATATTTTTGTATAGGCATTTGTAATTGGGAAGGTATGGATATTGGAGACTTGTCTTTGTTGAGTGGGGTTTTGTTTCTTGGGTTTTGCTGCCCTCTCTGGTTTTTAAGTGAGTTTTTAAGTGGTTGCTATATGTTGCCTGGTAGGACATTCTTCTGGAATCCTGATTTGTATAGTCACTGGAGATTCTAGGTAAAATGTATTTCTAGGTATTGGTAGCTGACACTTATGAATGGAGATGGGTTGGAGGGCACTTAGAGGCTCTCCAAGGATGGAGAAAACCTGGGTGTCCCACCAGAGTCTCTTAGTTTGAGGAAAGGGGAGACTAAGGAGAAGCCACAGTAGGCTGCTGTCTATTTAATCCAGTGGTGGGGATGAGAACTGGGGATTGACTCAGAGGAACTGAGAGAGAGGTGAAGATCTGCATTTAGTATACCTGCTTACCTGGCTGGAGAGGTCTGTAGATTTCCAGGGAGTTCCAGCTGGATTTTAGCGTTAGGAAAAAAAGAGAGAGAGAGAGAGAGAGAGAGAGAGAGAGAGAGAGAGAGAGAGAGAGAGAGAGAGAGAGAGTTTGGTGGGGGGTGAGGGGCATTAGAAGGGGACAATTATAAATGGTGGCAAGGAGCAAAGGAAGCCAACAGCAAGTTGTCTGTTGCAGAGCTGAAGGTGAGACTGGGTTGGATTTGGAGGGGCAAAGGAAGAAATAGAGATCTGCAGTTAGCCTCCCTGCTTCCTTTGCTGGAGCCACAAACTATATGTAATTTTTGCTGACTTTTTTTCATGCTTTCTTCTGCCTTAACACATGAAAGCAACATAATTTCAATCTATCAGACTTATAAATTCTGTGATTTTTTTTGAAGTTTCCTTTAAATAATCCTTAATAACACTTGCTATAAAGGAAGAAATCTATAGGAAAAAAATATCATTTTTTAAGAGACACAGAAATCAAAGTATGGCTACAATTATATTGGGTTTACTACAGGCTAAATTGCTAAGAAGAAATACAAGAGAAAATACAAAAGAACTGATTTGTAAAAAATGTTCTTTTCTGAGAAAGATTCATTATCATTTCCCACACTACAGGGATATTAATTATATTGCCCTAGGGATTCCGGAGGTTTATGTAATTATCTTGAAAGCCATTACGTATTCTGAGGAATATATTTTAGAGGGAGCTACATTTGGTTGGAAGTTGAGAAGCTGTCAAAGTAACGTTTACCCATCCTCATTTTCTGTGTCACTCCTTTACACTGTCCACAACATCTATCTCAGCTTTATAGTGACAATCACAAATAATTTAGATGTCATGTAATTAAAACCTACCAAAATGTATATACTCTCAAAACTGTCTTTCAAAATTATGGCTCTTGGGGGCTGGAGAGATGGCTCAGTGGTTAAGAGCAATGACTACTCTTCCAGAGGTCCTGAGTTCAAGCAACCACATGGTGGCTCACAAACCATCTGTAATGAGATCTGATGCCCTCTTCTGGTGTATCTGAAGACAGCTACAGTGTACTTATATATAATAAATGAATAAATCTTTAAAAAAAATTATGGCTCTTTTTTTTTTTACTGTCTTATGCATGGGTGCTTGTAAAGTATTCATGGATATAAGTTAAGTAGTCCAGAAATCCAAGAATTGGAATAATTCAAAATAAAAATAAATTAAGTATAGATCTGATTCCACATGCCAAAAAGACATCTCATCTGATATGATAGGTTGTAGTTAAAATTTAACTGCATCAAGGCTATAGAGCTATGTCAACTGTTAGGAAAACTTTTTGTTCTTCCAAAGTACCAGAGTCCAGTTACCAGACCTTAAAACTGGCTGGCTCACAATATATTGTAATTCCAAGACCAGGGGATTCAGTTTGGCGAATGATGAATGAGTTTACCATTAAAATCAGAATAATGAAAAATAGCTTACTAACTATGCTACGAAAGAGCTGGACAATACTCAGAATACTGTCTCCCATAGGGTACTAGGCTGTGGGACTTTTCATTTGAGAGAAGTACTTAGTATTTATGGTGAGTTTCCTGTGTATAGTTTCGGATTATATGGCATGTAATTCAGGTCATACAAAGAAAGAAACCCGGGATTTTGCTGTTGTATAGTTCTCAAAGGCTAGCTTAACATACTGAGCATTTTATTTCTAGTTATGTAATCCCTACCATGCAACTCAGGGTCATGCGAATAAGAGCCATCCTTGTCAAAGTGTTTGGTCTCAGCACATGGAGCAACAGCCCTGTGGTGGGACTTCGGGATTCCTAGAACATGCATTTGAAAATTTCATAATGGAGAGCTGCCTGAGTTTTCTGGTCTCTTATTAATGTTCTTTCCATCTTTTCTCCGAGGAGTTCTTTATCCATGTGAACTTTATCCAGGAAGAAAACCTACATTCTTATTCATTACTTATGGTAAAAGCTCTCATAAGAACTTCCAATCTTTTAGCCAATATCCTCTGCTATTATTTACTGCAAATACGATGTTATTCAGATATATGAGTGATGAAGGAAACTTCTCAAAGCCTCCTGCATGTAAGGAAAATCTGCCCTTCAGAATCATGTCCTCTGATTTCTAAGATAATAGCCTCTGTTTTGCAGTTGTTGGTGAACCTGCCAGCTAAAAGTATCTTTCTGATTTTTGAAATAAACAAAAGCAGTAGGATGAGAAAAGAGACTCATTTTAAGGAATTGGATCATATAATTAAAGGATTGACAAGTTCAGCATCAATTCAGTAGTATGAGACAGAAAAATGGATTTTACAGGAAGAACTGCCTATTGTAATTCAGGATGAAAAGCTGTTTGTAGCAGAATCCTCTCCCTGTTCTCTCCAGTCATCTGAGTGGGGATAAGCTCATGTACATTACAGAGGAGGATTTAAATGTTGATAATCTTCACAAAGATACAGACTTGTATTTGGCCTAATGTCTGGACATTGTGGTCCAGATCAAGTTGGCCATTAAATTAAAAAATGCTCAAAACATTTACCATGCCTTGGTCCTCTAACTCTGCCTTACTGAGAGTATGTTGTCCTGAACATTCAGAAATGATTAGCTGATATGGTTCTAGGCCCCAAAGCTATAGGTATTTTAAGACTGTGTTAATTTGCTCTGTTGTCTCCATCTCTGCAATTTCTAATTTATATTTTCAAAACAAATGACATGTTGGTTCAGGACCCTATCTCCTTCCACTGCAATAAAAAGTGAAATGTTGAATCATAAAAACATACCAAAGGGTAAAATCCTTCAGATGAGACAATCTCTAATAGTCTTCTTCAAAGCATTATCATTCCATGTGAAAGAAAAATATAAAACTAGACCAATATTTCACCTATGGCTGCTTTGGGAAATATTAGTTCTTGTGATAGTGCAAAAGATTATGTTGTAGAGGGGAGTTGGGGAGGGAAGGAGATACAGAAAAAAAAAAATCAAAGAGATTAGTAGTTGCCAGAATTTACAGAAGTAAGAAAGGTTTAAGAGCAGAATACGAGGACTTTTAGTAATTATATTGTAGATGCTTTAATAGTTAATTACTATCATTATGTAATTGTCAAAACTCATAGAATAATGAAAGAAAGACAATAAACCTTACCAAATCTTTGGGTTTAACTTAACTGTAACTTATTGGTATAGGCTTATCAATTGTAGGAAACATATTACACTGGAACAGAATATTAAAAAGAAGAAAAACTGTGAGGGTGAGAATAAAAACATTTCAGGCTGTTTTCTTTCAAACCTAAAACTGCTTTTAAAACTACTAAAGCTGGTGTGATGGTACACACATCTAGTCCCAACATCCAGGAGGCAGAAGCAGGCAGATCTCTATGAGTACAAGGCCAGTCTGCTCTACAAAATGAGTTTCAGGACAGCCAGGGTTGTTATACAGAGAAACCCTGTTTTGAACATCAGTAACAACAATGACAACAGCAACAACAACAACACCTGAAAACAAACAAAAACGATGCCAGACAAACGAAAAAGAACTCTATTAATTTTCAAAGCACAAGAATTATTTAAATGATGTGTAGTAGATGCCAGGAAGATGTCTCAACAGATAAACACACTTACTGCAAAGCCTTAGACCTGAGTTCAATATGCAAGATCTATATAGTAGAAGGAGAAGAATCAACTCTCTAAAACTGTCTTCTGATATCCACATCTGTGATGTGGCATACACTTATGCCCCAAACATTTAAATAAAATAAATTTTAAAAAATACTGATCTGAAACTAAATGGAGAGAAACTTGAAGCAGTTCCACTAAAATCAGGAACTAGAAAAGGCTGCCCACTCTCCCCCTACCTATTCAATATAGTACTTGAAGTTGTAGCCAGAGCAATCAGACAACAAAAAGAGGTCAAGGAGCTTACAATTGGAAAGGAAGAAGTCAAAATATCACAATTTGCATGTGATACTTAAATGACCCCAAAGATTCCACCAGAGAACTCCTACAGCTGATAAACAACGTTCAGCAAAGTGGCTGATATAAAATTAACTCAAACAAATCAATAGCCTTCCTCTACTCAAAGGATAAACAGGCTGAAAAAGAAATTAGGGAAACGACACCCTTCACAATAGCCACAAATAATATAAAATACCTCGGTGTGACTATAACCAAGCAAGTAAAAGATGTGTATAACAAGAACTTCAAGCCTCTGAAGAAAGAAATCGAAAAATATCTCAGAAGATGGAAACATCTCCCATGCTCTGGGATTGGCAAGATTAATACAGTAAAAATTGCCATCTTGGTGAAAGCAATCTACAGATTCAATGCAATTCCCATCAAAATTTTAAAACAATTCTTCATAGACTTAGAAAGAGCAACTTGCAAATTCATTTAGAATATCAAAAAACCCAGAATAGCGAAAACTATTCTCAACAATAAAAGAAATCTTGGGGGAAATCACCATCCCTAACTTCAAGCTGTACTACAGAACAATGGTGATGAAAAGTGCATGGTATTGGTACAGAGACAGGAAGGTGGTAGATCAATGGAATAGAATTAAAGACACAGAAATGAACCCACACACCTATGGTCACTTGATCTCTGACAAAGAAGCTAAAACCATCCAATGGGGGAAAAATAACATTTTCAGCAAATGGTGCTGGTTCAACTGGAGGCCAACATGTAGAAGAATGCAAATTGACACATTCTTAATTCCTTGTACAAAGCGAAAATCCAAGTAGATCAAAGACCTCTTCATAAAACCAGATACAATGTATCTAACATAAGAGAAAGTAGGGAAGAGCCTTGAACACATAGGCACAGGGGGAAATTTCCTAACCAGAATACCAGCCGCTAATGTTCTAAGATCAAGAACCAACAAATGGGACCCCATAAAATTGCAAAGCTTTTGTTAGGCAAAGGACATTGTCATTAGGACAAAATGGCAACCAACAGATTTGGAAAAGATCTTTATCAATCTTATATCTGATAGAGGGCTAATATCTAATATATACAAAGAACTCAAGAAGTTAGACTGCAGAAAATCAAATAATCCTATTAAAAATGGGTCACAAAGCTAACAAAGAATTCTAAACTGAGGAATAATGAATGGCTGAGAAGCACCTAAAGAAATGTTCAAAATCCTTAGTCATAAGGGAAATGAAAATCCAAACAACCCAAAGATTTCACCTCACACCAGTCAGAATGGCTAAGATCAAAAACTCAGGAAACAGCAGATGCTGGCAGGGATGTGGAAAAAGAACAACACTTCTCTATTGTTGGTGGGATTGCAGCAGGTACAACCACTTTAGAAATCAGTCTGAGGTTCCTCAGAAAATTGGACATTATACTATCTGAGGACTCAGCTATACCCCTTCTGGGCATATACCCAAAAGATGCTCCAACATACAACAAAGACACATGCTCCACTATGTTCATAGCAGCCTTATATATAATAGCCAGAAGCTGAAAAGAACCCAGATGCCCTTCAACAGAGGAATGGTTACAGAAAATGTGGTACATTTACACAATGGAGTACTACTCAGCTGTTAAAAACAACGACTTCATGAAATTCTTAGGCAAATGGATGGAACTAGAAAATATCATCCTGAGTGAGGTAACCCAATCACAGAAAAACACACATGGTTTGCACTCAATGATAAGTAGATATTAGCTCAAAATCTCAGAATACCCAAGATACAATTCAGAGACCACTTGAAGCTCACGAAGTAGGTAGACCAAAGTGTGGATGCTTCAGTCCTTCTCAGAAGAGGGAACAAAAATATTCATAGGAGGGCATATGGAGACAAAGTGCAGGGCAGAGACAGAAGGAAAGGCCATCCAGAGACTTCCCCACCTGGGATCCAGCCCATATACATACAGCCACCAAACCCAGACACTATTGCTACTGCCAAAAGTGTATGCTCACAGGAGCTTTTTTTTTTCTCCTGAAAGGCTCTGCCAGGGCCTGACAAATACAGAGGCAGATGCTCATAGCCAACCATTGTACTGAGAATAGGGTCCCCAGTGAAGGAGTTAGAGAAAAGACTGAAGGAGCTGAAGGGGTTTGCAACCCCCTTAAGAAGAACAACAATTACCAACCAGACCCCTCCCCCAGAGCTCCCAGGGACTAAACCACCATCCCAAGGGTAAAGAGGAATGGACTTATGGCTCCATCCACATATGTAACAGAGGATGGCCTTGTTGGGGATCAATGGGAAGAGAGGCCCTTGGTTCTGTCAAGGCTGGATGAACCAGTACAGGGGAATGTCAGGTCAGGGAGGAGGAAGTGAGAGGTAGGTGTGTGTGGGAACACCCTTATAGAAATAGGGGGAGACAGCAGGTTTCTGGAGGGGAAACCAGGAAAGAGGATAGTATTTGAAGTGTAAATAAAAGGAGAGATCTCTGAATGGCTCTCCCACTTAATGGCTCTTGCAGCACAAGCCTTGGAACAGAAGTTCAGTCCCTGGAATCCAGCTAATATAGAAGAGAACCACCTCCACAAAATTGTCCTCTGACCTCCACATGCATTCTGAAGCATACACACACACACACACACACACACACACACACACACACACACACACACACACTAATAGTAAATAAAAACATCAGTAGAACAGAATGAGAGCAAGATATCAAACTTATTGTTTTGTATCTCTCTGCATTCCTGGGAATTGTCCTAGGATTCAGTAACTTAAATATTTTGACAAATGGTACATGCAGAGAAGTGAAATACCATTGACAAAGTGTCTGTTAAAAAAAACCTACAGTAAGCCCTACTTTTCCTAAGACTCCAACGTTATAAAAATATCACTTCTCATTGACACCAGGATCTTAATATCTAGCATTTCACAGCTCTACATATTACATTTTTCATCTTTTATGGTCATTTAGCAGCTAATTACAGCACATCAGGCTTCCTCATGCAGTAGGGTGCACCCTACAGGCTTAAACTTTCTGTTGATCACATTTCTTTGGCAGACGGAAGCTACATGTAGTTGACATATAGTAGAGCATAGACAGTGTGTCCACTGTGTTAGAAAAATTTATATTTTCTTCACTGCTCCTTATGTAATTATTCTCAAACCTTCCTCACCAAAGGCTAAGGAAGAAAAGGACATTTTAGTTGGCTGAAACACAAAGGCCAGATTAATGACACTCCTTCCAGGTTTTGTTTAGACATGCAAAGCGTTGCTGTGTTGTCTCTGGTCCTATCATGATTCTTCTGGATATATTGTCCATGTTTGCTCCAAACCTTTGAGCATGGTTTCTGGCATCACAGAAAAAAAAATGAAAAGAGAAAGGCATCAACTTATTTCCCTCCTCAAATCATGAGTGTTTTTCATTGATAATTATGGTTGAACTGTACTGTCATGTCCATTCTTACATTAATGTACTAAAATAACTTTAAAAGCAAAATTGTTTCAGTTATTGTATTTGCATATTTCCCACAAATGTCCTTTCTCATAACTTTTGTTGCCTTAGCTCCAGTGTTGGCTTGCATGATGAACCTCCCTATGTTCTTTCCAACAGAGGCCATTACCTAGAAATCAGGCTTTGCATTTTATATTCACAGGCACACAGGTTAAACCTGCAACCTCACACATGACTTTAGAGAGCATCTCAGAACAATCTGGCCTCCTTGAGGCTTCATTTGTATATGAATGAATAATTTAAATTAACATAAAACAGCAGCCCTCAGGCACAATGTTGCTTAGCATTGCCAAGTCAGTGGTCTGCTTGCAGCTCTGCGTCTTTGGAGAATGGGAGCCATTAGATCACGGTTCTTGAAATGATCATGTTCCATCCTTATTTTGTTATAGTTGTCATTTTAATTGCTCATTTTGGTTCAAACACTAACTCCAACTGCTTCAATTTTCAGCAGTGCCTTCTCTAATAATCGCAGAAATTTCTGATGACTTCTTGAAGTTACTCCAGACTGAGTTAACCCTTAAGGAGTCAAATTTGTAACTCTAAAATTTTCATCCTGTTACTCTAAAAACCTCCATACCTTAAAGTATTTGAGAAGGGACTTCTATGCTCAAACTAATTCACACCACACTTTACATGTGATAGGTACGTGAAAAATATCTTTCACTCATTTAATCATTCTGTCTTGTTTCCTGCATTAGAAAGACTCTCCTGTTAGCCTTAAGGAAGAAAACTGCTGTGATATGAACTACCTGTGGAACCACATGGCAGACCCTCTAGGAGTCAAAGGTCACAACCCGACAATAAGAACTAAAGACTGCCCATAAATATTTAACTAGGAAAGGAATCTTGAGCTCATTGGCACCTTGTTTCTAACCTTGTGAGTCTCGGGACAGAGTGAATCTAGTTAGATTGATGGTTCTGAGTCATAGAAATTAAGGCTGTGTTTCTTCATTCCTCCAACTTGACTGATAGCAGGTTTTTATTAAATTTATTTTCTTAATTTTATATAAGTAGTATATGTGACTAAAACAACATAGGAAATCTTCATATCAATGTGGTTGGGTCTAATAACACTTATAAACCCTAAAGTTAACCAATTATTTTAATTCTCTAATGCCAAATTAAAATAGATAATGTATAGTTCATTTTCTTTTTATTTTCCTCCCCACCTAGACCTACTTAATACTCACATCCAGGCTCAGCCTCAGCTTAGCAAGTATGGAAACATTTAGCTTTGGCTGTACTCTAGTTATCTTTTGCTTACAATAAAGCATTTTATTTATATAATATAGCAATTATTGTGTATATATACAGTATATATAAACATATTATATATAATAAATCATACAAATTTTACTAGGTTGAGAACAATATACCCTTTTCCTGATAACTATGGGATATTTATTCTAAGACCTGTCTTGCATGCCAAACTCCACCCAGTGCCCAAGTTCTTTATATAAAATGGCATTGCATTTGCATCCTAGGCACACCCTCCAATAAACTTTTATTTCTAGATTTTATGCTATCTGATACTGAGTAAGTCCTGTGCAAATATTTGCTATCCTGCATCACTTAGGAAATAATGACCAAAATTTTATACGTTTGTAATACAGAGGCAATATGTTTCCAAATATTTTCAGTTTGCTGTTGTTTGAATTCAAGGATGTAGAACCCACAGATACAGAGTGATTGTGAGCTGTTAGTTTTTTGTTGAATATGTTCTCATGAGGTTACAATCATATGATGAATTTGGAAAGATTCATGTAAATGTGGGCTATCCATCCTGACTTGAAGGTAGCTAGGTTCTGTGAAGATAAGTACAGCCCACTATCCACAGCAAGTGATTCCTAGAGGAATATTTTCCCTTTCATATCTATAGGAAAAGATAATCCTTTGGAAAGTGTCTGGTTGATTTCTTACAAACGTAGTGTGAAAAGGTAACCAATAAAGAAACAGCATAGCATTCAAGCTGCTGGAGATTCATTGTAAAGGAACAATAATTGATTTTATTTTTATGCCACCAGTAGGTCATCTAGATTTTTACCTTGCTTAAATCTGGAGTTCCTTTATCCCCTATAGGAGCCTGATCAACTTTAAAGGAGATGGTTTTATGTGCATTGCAATATAAATCTATCATAAAATGAACTTTTGTAGTGAGAGGATGCAATTAAGCTTTATTGTATAAAAGTTAGTGAAAAAAAGGTTTAGTACTTCAAATAATTAAAGACAGCCAAACTGGTGGTTTAAATATTCTTGGCCCAGGAAGTGGAACCATTGGGAGGTGGGACCATGTTTGAGTAGGTGTGGCCTTGTTGGAGGAAGTCTATCACTGGGGAAGTGGGCTTGGAACTTCCTTCTAGCTGCCTGAGAATGACAATCTTCACTTTCCCTTTGGAACAAAATGTCGAACTCTCGGTAAATCTCCAGCACCATGCTTACCTTGGCGCTGTCATTTTTCCTGCCTTGATGATAATGGACTGAACCTCTGAACCTATAAGCCAGTCCCAATTAAATGTTGTCCTTTATAAGAGCTGCTTTGGTCATGGTGTTTCTTCACTGCAATGGAAACCCTAAGAGAACAACTAAAAGTAAACAAATAAAACAAAAATCAAGAAAACAACTGGGGAACGAGAGATAATTTGCAGTTAAGAGCACTTGAAGACTATGTGGGTTTGGATCCCAGCACACACCTCATGGCTAACAATCATTTCTCACACCAGGTTCAGGGTATCTGACAGCCTCTTGTGATCTTCAAGGGCATTGCATACACATTTTACACAGATATACAGACATTATACATGCAGGAAAAACATCCATATATACATAAAATAAAGATAAAAGAAATCTTAAAATGCTGGGTTAGGAATTGGATGCAGGCTTGAGAACTGAGAAAGACAGAGTACCCTCCATGTAAGTGCCATAAAGAGGAGCCACAGTGGTGTCGTCCCAAGTCGGTTTTTGAGTAGCAGATGTGATATAGATTTTACTAAGCAATCAATCAGAACTTTCACAAGGGGGGGCATTAGCAATGTAGAAGTTTTGGGGAGTGTGGCCCAGGCAATGAGATGATTTATGCATATTAAATACAGATCTGTGTGTGCATGTGTGCTTATGGGGGTGGTTTGTTTGTGTGTGTGTGTGTGTGTGTGTGTGTGTGTGTGTGTGTGTGTGTATCCTTAATTTGAAAATCCATACCATTGATTTTTGTGGATATGTACATATTTTTTAAAGTTCTATGGTTCTTCAGGTACCAAATAGGTACCATTTGGTACTTCCAGTTCAAGTATGTCATCAAAGGAGTTTATCTAAAGATGCTAGATAATGTAAAAGAAATGAGATGTATTTTTAATAAAATATTTAGTGTGTGTGTTGTGTGTGTGTTTACTGTGATATGGGTTATTAAGGCATGTAAGACGTGAAGACTGGGAGACAAAATTTTAGATTCTCTTTATACAGTGTTCGAACTGACGTTGTGAGTATTACATACTGTAGACATTTCCTATTGCAAAGATATGCAAATAAAATTAGCTAAAAATTATAGTAGTAAAAAAAAAATGCTGGGTTAGTTCTCAGTCATTCGATATTCCTCAGCTGAGAATTCTTTGTTAAGGATGCTTAGTCATCAGGGAAATGCAAATCAAAACAACCCTGAGATTCCACCTCACACCAGACAGAATGACTAAGATCAAAAACTCAGGTGACAACAGATGCTGGTGAGGATGTGGAGAAAGAAGAACACTTCTCCATTGTTGGTGGGATTGCAGACTGGTACATCCATTCTGGAAATCAGTCTGGAGGTTCCTCAGAAATTTGGACATTGCACTACCTTAGGTCCCAGCTATACCTCTTTTGGGCATATACCCAAATGATGCTCCAACATATAACAAAGACACATGCTCCACTATGTTCATAGCAGCCTTATTTATAATAGCCAGAAGCTGGAAAGAACCCAGATGCCCTTCAACAGAGGAATGGATACAGAAAATGTGGTACATCTACACAATGGAGTGCTACTGAGCTATTAAAAACAATGACTTCATGAAATTCATAGGCAAATGGATGGAACTAGAAAATATCACCCTGAGTGAGGTAACCCAATCACAAAAAAAAAGAAAGAAAAAAGTCACACATCGTATGCACTCACTGATAAGTGGATATTAGACCAAATGCTCGAATTACCCAACATACAGTACAGAGACCACTTGAAGCTCAAGAAGAAGAACCACCAAAGTGCAGATGTTTCAGTCCTTCTTAAAAATGGGAACAAAAATATTCATAGGAGGGAATATGGAGACAGAATTTGGAACAGAGACTGAAGGAATGGCCATTCAGAGCCTGCCCACCTGCGGATATAGCATACACACACACTCAGACACACACACACACACACACACACACACACACACACACACACACAGCCACCAAAAACTAGACAATATTGATGAAGCCATGAAGTGCATGCTGACAGGAGCCTGATATAGCTGTCTCCTAAGAGGCTCAGCCAGATCATGACAAATACAGAGGCGAATGCTAGTAGCAAACCATTGAACTGAGAACAGAGTTCCCATTGTAGGAATTAGAGAAAGTGTTGAAGGAGCTGAAGGGGTTTGCAACCCCATAAGAACAACAATACCAACCAACCAGAGCTCCCAGGGACTAAACCACTATCCAAAGACTGTAGGTGGACAGACCCATTGCTTCAGTTGCATGTGTACAGAGAATAGCCTTATTGGGACCAATGGGGACCTTGGTCCTGTAAGGCTGCACAACACCCCAGTATAGTGGCTAGGAAACTGGGAAAGGGAATAATATTTGAAATGTAAATTAAAACAGTTATGTTAGTCATTACTTCACGTTTGGAGTATAAGGAAAGCAAAGGAGTATTTCCAGTACCAGAAAGTATGTGTAGAGTGTGACCTGAGGACTTTCTAGTGCAAGAGTTGAAGAAAGAAACTACTTTAATGAGTGTAGAGCCTAACAACATGAGTATCTTGCAAAGTGGGAAAATTCCCCAACTTAAAAGGAGATAATTTAGAAAATTGTGTCCTCATTGGAATGATACTACTCACTTTGGAAAAATCTGGGCCAGGGTGTCCAGGCTGGTGAAAATTTGACATGGAAATGGAGGAGGGTTTGTGCAATAGCAAGTATCCAAGAATGTATGGTAATCATAACAGTTGTAAATCTAGAAACTATGGCTTACTGCAGTGAGAAGATGAAATGTAGAATATTGCCTATTTGCAAAACTCCAGATTATCTACTCTCTTAAATATTGACATTCCTTTGGGTTGTAGTACTATCCTGAGCATTAGATTTCCTAATTTCTGCACAGTTCTCTACCCTTCTGTATTTGTCATGGAGATGGAAACAAAATATCATGATCATCTTACTAGAATTCCTCCAGATTAAGTGATGTCACAGAAAAAGACTGCACTGGCTGCTCCCCAGCCCCTGTGAAGCTTGCATAGTTTCTTTCATGTTGGGAATGCTGCAGGTGTTATAGATTCCACAATTTGTTTGTATTAAATCTGTTTCAATGAGATATACCAAGAATGATTTCCCATATTCCTGACTAGAACAGGACTTTAAAAAAATGTGAAACAATACTCTTCCTAAATGAGTCATATCGGTCACACAAGTTAGCGTTACAGTTGACTTTAGTCATGCTGAGGCAGGAAGTAAATGTGACATTAGTTTGGTTTCTCATTTGTAGGGCAATTCACAATTTCTGCATGTTAAATGATGTTTATAGGAAAATTTTAAGACATCTATTTGAAAGATGCTGGCTAACCAATGATAGCATCTTATAATATTAAATTTTTTCTTAAATGTTTTATTTATTATTCAGCAAATGCCAACAATTCTGTGTTTTATGTTGTAAGCAGAAATTCAGAGCTACCTGAGACCAAGAAATTGTAAGGCAACAAAAAAGTAAAATTGTATGTGCCAGTACATTTTTCATCACTTTCACATAAAATATAATTCAACCTAAATTTTCAAATTCAAAGCAGGTACTGACATCACAAATAATTATTCCAGTTGGCTCTGAATGAGTATTCCCTGTCATATTAGACCTTGCCATGTATGGCAAAGGTAAATGGGGAACTGTGAAGAAGTGAACAGTATGCTGTTTTTAACTAACTGACTGACTAAATAAATAAATAAATAAATAAATAAATAAATAAATAAATAAAAATAAAACCACTCAAAATCAGAGTTTCTCAATTTGTTCAAGGAGGCAGTATTTTATTCGATGTATTTTCATTAAAATTTGAGGAAAAAGTGAAAAAAATCTGTAATGCTTAAATGTATAACAGAACATATCTTGGTAAATAAACTTGACAGTACAGAAATGTTCCATTAAAAAATGTATAAGTGAAAAAAAACAGTGCAGTCAACTGAAAGAATTCCAATTCTCCTACTAAAAAAGACCAATGTTTTCTGGTAGACTCCAGGCACTTCTGGGCTTTCAATCTGTTGATGAAAATGTAGCTGAATTCAGCAACCTGCACTGCAGTTGCTGCTGCCCAGAGATAGTCCCAAGGGAAGCATGCCATCTTCACTGAAGGAAATATCTGTCATGGTAGACTAGCTGTTATGAATGCTCTTTGAGAACTAGAAAAGCAGGTAAAAATTGATCTCTCAAATTAGTCTTTTAGCCACCGTAATACAACTTGACTTAAAATGTTACCCAGGATTTTTTTGTGTTTTCTTTTTAATCTGAATCTTCAGCATATAACACTATGCTAAATGAAACTCAATAAATATTTCTGGTGTTGAATAATTGCAGGAGGGTATGAGAACATGATCCCATAAATGAATGTTTTCAGTTCCTTTAGAAATATAGGGGGGTGTATTTGAAACTTTATAAATTGAAAGAATTGTGTTATTCAGTATCACCAGAAGACCATATAATGTATGACCTCCATAACAATTTTCATGGTAGCAAAATTAGCTCAAAAGGGCATCTGAGGAACATCTGAAGAACATCTGTTAAGTGATACTGTTCCCTAGATCCCAAATTGTATTGGTCTTCCTAAACATCCCACTTATCTTTCCCAAATTCATTATGGAAATACCAGATGTTAAGGTTTTTACAAAGCAAATTCATTTGTAGTATTGTCCCACTTATAAAATTATTGGCATGAAATAGAATTTCTTACAGCATTTGCTGATACGTTGTTTGGGGTTAACAGTAAGACAACTTTAAATTAGACAGGAATGTGTGAGAAAGAAGCTCATGGAAGCTCATGTGAGTGAACAATGGATCAGCCATGGAAATGAGAATGGACAGAGGAAGCTTCCAAACTGTATTTCATATCTGACACCTATGAAAGGTGGGGAAAAGAGAGCTGGGCAGGAAGAGACTATGACACAGCTCTGATAGTCTGACCCAATCTAATGGGAGCTTTTGAGTAAGGCTTGTTTGTTGGAAGATAGCTCTATTGAATATAAATGGCAGGCTTTTGTACTCCTCACATGCCTAATCATTGCTTGAGATTCTAACTCTTGGTTCCTTACTTCCACGACTCCATCTTTGCTGAGCTCGTGGCTTATTCATCACAGATAGCCAGGAAACACCAATAATTGATATAGAATGCAGGTGGAAGAATGATGCATACTCACATATGTATATTTTTGTATGAATGGAAAGACTCTCATAGATTTGAAATAAGCTTCATCTTGAATGCAAATTCCAATCTGTAATGATAATTAAATATATGATAATAACTCTAGTTTGGCACTTGGGTTTAGTAAAAGGAGTGCTGTCCTATATTATTCACATTTTTGAGGACAGTAAGTGGGTTGATAGCAGCATGCTAGATTTTCTTTGTTATGGCAGTTAGATGCATCAAGAGTGGAACCTTCCAAACTGACATGGGTTATTTGAGGAATATTCAAATTCCTTCAGAATGTTCCTGTTGACTGAAACGTCATCCAAAGCAAGAGTACTGTTCTTTTAACTCAGTCAGGAGAAGCCAGCCTTTATCTATGTTCAACCATGGGTCCTGCAAAAGATTTGTAAAACCTGAGTGAGAGTTTCAGTGAGGAGGGGCTCTAAGACAGTTCAGTGAGTACAGGTAGTTGCTGCTAAGTCTGGTGATTTGAATTTTATCCGTAAGACTCATATGGTAGAAGAAGAGAACTGACTCCAGCTAGTTGTCTTCTGACTTTCACATGTGCCAACATGTACCCACATACCCACAGGCGCGCGCGCGCGCACACACACACACACACACACACACACACACACACACACACACACACATACTAATAATCTATTAAATTTTCTTTTCTTTTTTTTTAGGTATCAGGATGACGGTGGCCTCATACAATGAGTTAGGCAGTATTTCTTCTGTCTCTTTTCTGTGGAATAATTTGAGGAGTGTTGGTTTTAGCTCTTCTATGAGGGTTTGGTAGAATTCTGCAATAAAACCTTCTGGCCCTGGGCTTTTGTTTTTTTTAAATACTTTTAATACTGCTTCTATTTCTATAGGGGTTATGGGGTTGTGGGGCTGTTTAAATAAATTATTTGATCTTTATTTAACTTTGGTAAGTGGTATCTGTTTAGAAAATCATCTATTTCATTAAGATTTTCCAATTTTGTGTCATACAGGTTTTTGAAAGACCTAATGATTCTTTCAATTTCCTCAGCATTGGTTATGTCTCTCTTTTCATTATTGATTTTGGTTATTTAGATACTGTCTCTCTGTCTTTTGATTAGGTTGGCTAAGTGTTTGTGTATTTCACAGATTTTTCTCAAAGAACCTGATCTTGACTTTGTTGATTCTTTGTATTGTTTTCTTTGTTTCTGACTGATTTCAGTCCTGATTTTGATTATATCCTGCCTTCTACTCCTCTTTAATGTGCTTGCTTCTTTTTTTTTTCTAGAGCTTTCAAGGTATACTCTTAAATGACTGATATGAAAATCGTCTAATTTATTTGGGAAGGCACTTAGTGCTGTGAACTTTTCTTTTAGCACTGCTTTCATTGTGTCCCATAAATTTGGGTATGTTGTGCCTTCATTGTCATTGAATTCTAAGAAGTCTTTAACTTTTTAATTTCTTCCCTGACCCAGGTGACTGGGAAAGGGGAGGGCAGGTAGTGAGCAGAATGTAAAGTGAATAAGTAAAAAAGAAAAATTAAAAATGAATTTTTAAGTGGAATCCTGCTGCTTTACAGTGAAAATAATAATCAGATTTTTAAATGGCTGATCTAGACAAGTCTACAGCTCTTTCATCTCTAATATATATATCACTGTATCTGTGACCTTGAGGGAAAAGTAACCATGATTTTTTTTTCATTTTAAATGTTCAGGACTAAAAATGTTGTACTTATATATTTAGGAAAATATACATGTATGCATATGTAATAAAATTAATCTAGACAATGGCCAAGAATTTGAAAATTATCAAGGAAGAATTTATGGGAAAGTTTGGGAGGAGAAAGGAGAAGGGAACTATGTTGTAACTATATTATAATCTCAAAAATAAAAGAAGTAATAAGCAGATTTCTTAACTTGAGGCAGTTGCAGGCATTTAGTACAGATATAGAGCTCCTAGATCTCTTTTTTAAAATAAGATCAAGTCTGAGAGGAGAGAAAAGGATTAGAAATGTGTTTAGTATGCAGGACTGTGAGGAAGTGGTAGTTGATTTAAGAGCTAGTTGCATAATTGAGTAGAAATATTTAAGTGCCCTACATCTTGTTTTTCACTTTGCTTCCTGGAAGCAGCATCAGAATACTGAATTTGGAGAATCTGGAAAGATGAATTTTTATATTAATGTGATTAAGCATAAAAGCTTTGCGTGTTTGCCCGGAAACCGGGAAAGGGAATAACACTTGAAATGTATATAAGAAATACTCAAGTTAATAATAATAAAAAAATATAAAAATAAAAAAAAAAGCTTTGCGTGTGATTAATCTAAAAAAATAAAAATAAAAATAAAAAACCTCCAAAAAATTTACATTGGGCTGGAGAGTAGCTCAGCAGTTAAGTTCTTGCAAAGGATATGGTTTGGTTCCTAGCCCCTACACGGGAGCTCATAACTCCCTGTAACTTCACTTCATGAAGATCTAATGCTCTTTCCTGGCCTCTACAGGCATACATGTAGGCAAAACACACATGTACACCACCACCAACACCACCAACACCACCATTATCATCATCAATTCTAAAGCTTAAGTGGCTGCTGTTTTTATTTCTAAAAAGCAAGCTTGTGAGAATTGCACCTGGATTACAGTCAGTGATAAATAAGCAAATTTTGAAAGAATTAACGATAACCATATTGACATCTAATACATATCACTAGAAAACTTTAGTTTTTAAGAGCCAGCTATTTCTCTTGAAATTGTGCTTCATTTAAGGACTATATTGTATCTGTGCATTTCAGTGACAAAAAATTAGGTTAGACTATGAAAACACAGGTTCATATTCAAAGTAGTAGGTGTTAGTAGGGGAAAGTCTGCCTTTACCACATCTTTATTATGGGTTCTGAATGTGACAACACAATATGCCTTGAAGAATGAGATCTTTTGGGAGGCTTACAAAAGCATTTGTGTGTTTCTATACTTATCGTCTTGTTTTGTGCCACTAACCAGAGAAACTCATATAAGCTCATGGACTGAAAGATAGGATTCCAGGATAGATCCAGGTCTCCTCAGTAACTTTAGCTGATACTGTCCCTGTCCCTAGATGTATCACTGAGGTAAGATGGGATTGATAGAGCTGCTGAGCTGACATCTACAATCTATGGTCAAAAAGATGTTTGTATTTTATGCTTATGAGGCCATGTGGTAGTTTGTTATCTGGTACTAATTACCAATCCAGTCCAGTTTCTAGATGACGATTTATGAGAACCTGAACAAAACTTTCACCTCTTATGGGTTTTTGCTTATCTAACTGTGGAGTGTAAATGCCGTTCTTTCTGTCATTGATTTACTGGCCTATTAGAGATCATGATAATACTTCTGGAAATGTTTGACAAAACAATTAAAGTGTGATCTTATTTTGGTTTGTTGCCTTGTATTTTATTATATGACAGTAGCCATGTAAGTCTCTATCTAGCAACGATCAAAAACTCATAATAACTTGTATGCAGCCAGGATATTTCCTTCTCTTATCTGACAAGTGGCAAATTGTGTGTGTAAGTGTACTCTTTCTGCACAAGCACAGCACAGCTGTGGAACATTCCCGTCTTCTGAGAATCAATGATGTTTTGCCATATGTTGGAATTGTTGCCAGTGTAAGCCTTTGCCTATCAGGCATTGGTGTTGTTGCAGTAATTCCATCAGGATTCACACTGGGCCATAGTTATCAAACTCTTCTTCATAAAGATCCTCTTTTATTAATTGTGGGTGTCAAAGAGAAACCAATGCCAACCAAAATTTCTGGTCTGCATGAAACGAATATATCTCTGAATTAATAAGATATCAGTACCAAATAAAGAATATTGGTATTTCCTTCAGTGTTTCAAACATAGTTTTTGAATAGAGGTCCCTCTCACTATAATAAGATTTTTAAAAAAGATTTATGTAGGGAGCCGTATTGGATTTGGGCCTGGCCGCTTTGTGACTGCATAGCTCAAGGTGGCTACGTGACTCTGGGCTGTATGGCCACAGAAGCTCACCCCTAGGTGGCTGCTGTAAGATTATGAGATTGTTGGACAAAAGTTTCTCCTGGGAAGACCCTGGGAGCAATCACAGGATGTTTCAGCCTGAGCAAAAACAACGGATGTCCCTGAGCAGATTCCCCTGAGAAGGTTGACCTTTTCAAAGAACATGTCCCGGGAAGACTATTTGCCTCTTTGTTTAAGGAGGATATCTTGCAGTATAGTGATTCACCTTATCCTTGGGCACTTTTCCCAATACTCCCCACCCTAAGCTTCAGTTCCTTCTATTCCTGCCTCAGAGCTTTAAATGCTGTACATTTCTCTCAACAAATGAGACCTTGACAACAGAACTTTTTGTGGTCTCCTTCTCTCCACCCCCCTTGTTCTACAGGTAGAACGCCTCTTGGGACCCTGAATAACTGGGTCCCCACTGTGAGGGCAGATTTATTTATTTTTTATTTATCAGTTCACTAGCTGTCTTCAGACACACACCAGAAGAGTACATGTGGTTGTTGGGAATCGAACTCAGAATTTCTGGAGGAGCAGTCAGTGCTCTTTACCACTGAGCCATCTCTCCAGCCCTATAATTAGATTTTAAGAGGTTGAAATACACTGAACCAATAAAAATACTCGCACAAATATTATTGTAACATGTAATTACTTGGGGATTCAGGGTTTTTAAGTTTGTTATAGTTTGAACATAAAGTGTCTTAACAGGCTCATGTGTTTGAATGTTTTGTCCCTAGCTGGTGCACTAATTTTAGAAGATTCTGGAGATGCTAAGAGGTAAAAAGTAGCTGTAGAAAACAAGTGCATGAGTTTATCTTTGAAGGCTATACCTGGTTCTTCGTGCTGTCCTTGTTGTTTGCCTCCTTTTCCTGCTGAATGGCTTCCTTCTCCTTCAGCTCTTGGTATTCGGCTTTAACACAGGATCAGGGACATGGAGTCTGATGACCATGGGCTAGGCACTGTGATACTGTAAGTCAAAAAAAAAAACCCTTCCCCCTCAAGGTGTTTAAGATAGGAATCTTAACAGTGATAAAAGGAAAGTAACTTACAGAGTTTCCAAAGCTATAAATTTACTTTTTCTCTATCCATTCCCAGGATTACATAGAATTATCTTTTCATACTCAAAATATATGTAGAATCATGGAATTTCAGAAAAAAGTATACTACACACATGAGGAAATTAAAGTCCTAAATTGGAAACTGTACCCCTTTTTGTCATAAAATCTGTCAGAACTACAATGTAGTATAATACAGTCTGGCCCAAGTTTTAAAATTACATGTTAACTAATAAATGTTTACTTAGGACAAATGACATAGTTTTAATGCCTGGCATGGTGTTATTTTTAATAGATTTGCGATTTCAAATCTGCATTTATTTTGCATACTGACTGATCATATAAATCTTTGCATTTTCAAATTCTACTTTAAACTATTTTACAACCCTGCTGGGCTCTTCGTACTGTTACAACCTCAGCACTTACTCAGTTCATATTTTATGAAAGTCAACTTTTTAACATCTTCAAAAGTATACTTTAATATACTGTAATCCTTACGTACATATCAAATTTTGACATCTAAGGCTTATATCAGTACCTACGGATTCTTTTGGTGCTTAGACTAGTATAAACGGATCACTTTTACAGTCTTGTCTTGTTAGCAATCATGCGATTTCATTACTGCTAATATTCTTAAAAATCAATGACTGTATTTTTATTTTTTTTTTTTTTTTTTGCTTTTTTTTTTTTTTTTATTAACTTGAGTATTTTTATATATGTACATTTGAAAGTGTTATTCTTTCCGGTTTCGGGGCAAACATCCCTTCCCCCCCCTTCCTTATGGGTGTTCCTCCCACCTCCCCCATTGCCGCCTCCCCGACAGTCTAGTTCACTGGGGTTCAGTCTGCAGGACCCAGGGCTTCCCCTTCCCTGGTGCTCTTACTGGGATATTCATTGCTACCTATGAGGTCAGAGTCAGGGTCAGTCCATGTATAGTCTTTAGGTAGTGGCTTAGTCCTGGAGCTCTGGTTGCTTGGCATTGTTGTACATATGGGGTCTCAAGCCCCTTCAAGCTCTTCAGTTCATTCTCTGATTCCTTCAGCTGGGGGTCCCGTTCTCAGTTCAGTGGTTTTGCTGCTGGCATTCGCCTCTGTATTTGCTGTATTCTGGCTGTGTCTCTCAGGATCGATCTACATCCGGCTCCTGTCGGTCTGCACTTCTTTGCTTCATCCATCTTGTCTAATTGGGTGGCTGTATATGTATGGGCCACATGTGGGGCAGGCTCTGAATGGGTGTTCCTTCAGTCTCTGTTTTAATCTTTGCCTCTCTCTTCCCTGCCAAGGGTATTCTTGTTCCCCTTTTAAAGAAGGAGTGAACCTTCACATTTTGATCATCGTCTTGAGTTTCATTTGTTCTAGGCACTAGGGTAATTCAAGCATTTGGGCTAATAGCCACTTATCAGTGAGTGCATACCATGTATGTCTTTCTGTGATTGGGTTAGCTCACTCAGGATGATATTTTCAGGTCAACCATTTGCCTACAAATTTCATAAAGTCATTTGTTTTTTGATAGCTGAGTAATATTCCATTGTGTAGATGTACCACATTTTCTGTATCCATTCCTCTGTTGAAGGGCATCTGGGTTCTTTCCAGCTTCTGGCTGTATAAATAAGGCTGGGATGAACATAGTGGAGCCGTGTCTTTTTTATATGTTCGGGCATCTTTTGGGTATATGCCCAAAGAGGTATAGCTGGATCCTCAGGCAGTTCAATGTCCAATTTTCTGAGGAAACCTCCAGACTGATTTCCAGAATGGTTGTACCAGTCTGCAACCCCACCAACAATGGAGGAGTGTTCCTCTTTCTCCCATCCTCGCCAGCATTTGCTGTCACCTGAGTTTTTGATCTTAGCCATTCTCACTGGTGTGAGGTGAAATCTCAGGGTTGTTTTGATTTGCATTTCCCTGATGACTAAAGATGTTGAACATTTCTTTAGGTGTTTTCTCAGCCATTCGGCATTCCTCAGCTGTGAATTCTTTGTTTAGCTCTGAACCCCCATTTTTTAATAGGTTATTTGTCTCCCCGGTCTAACTTTTTGAGTTCTTTGTATATTTTGGATATAAGGCCTCTATCTGTTGTAGGATTGGTAAAAGATCTTTTCCCAATCTGTTGGTTGCCGTTTGTCCTGACCACAGTGTCCTTTTGCCTTACAGAAGCTTTGTAGTTTTATGAGATCCCATTTGTCGATTCTTGATCTTAGAGCATAAGCCATTGGTGTTTTGTTCAGGAAATTTTTTTCCAGTGCCCATGTGTTCCAGATGCTTCCCTAGTTTTTCTTCTATTAGTTTGAGTGTGTCTGGTTTGATGTGGAGGTCCTTGATCCACTTGGACTTAAGCTTTGTACAGGGTGATAAGCATGGATCGATCTGCATTCTTCTACATGTTGACCTCCAGTTGAACCAGCACCATTTGCTGAAAATGCTATCTTTTTTCCATTGGATGGTTTGGGCTCCTTTGTCAAAAATCAAGTGACCATAGGTGTGTGGGTTCATTTCTGGGTCTTCAATTCTATTCCATTGGTCTATCTGTCTGTCTCTGTACCAATACCATGCAGTTTTTATCACTATTGCTCTGTAATACTGCTTGAGTTCAGGGATAGCGATTCCCCTGAAGTCCTTTTATTGTTGAGGATAGTTTTAGCTATCCTGGGTTTTTGTTATTCAGATGAATTTGCAAATTGTTCTGTCTAACTCTTTGAAGAATTGGATTGGTATTTTGATGGGGATTGCATTGAATCTGTAGATCGCTTTTTGGTAAAATGGCCATTTTACTATATTAATCCTGCCAATCCATGAGCATGGGAGATCTTTCCATCTTCTGAGGTCTTCTTCAATTTCTTTCTTCAGAGTCTTGAAGTTCTTGTTGTACAAATCTTTTACTTGCTTGGTTAAAGTCACCGAGGTACTTTATATTATTTGGGTCTATTATGAAGGTGTCGTTTCCTAATTTCTTTCTAAACTTGTTTCTCTTTTGTGTAGAGGAAGGCTACTGATTTATTTGAGTTAATTTTATACCCAGCCACTTTGCTGAAGTTGTTTATCAGCTTTAGTAGTTCTCTGGTGGAACTTTTGGGATCCTTAAATATACTATCATATCATCTGCAAATAGTGATATTTTGACTTCTTCTTTTCGATCTGTATCCCTTGACCTCCTTTTGTTGTCTGATTGCTCTGGCTAGAACTTCAAGAACTATATTGAATAAGTAGGGAGATGATGGGCAGCCTTGTCTAGTCCCTGATTTTAGTGGGATTGCTTCAAGTTTTCTCTCCATTTAGTTTAATGTTAGCCACTGGTTTTGCTGTATATGGCTTTTACTATGTTTAGGCATGGGCCTTGTATTCCTATTCTTTCCAGGACTTTTATCATGAAGGGGTGTTGAATTTTGTCAAATGCTTTCTCAGCATCTAATGAAAGGATCATGTGGTTTTGTTCTTTCAGTTATGACTGTATTTTTATATAAGATCAATGTCTCAAAATGTTGGATATTGTAAAAACCAACCTATTTGAACGGCAAGATGATTTAGAGAGGAAAGGTGCCTGCTACCAAGCATATCTTGGCTTGATCTCCAGGACTCTCATGCTAGAAGAAGAGAACCCATTCCTACAAGTTGTCCTCTGCCCTATATATGAGTGCTGTGGAATTTGATCATACAGACACATACACACAAATAAATGCATAATCAATAATAAATAAATAAATATAATAGAATTTTTTATAGTATAAGCCAATGTTAAATGAATGAATGAACTCAAAATGCATTTCATTTATCTGTTGTAAGACCAAAAATAATGCGATAAAGTAAGCACCTTCCTCCAACCAACTTTCATGAAAATGTGACCCTAATTAGCAGTGACAGAGAAAACAGTATTTGGCGTAAACTTAAGTGGGAAACGAGATAAAGAAGTATTACTAAGTTGCAGTGAGCAGAGACAATGATAAATTGGCTACATTTAAGGATATTGATTTTCTTTCTCCTAAATGGTATCAAGAACTTGTACAATATAAGGAGGGTCTCGGCCATGTAAATATCATTATCAACTTCTTGTATACTGAAAATTGATGGAGCATCTGCATCAAGTATTGAGGACTGGGTTTATCTGTCCTCATTTCTTCTTATTGAGATAATAGTTAATTTTATAAAATTATTGTGTTGCAGTGACTAATTTCTAAATAAAGAACTATTAAGTCCCCAATCAAATCCATAGCTTAAAAATGCTTTCTGCTTAGTAGCTCAGGTTTAGAGGTAAGATATTTTAATTTTTACTTAATTACCTGATATGTTCTTAAGGATAGACTGTTCTGCATGTCTTTAACACTTTAGCCATATATGTGACTCTATAAAATAATAAGATATTGGCAAACACAGAAAGACCATTACCCAGAATCATAAATCTAAAACTATTATTATTACTTTTCAATGACATCTATGAAGTAGGATTATCATCCTTATTTTGTCAGTGATAAAACAGATTCCTAGAAACACCAGATTTCATTCAGCATGCTTTCTTAAAATCATGCTTATGGTATCAAAAATCATGACATTTGATAAATCACTTGGGCAAAATCCCAAAAAAGAAATGATATGAAATTTTATTGATGTGTCCTATCAAACTTCTATTCTTAACCTTCCCTCATCTTATAAAAGATTTCTAAGATATCTCTTGATGATTCTTAATGTGTGCTACATTCCTTCTTATGTAAACTCTCAGGTTTGAGCTGAACAAAGTGGCATTGAAACAATTAAGATGTAGAAACAGTGGTGGAATTTCACATTTATGACTAGGGTTCGTTCAGAAGGCTGCAACTTCTTCCTTTGGGTTAATATCGTTCTTTTCTGTCTCAGTTTCTCTCTGTCTCTCTGTCTGTCTCTATGTCTCTGTTTCTCTGTGTCTCTGTCTCTCTCCCTCTCTCCAGCTCCCCACTGGTTACTATGCTTTGATAAACAAGCTGCATATGTAGTAGGTAACTAAAGGAATCTTCTATTCTGTAGTCATTGAGGAGTTCAATTAAATTAAGCTTAATTCAATTCATATTGTACAAAGTTTAAATAAAATACTGGCCAGCAACAGTAAAAGCGAGCTTGGGAGCAGAAAATTTTCCAATTGATCCTTCAGATGAGATGGTAGATTCAGCTAACAGGTTGATAAAATTCTGTGACACATACTGAAAAATGATCCTGACTGAGTCTCTGCACAGATTTCACAGAAATTGTGACTTAGTTTCATTTTCATTTTAAACCTTTAACTTTGGCAGATAATTGCTGTAGAACAATCATCAGAGAATGCACCTTTTCTATGTGCAAATTTTCTGAGATTCCTAGTTCTCTACTCAGTATAATGTGCTTCCAGATTAATTTCTCATGGTGTGTTTCAGTAAACTCTGTGATCACTGTTTAAACTAAGGTGTTATATTCTCATGAAAATCATACTTATATTTGTATTTTAATTAAGCCTGGGCTTTTAGATTAAGGAGTGAATTTCTAGGATTGAAATTGTAGGCATTACCTAGGCAATACAGAAGCAGTGCTTTTTGGTTCTTTTATCTTTTCCTTTCTGAATGTCAAATTGTTATAGTTTGGCTAGGACATCAAAGAAATGAGTTTTATCTAAGGAATAAAGAATGGATTGTCTTAATGTCATAGGTGTAATTGTAGTCCCTCTCATTTTTTATATTTGAGGTAACATGAGTTATTTTTGCCCTGGTAATTAAGGTCAACATCTATGATTATCTGGATAGCCTTCTGAGCTCAGCTAAAGATAACTGACTTCCTTTGTCAGCAAGACTTCGTCTTCCCAAACTGGGAGGATCCCAAACCCCACATCCTATACCTGTGGACTGTTTTCAAGATGTGAACCTGTCCACCTCCTTGTGCTAGTGAGGCACCTCAGTACCTTAGATTTCAGGAAATGACCTTTGCCCAACCTTGATATTCCTACCCCCTTCCCCTCAAAACTTGATTTTCCCCAGGTAAAGTTGATCTGTCTTCCTGAAGTTGGTCCCTATATGTTGTTATTACCTATTGTACTCATGACCATCTGAAACTCTGTTGACTCTGCTTCCTTCTCTTTGTGGGATGGTGGCCAATGACACCCATGAGAAGGGAGACCCATAGATTATTTCTAATGGAGATATTGAAGGCCATGACTTAAATATACACTAAAAAGGAGATAAGTATAGCTTGAAGTTCAAGGTACTATATACACACCAAAACTGGAGTATTTACAGAATATGAATTCCTTAAACAATATTAATGTTATCTTTGGACAATCCTAATGATGTCAAATCACTAATTACAGTGAAGATCATTTCTCCTGGATGAACTTAGTTTATGAAATCTTCTAGGCCCCTTTGAATTAATCATGTGCATGCTACCAAGAATTTATGTACAAGATTTTCTACTTTTATTAAAAAAGGTTGTAATTTTGTGTGATTGGTTTTAAAGAATGTTGACATTTATAGGATAATCCAAATCCTATAGCTCTCCTATAATTTACATTAAAAATGAATTCAAATATTTTATAAGTGTACTGTGCTACTAACTTAATATATCATATGTATAACAAAATGTATATGTATATATAGTTAAGAATTTGAAGGTTGAATATTTCTAATTAAATGGGGTAACATAGAGATTCAAAATTCTGTTACTGAGTCCATGAGTATCTGAGTATATTTAATGAAATAGTAAAATTAATGGATTTGGGAATATATGCAGTTGTACAAATTCTGCAAAGACATAATCATAATAAGTTTGGCTCTAGAAATGGCACTAATATCAGCACAAGGCACATCACATAGTTATAATAAAATAGTCAGTCTTTAGATATCTTTCTGATACCATAAAATACACGCTTTGATATCTAATAGAAGTTATGAGCAAATATTAATCCTTTCTTTTTCATGATGTGAAGTTGTCAGTTAGTGATAACTTTCCTAGACATGTGGCATTGCTTAGTACCTTTAGAAATTTTATCTTACATTGATATCCCTGAGGTGTAATCTGTCTTATATTACTCAGAACCCCCATTCAAATTTGACAAATTTTCTTTTGTACCTTCTGGAAGGTTTGAGTGAGGCTAGCTCTTGGGGGTGATGGTTGGAGGTCACTGCCCTGAGCAGTACAAAATATCTCACCCCCTTCCTAGTCCTTTTCAGTGTCAGTCTGTATCTGAAAACTTAACTCTGCATATCTGTTATCTTTATTACAACATTTTGTATCTAGGCCTTTTCTGCTAGATCAGTGGTTCTCAATCTGTGGGTTGTGGTCCTTTTAGGGCTTGAATGACTTTTTCACATCAGTCACCTCTCCACCTTAAAATACAGATATTTTCATTACAATACAGAACAGTACCAAAAGTGTATTAACAAAGTAGCAACAAAAAGAATTTTATAGTTGGGGTCACCACAACATAAAGAACTATATTGTATTAAAGCAGCATTGCAGCATTAGTAAGGTTGAGAACCACTGTGGTAGACGATCTCAAGAGAATGTGCTCACACTGATAAAGTGGCAAAGGACTAGGGAATGACAGGGGTAGATTCGGTGGGAGAATTCTGCCTGGGAAAGAACTGTGACTATGAGTACAAGTAAATTGTACAGATGAAATCCTATTCCATCAAAGCTATTAAATTTGCTGAAGAAAGTACATTGTAAATCCATCCCATATGCAGCCACCAAACCCAGTCACTACTGCTGATGCCAAGAAGTGCTTGCTGACAGGAGCCTGATATGGATGTCTGCTGAGAGGCTTTGCCAGAGCCTTACTGATACAGATTAAGATGCTTGCAGCTACCCATTGGACTGAGCATGGGGACCCCAACGGAGGAGTTAGAGAAAGGACTGAAAGAACTAAAGGGGTTTGCATCCCCATAGGAAGAACAACAATATCAACCAACCAGCCCCCCCCCCCGAGCTCCCAGGGACTAAACGACCAACCGAAGAGTACACATGAAGGGACTAATGGCTCCAGCTGCATATGTAGCAGAGGATGGTATTGTCTGGCATCAATAGGGGGAGAAACCTGTGAAGGCTTGGTGCCCCAGTGTAGGGGAACTCCAGGGTGTTGAGGTGGGAGTGAGTGGGTGGGTGGGAGGGGGAGAATCCTCATAGAAGTAGGGGAAGAGGGGATAGGAGAGGGGGTAACCTGGAAAGGGGATAACATTTGAAATGTAAATACCTAAACTATCAAATAAAAATAATTTATTATTAAAAAAAATTTGTCAACCTAAATATGGGTAAAAATTCTGACTAAGCAAAGGTTATAACCATCTCTATTTCCATAGCATAAAAATAATCAGTTTTGAACCCATAGCATCTAAGGAGGTCATTAAAACCTGTCTTTTTAAATCTCTTTCTTTTAGATACTGAACATATGCCTAAGCGTGCTTTCTCTGGCATTTTCCCATTCTTCCTCTGAAGTGCCACCCTCTTCTTTTATAATGTGGCTGCTTGCCAAAAAGCTTTCTAAAACATTGCTAAAAGCATGGATTTCTCATTTTCTCTTCTGTATCCCTTTCCTTTAACAGCTGACACAATATACAACTTGCTTGTCCTGTTGTTTTTCTCTTATTAATAAAATTGACCTCAATTGGAATCCATTTTCAGATTCTTTTCTTTTTAAAGCTCTGTGTGTGTGTGTGTGTGTGTGTGTGTGTGTGTGTGTGTGTGTGTGTGTATATACATTTACACCACGTGTGTGGGGGAGAGAGCATAGAGACCGGAAAAGAAGCTGGAGTTTAGGTCACTGTGAGCTGACAGATATGAGTGCTAGGAACTTAACTCAGGTACTCTGGAAGGACAGTAAGCATTCTCAACATTAAACCATCTTTCTAGCCTTGCATTCTTTTATTAACGATACTGAGAATAAAAAAAAGCAAACCTTATTTTCCTTTGTAACATGAGTGGATATGTGGTTCCGTGTGCCTGTGGAAATCAGAAGTTTACCTCAAATGTCTTCCTTCATTGCGCTCCACCATATATACTGAGCTAGGATCTCTCATTTTGAACCCAGAGCTTTTGTGATACAAATATTCTAGTTAGCCTGTTTGCTCAAGCCCCCCACCCCACCCCCATTTCTGTTCCCTGCTTGCATTGCATGGTGGCATTACAGGTAGGATGGGATTTCAGGTGGGCCCATTGCACCAATTTTCATCAACGCTGTGGATTAGAACTCAGGTTCTCACTCTTGTCTTCCAGGGGCTTTACTCACAGACATCTTCTAGCTTCCATGTATAGGCCTCTTGTGTTGATGCTACAGTACAAACTAGGGTCCTCCATTCTTGCACAGCAAACACTCTTACCCAATGAGCTATTTCTCTGGCCCATCAAAAGTGTTTAGTAGAAATCTTGTGAAAGTTCATCCCTGCTTTTTGGCATCATCACCCTACCCCCTGTCCAAATGCAATTTGTTGTGGTGCTTTTAATTTTATGAATTCTGGTGATTTGCCTGCATAGGTTCGTGCATCATGTGTGTGCCTGGTGCCCACATAGGTCAAAAGAAGGTGTCAGATTTCCAGGATCTGGGGTTATAGACAGTTGTGAACCAGCATATATGGGTTCTGAGCCTAAAGCCCAAATCCTCTGGAGGAGTAGCAATGTTCTTAACCACTAAGCCATCTCTCCAACCCTTCTGAGCATAATTTTTTAAAAATGTGACTTTTCTTGTTTTTGAATCATTATAGTATAGAATAATATAACAGAAAACAAACATTAAAATAAAGAAAATAAATCTTAAAAGCAGATAAGAATGGATAGTCTTCTCACTGCAAGAGATCACTGAACTAACTTACTCTTTTCTATAAGTAGTTATGTTGTACTCAATGCATTCCTTGGCGATGTTTAATTAGCATGGACATATTTATTTGCATTTGTAAATTTTAACCTCTTAATGACATCCTCTCTTGAATTAATAGTTTTTTTCTGGATAAAGCAACATGGGTCATGTATTCCTAGCTTCTACCTTCATCTGATTTCATAATTCATGTTTACTTTACAAATTATCTGAAGAGTGAAGTGACTTAACTGAATTTTAAACAAAAGTGTGTATTAGGACTGTAAGAACAGCGGTTTGGCCTTTTCTTAATGGTATCTCAGTTTAAGTATATTCGTGCTACATTTGGAATCTCTTGGGGCACACATGGCATTTTTCTATGACTTCTCAAAGATAGGCGCTTGCAGTTCAGTTGGTAATACACATATTCTTGATGGAAGAGTTCAGAGACATTTCATTTAATTGTACTTCCCACTACTTGCTGCTGTGTACAAAAGAGTGAAGTCAAGGGAAGGGTCATTCTTTCTTTTCAGAGGTGCTGATTTGCATTTTTAAACATTCTGTGGACGTTCTCCCAGTTGAGGCTCTGTGGCTAAAGTTTAAGCACATATTTGCATTTGAAAAAGTTGTGAATAGGAGGAAAATATACATTTGATCAAAGAAATGCTAATGAGTATTTAACATAACTTCAACCTGTTCAAAGGGTTAGGGTCACCTCTTGGCAGGAAAACTCTATCTGTGGTTTCTACCCAGTTCTGGAGACTTCAGAAAGGAATAAATTAACCCTATGCATCTCTATATCTTTATTTATATAGAGACTTACTTATTCTCAGTGTCTTTGCCAATGGAGATTCAGCACTAGTTTATTACTAGTAAAAAGACTGTATAGAGTTCTCCCTAGTCAGTGAGCATTTTATTTTCCTCTGTAAGAATGGTAAGCAAGAAACCTTGTCCACAAGAAAGGAAAGAAGGGAGAGAGGGTTTTTCCTCTGTGTGTGTGTGTGTATGTATGTACATGTGCATGCACGCACGTGTGTATGTTTTAAATTTGGTGGGAATAATGGGCAGTTCAGATTAGACAGGTTTGTTGAGCTGTTAAAGGCAATAGTAAATGGTGTCTAACAAAAACAGTCTGCATATACCATGAGCTGGGGCAATTACCTAGGATCAAAACAGGCTTTAGCTCCATACATCATGCCTCTGTTGATTCTGTCAGTCTTCAACAAAAGCCACCATAAGCTGTGCTTTCCTGAACTCATGTGCATGCATGTCTCCTTTTCATAAGGAATCTTACTTTCTGTCTTTGTTTATTTGAATTAATAAAATGTGCTAAGAGTCTTCCGGAGCATCAAGAATTCATGACTGAATTCACTATTGCAATATAGTGACACTCAGGTTGACACGAGACTAGTAATCACCTAGAGAGACCACAAAGAGAGAACCTGTGTAGGCATCAGGTGAAGAATAGACCCTCCAACATACCCAGAGAAGCTGATAACTAAAATTATCATTCCATCCCAGGTAAGTTTCCAAAGGACACCATCCCCACTTCCAATATGACCAAAATTGAATGTCAGGGACTAAAAGAAGAACTATCTAGTTGCTTCGAGTTGTTCATTATCAGTTCACTTGAGCAGCAGTGAAGTGGTGACTGTTGTACATCAATCATTCTGGAGTAGTTTGCTGTAGAGCTATAGGGATCTAAGTTAATATATCTTTGTTAGGTTTTGCCAAGTCCTTACTTGTTTACTTACCCTTTGCTTCCATGTCTTCGATAAGTGAGAGAAGAGACTGTTAGTTCAAAGGTGATAGTACACAAGCATTCTTTTTTTTTAATTTTTTTATTTACATTTCAAAAGTTATTCACTTTTCCTGATTCTCGGATGTAAGATCCGAATCCTATCCCCTTCCCCTTCTTCTTTGAGGGTGTTCCCCTCCCCTTCCACCTTCCACATCAGCCCCTCCCCTGATATTCCCCTATACTTGGGGTCCAAACTGGGCAACACTAAGGGATTCTCCTTCCATTGTTACCCAACAATGCCATCCTCTGCTACCTATGAAGTTGGAGTCCAGGGTCAGTCCATGTGTAGTCTTTGGGTAGTGGTTTAGTCGCTGTAAGCTCCGGTTGCTTGGCTTTGTTGTTCTTATGTGGCTGAAAGCCACAACAAGCACTTTACTACTACCCTTACCACCAGGAGCTATGAGAGCAAGATTAATATATGACTCAAATTGAACAGTCAAGTCCATATTTTGAGTATTTGTTTGGCTTTCATAGTTTGTTTTCCATACTTAATATGAAGACATGAAAGAATATGTCTTCTTCATTACATGCTGTAGAAGACTTTTATGAATGTCACTAATAAACTTCAACTAGATCACATTTTGGAAAAGAAAGACAAAATAAAAATATTAAATAAAGGTATGTTATATATGTGTGCTTAATACCTATATAAAACAACTTTAAAACAAATATGTTTTCATGTGGACCTAATAAATAATAAGAGTGACTTAATTTAGCATGTACTATGTGATATGTGATACAAAGCTATCAATGGAGATGTCTTCTCCCTTTCTCCCTTTTTCTTCCTTTTCCTTTCCCTCCCTTTATCCCATTCCCTCTCCACCTCCTTCTCCTTTTCTCACTCCTGAATTTATAAAACTTAGTAACAGTACTCTTCCTTTTCTTTTTCACAGTCCATGTTACCTCATTTTAAAAACTGAACAGCAGTTAATGTCTACTCCTTTCCTAGTTGTGCTGGTTGGAATGACACTGGCCCCCATAGGCTCAGATATTTGAATACTTAGTCCCAGTTGGTGACCTGTTGAGGAAAGATTAGGAAGTGTGGTCTTGTTAGAGGAGGTGTGTCACTGGGAGTGCGCTTTGAGATTTCAAAAGCACATGCCAGGTCCAGTTGCTTTCCAGCTGCCTGCTGCCTGCAGTTCAGAATGTGAGCTCTCATCTTCTACTCCAGTGCAATGCCTGCCTGCCAGTTTTCCTCCCATTATAAAAATGAACTAACCCTCTGAAACTGTAAGAAACCATCAATCAAATGCATTCTTTTATAAGTTGCCTTGGTCATGGTGTTTCATCACAGCACTAGAAAAGAAACTAAGACATTGGCTGTCTTTTTCTCTTGATTGTAGGTTTAGTCATAATAACCCCTATTATGTATAGCCTCGAATATTCATCCTATGTAAATGAATCTTTCTAGCTAGTTATTTCCTTCCATTAACATTGTAATTGCATGTATCAATTTTCTCATTCACCCTCTGCATTTTACATTACCCTCGATCAGAGAGTAAGACTCATGGTTAAGGTATACCATGTGATATGATTACCTAGTATGCCTGCCTTTGATGTAAAGATGAATGAAGCAAGAAGAAAACTTTGCAACTCATCTCCACAGAAGATTCCACTGTTTAACTTTTTTTTTACAGATATAAAATTTGGGCTTAAAGAAGGTCTCATAAGGGCTGGAGAGATGGCTCAGAGGTTAAGAGCACTGACTGCTCTCCAGAGGTCCTGAGTTCAATTCCCAGCAACCACATGGTGGCTCACAACCATCTGTAATGGGATCTGATGCTCTCTTCTGGTGTATCTGAAGACAGCTACAGTGTACTTGTATGTGATAAATAAATAAATCTTTAAAAAAAAAAGAAGGTCTCATAAAACAGAGAAGATCCCTCAACTTAAACAACATTATCTATATGCTCTTTGACATGTTCTGCTGTTCATAATAGGATTTTCACATTGTTAAGTTAGCAGAATAGCCACAGTGGCAAAAGTAATCTCCAAGGGATTAGATGGTCTGAACAAAGGAACGAGTAACTCTCTTCTATGAAAATATGAAAGCAAACTCTAGCAACATTGTTCTGATGTTCTTTACAGTTTAAGATATAAAAGAGAGCTATAGTGTTTTAGTCAGTTATCAGTGTAACCAGCTCAAATGTATGCATCTTACTGGTGCATTGAGCTTATTTAGCAACAAGCAAAAGACATATGACTCAAAAGTTGATGGCTGAGGTTATTTTTCAAGACTCAAAATAGACAGCATGCTTAAGAAAAACATCTTGGACAGGAAGAGATTTACAAATAGAAAGTTGTTAATTTTAATATCCCAGGAAAGGAGATTCAGACACGGTTACGTGGTCCAAAGTAAGTTTCTGCTGTTTAATGGGAGGGCAAAGGCATCAACACATCCAGAAGGATATAATCAGAATTGGTGGTTTGTTTGTTTTTTTTTTCTTTCTAGTTTTAGATGTAGAATAGCAAGTATCTCTCAGTGGTAAAGACAGATGAATCTTTCTATTAACTTTCTTCTTTATGATTTGACATTTCCTGAATATACTTCTGATTATGACTTCACGTTCCTACAAGGTAACAAGAACATTTTGATCTCCCTGATTGCTATTAATAATCATCATCTGTTTTGAAGACAGCATCTTAAGTACTTGATTAACATAAGTCTATGCAAGGCAGAATATTTGTTCTTAGGCCTCCTAAGCAGATATGGGCTAAGAAAACTAAAAATCAGACTTTCAGCCTCTTACCATGGAGGTTCAACTAATTTCCCCAGAGTCTTTCTCTGAGCTTACTCAGTTCATGTGTTGACACCACTGTCACAGGAAATCTATAACCACAAACTTTACCTGGGATGGTATCTATATGACAAACTGCCTGCCCAGAAGAAGGACGCTCAGAAGATTAGAAGGAAAGAGTTTACTTTTCTGTGTATCTGTAGAGTGGGGAGATATAAAGGTTTACTTGTGTTTTCCTTATTGTTTTTCTAAGACATGGATTAGAGAAATGACCCAAAGAGGGTAGTCTACAGTGGAAATATAGCCAAATTCTTCTATTCAGTATAAGAAAAACAAAGGAAGACAGCATGTTTGCCCCAAGAATACTCTAAAGAACAACTTGGAGCTGAGTGAAAGAATAGTGCATGAGGGTCAATTTGTAGGAGTCAGTTTTTCATTTTTGATATTTTTATCAATATTAAATCTTCTTTTTGTTTCCCAAATAAATATCTATAATGGGATTTGAGCAACTCTATCCACCCACCCTTGGTTTTGCATTTCCTTTGGGCACAACTGATACAGTAATAACTACAAACTCTTACACAGATGTTCAAAATGCAGAATAAGTGTGCATCATTAAGAAGCAGTAATACTTACCATGGGTATAGAGACATCTGTGATATACCAGTATTAGGTTTTCATTTTAATAACCCTTTGCCTCTTGGAAGAAATGTTTTTCCAAATATAAAATAAACAGCAGCATTTATGTAAGTTCATTACCTTGACTACCCCCCCAATAGTGCTGCAGTACAATAGCTCCTATTTTAAAATTAAGATTCTTTTTCTGATCTTTGTGTCACAATGCTCACCTCCAGTAAAGGATATTATATTCTTATTCTTTCTCAGTTAGGAGATCATAGAACCTACTGTACTTAGAATTTGCTGTACTTAGGAAAGCATGTGTGAAAAATTTCACATCTTTTCTGGGACTATGATCTTCTTTAATATTCTCATCTGAATCTGAAAGAGGCATTCGAATGTGTCTTTCTACTATTTAGTCCCCAAATACACTCACACTTCTCCTTGTAGATTTCGAAGGTGCTACTTAAATCAAGTACAGTTTTACTGTATGGGAGATATATGTATAAAAAATATTTAAATGTACATATAAATGGGTGATATGTATACATATAGGAGCAAAGTATATAAATACTGAATAATACTAATTAGCACATAGTTTTCACTAGTTCTTTTCTTTCTCATAAATTTGCTAATTTGTGTATCCTAAAGGCTACCTACATTTGCTATCTGTTAAGTACAAATGGACTTCTTATAAACGTAAAACTCACATAACTTATATGTTAGTCTTGATTCTATAAATACTAAATAAAATATTGTATGTTATTAACTTGTCTTATTCCCTATATTAGAAAATAAATGTAATTTTAGCTCAAAGTGTGATGAATCAAATTTTCCCAAGACAAAATATTGGAATATTTTCTTATGAGAAATATGAATATGTATTTATTCATCAGCTGCTAAATTGAATTGATAATTATCTCTAATATTATACTAACAAAAGTGAGTCTTTTTGTTTTTAGGATACATTGGCATTGATTAAAAGAAGTTTGCATACTCAATTTATTCACATTGCTTTATTTGCTATTGTTATTGTTGGTGGGACTGTTCAATTCACAAAAGTCTTTCAAGTCATCATATCCTTCCATTTAACCAGTGAGATAATAATGTTGAAAGCGTTTTACAACTGGACATATAATCCTGTTTATTTTCTAAAATTTGCACCCATAAAATCCACTCTCAAACCTTTTCTCAATATTATACAAAATATTTTAGGCAAGTAATAAAATGTTGTTTGAACATCCAAGCTTTTTTTTAAATTTTAAGCAGTCACACCAAAGTTATCATTAATTCCTAATCTCAACATAGATATCTTTGTGCTTATACAAACTGCATTGTTTTATATGCTCAGATATTCTTACATGAATCTAGCAAGTATATTTCTTGATTATATTCTTAAATTTATAAAAATATAACAGTGCAGAACTTTGCTTATTTCTAAAACAATGTTCTTCAACCATCCCCATCTACATTTTTATGCACACACATACACACACATGTGTGCGTGTTTTTCTTATTGAAAAAAATAAAGGCAAGTGCGATCAAATTACAAAATTGCTATCTCTAGTGCTAACATATGTAACATTCATATTTAGTGACAGATTTCCTTCACTCTTAAAAGTAAAAGTCTGAATGCAAAGTATGCTATATTTGTTATAGTCAGCTATGCAGTATTATCTACAAACCATAGCTGTCTTTAGAGATAGCAACATAAAAATCCATATCTCCAATGCTACCTCAGGAGAAATCCCTGTTATCCCCTTTCTTTGATTTTTCACCCTGTCCAGCATTCTTGTGAAGATACACAGTGAGTTATTCAGATGCCAGGTTTGAAGAGAACTATGAATAAAGGTTACTTCCTGGTGCAGAATATTTAAAGTGTAGCTGTGAATTTATTTAATTCTATTGTGTTTCTATTTCATATCAGCATGGGTATTCAATCTGTAAGGAACGCAACTTAAAATAAAAATTGTATCAGTAATCATATTCCTAAGGTTAGCCTTTGCTGAAGACATGTTATTTACTATGGACATAATTTAAATGGAATCTGAAAAAATAAGTTATTTTACAGCCATAAGAAAATAAATTTGACGGAAAGATAGGAAATTCATGGCAATAACTTTGGTGCTTGCATGGATTTTTCTTGTGATAGTTGCTGAGTGCAATACATTCTTCAATTTATATAAATAAATAATTCAGGGACAGCATGCAAGGGGATGTGTGGGAAATAGAAAAATCACAGAATTTTATAGGGAAAGCAAAATGAGCTGACTACCCTTTAAGATAAAATGCATGTTCATAAAGAAATATTGATTGAATAGAAACCCAGAAACTAATCTTTAGCCTGTACAAAAATAATTGCTTAGTAATTTCCTGATGGAGTGTATCAACTTGTAAACTCCTAGCTGATGTTTAAGGTAGCATGTATATTAAAAATATTTATTCTGCATGGTACTAATTTTAGTTGTATACATTGTACATATGCATACACTATTTTAGAATACTAAAAGCTTACCATCGTCACAGTTGGATGTTCTGAACTACTGAAGTCCAAAATACATTGTGAAAATAAATTGATATATTTTCTATTTCAGTTTAGTGTATGACTATCAAAATCTCTATTGCACCTAATGAAATTTACTGTGGATTATTTTTTTTAAATATTCTAATATAAATTTTAGGTGTTAATAAGGCCTACAATAACTGTGGAAGTCACTAGAATTTGAATGACATTTTTCCAACTTCAAAAACCACATTTTAGAGTTGGCAATTTTATGACAAATTACAAGAGTATTTATAGCTGGGCAGTGGTGGTGAATGACTTTTATTCCAGCACTTGGGAGGCAGAGGCAGGCGGATATCTGTGAGTTTGAGGCCAACCTGCTCTGTGGAGCTAGTTCCAGGACAGCCAGGGCTACACAAAGAAATAATGAGAAATTCTATCTTGGAAAGAAAGAAAGAAAGAAAGAAAGAAAGAAAGAAAGAAAGAAAGAAAGAAAGAAAGAAAGAAAGAAAGAAAGAAAGAAAGAAATTTTAAAAAAAGGAAAGGAAACTATCCTTAAATATTAAGGGTTACATATCTTTGAAATACTAACTCAGGATCAGAGATCTAATTTGTTTATAAAAATATTGCATCAAACAATGCATTTTTCTTTAGACCTAAAAACACACAACTTCAATAGTAGTATAAGGCATCAAGATCAATTAAGTCCAATGAGTGTCTGCATTAGAGTAAGTCTGTCAATATCCAGGTATGGATAAAGAAGGGGCTCAGAGAGTCTTACCACTTACTACTGAACCAGTTACTACAAATTCAGGGGAAAAGGTGACTTCAGTTGTGTATCTACTGGTGACTCTACCAGTCTCCAAAGGATACTCTCAATGCAATGTTCACACAGTTGGCCCCACTTAAACTATATCAAAACCAATCCAAAACCAATCCACAAGTCACAAAACCAATCCAAAAGTCGTGAGTCTGAGAAAGAAACTAGTAGGGAAGGATGGAGGAAGCTAGAGTTTAGGAAGGACTGTGATAAAAGAGGGTGAGGGAAGAGTAATCAAAATGAATTATATATATTATCAAAGAACTAACTAATTAAGTAATAAAAAAGTATGCATGTGAGATATTGTAGATAGAAACATAGTTCTGTTTTGGATTTCAGGAAATAGAGCACAATGTGTAAAATTTGCCCCTATCTTTTGCTTCTAAAAATAATCAGAAATTTTATTCTTCTGTACCCATTTTGGCAGTAAGAGATTTAGATAATTCATCAAAAATGTTTCTTACAACTACTATAGTACAACAAAATATGAACAATATTAAATAAGTCAATCTAGTGAGATAACTGATACTACATTGTCAGAACAAGTGATTGAATGTTGAAATAAAGAATATGAACAGTTTGTTCCTGCTCTGTGGGTTATCATTCTGCTGAAATGGTATTAAGATTCAAATTCAATAGGGGTGTCCTTAGCTGTGACTCAGAGCTTTGTAGATATGGAACTCGAAGAGGCCACCATCTGTAACCTGGCAGGAACTTCAATTTAACAAGAGGGTCACTAACTCAATCCACAAAACTTTCTACCCAAAATGTATCCTGTCTACAAGAAATGCAGGGACAGAGAATGGAGCAGAGACTGAGGGGATGGCCAACCAATAACTGTCCCAACTAGTGACCCATCCCATGCACAAGCACCAATCCCTGACACTTTTAATGATACTCTGGTATGCTTGCAAACAGGAATCTAGCATGGCTGTCCTCTGAGAGGCTTCACCCAGCAGCTGACTCAGATGGTTATAGAGACCCACAGCCAAGCAGTGGATGGAGCTTGGAGATCTTTATGGAAGAGATGGGGGAAGGGATGTGACCCAGAAGAGGATAGGAACTCCACAAGAAGACCAATGGTGTCAATAAACCTGGATTCTTGAGGCTCTCAGAGGCTGACCTACAAACCAAAGAACACACATGGGCTAGAACTAACTCCCCCCGCCACACACACACATATGTAGTGGATGTACAGCTTGGTTTTCTTATGGGTCTAAAACAACTGGAGCAGAGGCTATCCCAAAAGCTGTTACTTGTATGTGGGCTGTGTTTTACTACCTGGTCTGGCCTCAGTGGGAGAGGATGTGCCTAGCTCTGCAGAGACCTCAAGTGCAAGAGGGTATGCCCAGGCAGGGGTGCCTACCCTCTCAGATAATTGGAGGGGGATGGGGGAAGGATTGTGGGAGGGGGTAACTGGGGGGAGGCAGTGAGCAGGATATAAAGTGAAAAAGTAAAATAATAATAATAAAATAAATAAATTTATTTTAAATTTCAAAGAAGGAAAAATCCTACATGCAACTAATCACCTCACATAGAAAGCAGCAAATATACTGAAACTGGATAAATATACTTTTGTGTTTTATGGCACCTGCTAAAACAGCAGTCGCTCAGATTATATGATCTAAATATCCAGAGGTAATAAGTAGCATATGTCTGAGTTCCCAGTGGCTGTGATGGTGCTCAAGGAGAATCTTCTCTGTGTGTTCCGATTTTAGTTTATGTGCTGCTGAAGCGAGCACAAGGAGAATCTTTAATGTAAGGACTTACTGAGATGTGGCAAATAAATAAATAATTAAAAATAAATAAATAAATAAAATTTTCTAGAGTTCAATTATTTTGAGATTGAGTCAGATATCTATCAATGCTTGAACACATTCTATAAGTTATTCTCCCTCCTCATCCTCCCTTCTCTCTGGTCTCACCTGGAATTCAGGAGCTCATTTGCTCATTATTGTGAATGGTAGGGTTACAGGCATGAGAGAGTAGGCACAGTTTGTCAAGTTATGGTTGTGCTAAAGAACATGTGGAAAGTGGAAGTTTTCTTGTAGAGGTAATTTATTGAATAAATCATCATCTTGAGAGAAAATTGGTGATTAAATAATTTAACAAATTAGATATTTATATGTCTACTTTAACAGTCAGTGTTTCAGTATTCCTGTCTAGTTGTACTTTTTCTTTATAGATAAAATAACTGATAATATGTGTGTATTCCTTTGTAAGGAAGGTTTGTTTTAAAAACACAACTGCTAACTAGTTTATGTTTTCTGCTAAATGACACAATTACTTTTTGAAGCCATATATTTGATTTCAGTGCTTTTTTTTTTTTTTTTTTTTTTGGTTTTCACTTTGTTTTTCTCTTCCAATATTGTGAAATATGTATAATTTTGTAGTGTTAATATTTTCCCTCAGAAATTTGAATATTACATTTTGGGGGGAATTATTCCAAGAGGACAACCCAGGCAATGTTGCAATTCTTAATTTTACATTCCAAAGCACTTCTAAGGAGAGAAAAGACACATACAACAGTGGCCCTGGAGGGACTGATGGGCCCTCTGCTTCCATAAAAATGACCTGGGGAAACCCATTGTAGTACATTTTGATAATTTTACGCTTTTTAGGTTCAGGGTAAATTGCCACGTAGAAATATTTCATGCTGAAGTTTGAATCCAGGGCCTTTATAACAATGCCCTCTGAGCTATACAGCCATTCTTGAATGTTCACTTCTCAAGAAGTTTCCAGGGTACTCTTCTAGAGACAAAACTTTGAGACCCGCTGATGTGAGTTGTACAGTTTGCAATTTTGGTTAATCTCTACAGAGTATTCTCTGCAGAGTTCACTGAGAAAACACAAACATTAATAACAAACTCAGTGGCTAGTTGCTTCTAGATTTCTGACATTTGCTGATATTTTTCAACCTCAGGTTATTCTAAACATATCCAGGGTTTGAAGCATTTATTACTATTAAGCTTCATGTTATAAAAGTACAACTTCTTCACTCATAAATTCTCTGTGTCACAGTATGCCAAAATCACTATTTGTATTCATATGCACTGTTTCTAAGGACTGTTTCCTTTACTGAAGCCAGTCATTAATGTTCATAAGTTTATAATTTTCTGGATTTTTTATGAAAATTTTTATACATTCTGTTCTCTTTGTTATGGGGAATTTTGTCTTTTCTTGGTATTTTTTTTTTCTATCTTCTTTGGCTAAAGGAAAACCAACTTCCATACGTGTTTGTCAAATGAGCAAGTCATTTGATATTTGCCGTATAGCACCTTTCCTAGATTCCTATTTATATATGCTTCAGTTTATTCGTGTATCATTGTACCATATAAGCAAAATCGTAAAGATTATCCATAAAGTCTCAAGTTTGATTTTTAACTTAGATTTTTGAAGTCTTGTGAAATCTTAAGTCCAATGTATAACTGTTCAAATATAAGTCTTCTGTTGTGCAAATCAAAATGAACTGACATAAGGATGATTTAAAAAAAAAAATCCTAGTTTGGCCACCTATTGGCTAAGCGGTCAGCAAGATTGCAGTGATCACTATTATCTGGAACTGGATCTTGCTCTCTTATATACAAAATAGGATTCTACATTTACACAAGACTACCTTGTAAAGAGATTTGTTCAAATAGCTCCTAGAGGCCATATGTGAATAATATAATATAATATAAAGCTCACAGCAATAAGTGATTGGGTCATTGGTATCATAGTTTTCTAAATATTTGCCATATTTTTCATTTTAATTTTGTTGTTAAAGGTGCATCCAACATGAATTAAGAATTTTCTAAAAGTAAAATGTTCTCTTTGTTTTAATCATGTAACTTCCATCAATAAGATGAGTATAATAGAAAATTCCAGAAAAAAATATGTATCCTTTTGAAGTACGTAAATTATAAAACAGATTATTTAACTATAGAGGATTCAACTGATATTTTGAATAAATATTATATTCTGGAATTTGTGATTTAACAGATGCTATTAAGTTAGACAATGCCAAGTAATCCTGATGGGATTTTACACTTTCAGTAGAAGTTATTTCCTCACATTTAAAAATCCTACTGAGAGCTGGGCAGTGGTGGCCCAGGGAGGTAGAGGCAGGAGGATCTCTCTGAGATTGAGCCCAGCCTGGTCAACAGAACAAGTTCCAGTCAGCTAGGGCTATACAGAGAAACTGTTTCAAACCCCCTATTCCAAAAAAGGGAAAATTAAAAAATAAAAAGATGAGATGAGGTAGAAATGACTGTATGAAAAATTCAATATGTTAATTTCTTTGAAGTGTAACTTAAAGTAACCTTACAGAGTGCTTTGAAACTAGTACTTTAAATCTTCATGATTTATCTGTGCTTCATTGGTGAAAAATGTTTCTTAAACAGCTGTCTGCCTATGGTAGGAATCCTGCATGAGCAGCTAATTCATGCCGAAGAGGTTCTTGACTGCTTCTTTTTGATGGAATGATTTACCATCATTCCATAACCCCACCCCTACGTCTGATAAGGAAATAATAAGGTTATTTATCTTCAACTAAAAAACCAAATATGACTTAAGACATTTCCTTTTTGGGACGACTATGCATTAAAAGTGGAAAACAAGATGATTCAAGTGACCTTGTTCACTGTAAAATATTTTCAGAGGGGACAATATGTTAAGATCATCATGTCAGTAGCACCTTGAAAAGAGAATACCCAGAAGAAAGGAAGCCAGCAAAGGACTGACATTTTCTTATTCTTTTCATTTCTGTTTCTCAAAGGAAATGTGGATTTTTACCTTGAAAAGACCATTCATGTGGTAATGATAAAGTACTTGAATTAGTGATTCAAATCTCTTCAAATCCAACAGTAAAGGATAAAGCAGGAATGCAAATAGACTTGTTTTTTTTTTCTTTTTTCCCCAACCGACAGGGGCATTTTTTAAATTTCTCCTCACAACCACAGGAATTAGGCCTAAGAATTACTAGCTTAAACAACGTACAAAGAAAGAGAAGGAAAAGTATAACAAGAGTTATTAAATTAACAAGCATACTTACATATGTTCCAACAACACATTATTTAATTTATTGTCATCTATGATCAGATAGAAATCAGAAGAAACATTTGTAGCTTAATAAATAATTTAATTTCTTGAATTTCTATGTAACATATAAATTTATTTTTACAGGATATATAGAGAGCATACTCATAGAGAGCAACAGACTTATGAAACGACTATAAAACACAAATTATAAGTCGAGGTTAAAATTTCTCATTTGTACACTTGTATTTGTCTATTTTCCTATTTCTAGTCAAAGCAAAACCAAATATATAATTGTAAGTATTCTAAGAAAAAAAGGAGCGCCCCCATCACCTACTCATGAGTCACCTACATCCTAGATTATACAAAGTCAAAAGAGGGTGAGCAAAACTCAAGAGAAGTACTATGTAAAATGCACTTGTACTGACTGTGAACAGATCTGAGAGTGTCTGAGTTTAAAATACAACTTGAACGCCAGCAGAGGAAAATGAATACATCCACTTTCCTATTTGGGTTCCCTCAAATTCTGAAGATGTAAAAGTTGTAATTAAATAGCAGATTATATGAACACATCTCCACTACTTTGGTGGAAAGAGTAGACTAAGGATTGTTGTTAACAGGAGCATATACTGCAAGCAGTATAGAAAACTGCCCATTATGCTAACATTAAGATTCCATCCTTCCAATTGATATTAACCTAAAACACATCTGATCTCCCAAAATTTAACCTCTCGTTGACTAGTAAAGATAGATCCATATTACTTTGCCACATATTCATGCACTATGTAATAAGGTCATTTCACATTAACTCTTTTTTTTAATGACACAGCATGCCTTTTGAAAGGTAACATTTAGATTATGAAGATTGAAATTTACAACATCAATATTACACTTAGTACTCTGAAGTTCATGGGCAGGTTTTTTTTTTTTTTGAGTTTGTTTTTTGGTAGTAGAGGGAACACAGCATAGTAATTTTTTTAGAGTGCTTCCTTGTGTTAAAAAGAGAAAAATTTCAATTTTATGAACACTGGGGGATACATAAATGAAAGCAGTAAATAGAAAAATAAAAGTAACTTTACTTACTTTAATGAAGGTTTCAGAAGCAATGAGTTTGTTGTGAACGAGAGGCTATTAGAGGAAAATTTGCTAATGAACAGAAGGAATTTACATATATATTTATAAACCATATATACCTTATAAATATATATATATATATATATGAATATCTTATCTGTAATTGAGAAACATTTCATGTTCTGAGACTGTAAAAAAGATATAATACTGAATGGAAAATTAAACTTGATCTCCTTTTTTTCTCTTAAGATATGTTTTATGGATGAAACCAAAATCTGACTATGATAGGGCACATCAAATTAAGAATAGAATTAACTCTCCTGCTTTTTCTCCTTCTCCTTTTGCTTATTTAAGTCAGATTGTTATAACTCCTTCTGACAGTCTTTTCATTCTCTTATCATAGAACATAGGTTTTCACTCTGCAATGAACCAAAAGAAATAACTGCAACTTTAAATTACTACCACCTCACGTTTCAAAATTCTGTATATTGTTCCAAGGTCACATTGAAATTCATGAAAGTAGCAATATTGAAATCAGTGAAAGTAAAGTCCTTAACAAACTCTAAAAGTTTTCATAGTAAAGCTGGTTTCTTTTAGAAAAATACATGGAATTGTTATTTCTTCTCTTTCTCTACTATTTGAATTTTTTGGCACACATTGTGATTAAAAACAAAAAGAATTAATGAAGGATGTCATACTTGCAAAATTATGATTTTGCATATTCTGTTTTAAAGGAGTTTAAATTAAACTAATAATAATGGAGAGGTTCCTCATTTATTTGGTTGTAAATTACTTATTATTGTTAAATTTTTCTTCACACCAATTCTCTAATAAAGTCAGGCCATTTTGGATGAGCAGTTATCTTTGTTTAAAAAAAAAAGCAAAAGTCATTTTTAAATTTTCAAGTGAATGAAAATTAAAAAAAACCAAAGACAAACAATGCCTTCGAGATGTGTGAATGTATACTAATATTAGCATATGAGACTGTCCTCTGAATCTAAATATCTATGGCTTTCTCCTTGGATGCTGGATGTCTTGAGAGTCACACCCAAGAAAACAGATTTATTTGTTTTGTTATTTCCTTTCATTTATTTTGTAGAGCCACAATACCCCTGAAACTCAAGGTTAAGGCCTATTAATAAGGATAATTGAAACTGTTGGCTACTTTCTTAGTTCAGAATAATCAGGTGGGAAAGATCCACAATAAGGCAAGAAATAACCTCTGCTTCCATTGACAAAACTTTCTTCTGTTATTAAGAGTTACATTGTGATTTATTTTTAATAACCATATGTATGTTTGGAAAATTTTTCAGAATAGGGAATAGGAATCTATAGTGTGATATCTAAGCTATTTAATATTTTGCCTCTATTTTTCATCAGCTATAGCAGTAATGGGATGAATGGTCAAACAAATTCAGATCAGAGACAAAACGACATTTTCCTCTTCTGTGTATGTGTATTCTCTTAGTTCCATTCAGTTATTTCACTTGTGTGATATTTTTGTTCTCTTTAGAATTTCAATAAGATTTCTTGTGGGACTAATGTATACACTGAAACTAATAAAGAAGAAATTGCTGGTTTTGGTGTATATGCCTAAAATCCCAGCAGTCAAGAGGCTGAGGCAGGAGGATCGAGAGGTTGAAGCCAGCCCAGCCTGAATCCTATCTCAAAAACAAGATAAACAAAACAACAAATAAAAAGAAGAAAATAAACACAAGATTAAACTCTTCTTTAAAAGGAGAGCTAGGGTACCATTCCAGAATCAGAAAATAGCTTATAATGTACAAATAAATGTTTTCCTAGAAATAGTAATCTCAATTCACATAAATAGTATCTGAAAAGTTAATGACTATTCTAGGATAAACAAAGCATACTTAGAGTTTAGGAATTGGCTCTTAGTTAATATTTCCTCTTGTTATAAAATATGTATTATATTAACAATGAAATATGGAAGAAACCAGCATCTACATATTTAAGATTAAGTTGATAGAGTCCAAATACATATAGTATGAGGAAAATAATAATCACAATATGGTTGACTGAACAATCAGATGCTTAACTATAGAAATATAAGTTCAGATCTCATCACGTCTTGAATTTTATAGACTTCATTTAAACTTAAATCAGCTGGTAACACAACATACAAAGGTCTTCTCTGCCCGTCGAAGACCAAAGGGATGGGATACAAATTAAATAATCAAAGATTTGAGCATCAGAATAAAGACTAAGATGCTCAGAAGCAGCAAGTTGAGGTTACACTAATGAACCAAATGGACTTTGAATCCATAATGTATCATTCAGAGCTCAGGCGGTGATTGATGAAAAACAGGCAATACCAAATATCACACATGTCCAAGTCTGGAAGTCCATTCTTCCCCCCAGCTTGGCTAACACATTCACATTTTCAAATGTGTTTTTATAGCTAGAATAATCTTATCCCCCAGAACCCCAAACAAACAGAAAGAGAAGGATGAAACCTAAGCACTAGGGAAAATACATATTTTTTTTCTTCATTTTATTGAGTTCTCACAGAACTTCTGTTACACATAGAACACGTGAAACCATGAGTTCCCTTATCTGGTTCTCATGTGGAGCTGATAGAGGAATAGAAACTTGGGAGGAATGTTTCTAAAGCTATAAATAGCTTCCTTTGCATTTATTTCATTTGTAAATATAACAAAGCATTGGAGGAAAAAAAGTTTCTTACGTTGTGAGAGTATCAAATATTACCCATCAATCCCTGAATCATGCTATTCAAAGTGCTTAAATCTACACTAAAAATAGAACAAAAAATGTACTCCCAATGCAGCTAAATTAATACCTATGGATGCCTAAAATATGACTGTGGTCTGATTACTTCCTCTACATTTATTCCACACACCCATCGTGCACTTAAAAAATTAAAAAAAATAAGCAAAGAAATAAATCAGGCCATTGCCACATTTACACTCTTCTGAGTACTGGGGGAGTTTGGAATCCAGTCCAATGACAAGTGTCCATAGTACAAAGTAAACAATGGCCTTCTCCGTTTCTGAAAATAACCCAGTGTGCAAAGCTGACCTTAAAGTTTTATGTGTCCTTGAAGCTTCAGTTCTGGTTTTTGAAAATGTGACACAGAACCAAGGGGAGCACAAGAATAAAGACGTACTGTAGAGAAGACCCAGGCAAGTTGTCGGGGAAGTCAACATTTTTTAAGCAAATAAAAATCAATGCACATCCCAAGGCTCCTTTGCCTTGTCACACAGACACTGAGACCTTTGCATTGTTACAAAATGTTTGTACTTGTTTCACCTGCATTCACAGTTCTAGCTTGTTTTCCCCAGTGAACTCTATTGTGATTTATACTTTTATGTCTATGTGGCCCACTCACACCTTAGCCTTGTGCCCCAAACTCTAGAATTATTTTCTCACTGTATGGTGTGGCAGGAATTAAGCAAAGACAGAGTAGTCACTACATGAACCCACAGATGATGACTGAGCAGGAATTTCCCATGATGAATCACTAAAGTAAGATCTATAAAGCTTAAGGTCTATTATCAATGGTTTTTGTCACGTCGATTTTTTTTTTAAAGAAAACTAAAAGCTACATAGGTAACATTGTCCTTTTAACAATTCTGCCTTTTGCAGGATCTTTCGTGATTGATTGAGCATCATAGTTAACATGACAAGGAATTAGCTGCTTATGTGATTTCCAACATAAAGCTAGATAGTAAGTGACAAATTTCCTGGGAGCATCAACTTTCTGTTTCTGAAAGATAGAATCATATAGTTAAAATTAAATTAATTTCTATACAAAAATTAAGTATTTTAAGTATTTTCTGATCTAATTTAAAACTATTTTGTGTAAATAATGTTTATTTTGAAAGTAGTAGTTTGTGTTGTTATTCATACATTTGACCTCCTGAGATATTATTTAAACAACTTTGATATTAATAAATGCTGCTTATGTTCATAAACTGAAACCACTTAAGTTCTGAATGTAGCATTGAAAAGTAAATACAAGTCAGTTAACATTTAAGTACAAGGGGACCCCACAATAAGTTTCACAGATTTTTTTTCTGACTCTTTAGAAGATAACATTTTGTATAATACAAGGTAACAAAACATATTTGATGACACATCCTGTTCTTCCCTTTGGTTTGGAAGCTTTCAATGTAAATTTCGTTTTTACTTGCCTTGATTCACCTATCTGAGTTAGCTTGCCTGGTATTTGCACATAATCTCATTTGCAGAAAAATTAATTATAGAGGGAAAAGAGGAAGTAGATTATCAAACAAAAACAGCCACAAACACATTCATGCCTTTCCAGGAAGTGATCAAATATAGGGCTTTTTTTTTTCAGTTTTGTATTTTTGTGTGTTTTTTTCTTTGTTTTGTTTTGTTTTGCTGTTTTATATATATATTTATATTTATATTTATATATATATAAGGGTACATCAACTCATTTTTAAAAACGGAAACAACACTCTCCCCATTTTCATGCCCTTGATCTTCACTCTGTCGTGAGCACTCTGTAGTGGTCACTGTTGAATGACTAGCACAACTTTGGGTCTAGAGTGTATTCTGAAGAGCAGTGAATTAAATGTTAAGACAGTTAGACCTACCCCTACCCCCTGCAGAGTTTACACATCATGCTGCCATTAGAAGGGTAGAGGTGGGGAATGAGGTGGGGACAAGGAAGAGATTTCAGGGCTCTGACTGGCAGGGCCCTCCTATGAACAGATCTTCTTCTCTCTTTCTCTCTCTCTTTTGTTCCCAAACGGCAATGCAAGGCTGGCGTTCAGTCGCACTGCTTTCTGAAGGCCCATATGGCCAAGCTGGTCCTAGGAAGAACCTGAGAGAGGATCCGGTGCTCCTTGTCCCATCAGATAGATTTGTCCAAGCACCCCAAGGAAATGTTAAAAGCAAAATAAAATTTTAAAAGAAAATTAAAAACTCATTCTATAACTAAATTAGTGAAGGAAAAAAGGGAGGGAGTTTCTATCTATACATCAGTCTCTTCTTTAAAAAAAATGTAAATTTACAAATCCAATGACATACAAAACAAAGTCAAAAAGATGTAATGGTAAGAGACATGGTAAAACAGGAAAACACTGATGCTACAAAGAAATTCCAAAAAATATATGTACAAGACCCTGTTTTTCCTCGTGTTCTAGAGATTGTAATGCATGTTTTTAACAGCAGCAGTCGAGGATTGAGTTCCAGGCACTGGACTGCAGATTCCTTTCAAACTCCCAGGAACGGGATGTCCTTTGCTTTTCTGTTACCAAATCACACTGGATATACTGGTTTCCCTTGGCAACAACGGCAGGATGGCACTGTTTGTGTGGGCTTCATCTGGATTCGGCTCCCTGCTTGACTTTGTCTGTGGCCGCTGCCCATTGATGAGTGTCATAGGGATGTTACAGTAGGTATGCTGATTTCCTATGGAGGTAAGTGGCAGGGTGCCCGTAGGAGGTACGTCGTACTCATAGCTTCGATAGTAGTGTTTCTGACGCATTTGTGAATGGTAGGTGTTGTGAAAGGTAGAACGGAGATCTGGATGGGCAGTGGCTAGAGCTGTGGAGGTGGCAGCAGCCATTGAAATGGCGGTGACAGTCTGCAGCTCCCCAAAAGGCCCCTGCTCACTAACATCTAAAGCCTGCTCATGTGTAATGGGTTCTATCCTCTTAAAAGGCATTTCGTACTGTAAACGCTTCCAGAACTTCGAGTTCAACTTGTTGCATTTTGGTCCATGCCATTTAATAACGGTCAGGAGCTTGATGGTATGCTTGAGGGCCTCCACCTCCTGGTAGTTCATAATTCCTCGGAGTTCGCTGCATTCGATCAGTATCACTTTGATTTCTCCAGTCACAAGCATGTTTCAAGTCTGCGTTTCCAGCTCAAAGATGCCCAGCCCTTGGTTCATAATTTGGGGTCATGACAGCATCACGCTTAATCCACGATCGCTTACATTTTCAATGTATGCTATAAAAGAAAAAAAAAGATAGATGGAGGTAAGTCAACTGGATAAGAGGCTCCAAAAGTCTCTATTAGTTTGGATCACATAGTAGTAAGAATTGTTTGTCGGTTAACACATTGTGAAGATGAAGCAATGAATTGGCACTTTGGACAGTTTTGGCCTCCATTGTAGAAATATCAGAGATATTTTTTCCAGATGGAAATATCTCATTTGATTTAAATAGGTATTAAGGATCATAAAATACAATGCTTTATAGAAAAATAAAGCATCTTATGGCATATAAAATTTAAATTTCATCAAAAATGTTTCTTTTTATTTTTTATTGGATATTTTTATTTACATTTCAAATGGTATTCTCTTTCCCAGTTTTCTGTCTTTTATGAGGGTGTTCCCCCTCCCCAACCACAAAAATTATTTCTTGAGACACTAAAATGCTATGTATGTGACTACAAATACATACCAATTTACAACATACACATGCACACACAAATGAAATATACAAGAGAAACCATTAACTTACTTCCAGTTGGGATCAAATCTCTATCTGGTATAAACAACTTATATCCATAATGCTTTTCAAGCATATCAGGGAGGATTTCAAGGGCAAAACGTTCTTCTTCCCCAGTCTCTTGATTCCACTGGTCAGGATCCACTTTGGTATATGACAGATAGGCATCATAATCTTTGTTATCTGCCAAAAAAGTTAGCAAAGTAAGTTCTAGACTAGAAGCAATAAAATATTAACAATATTTACTTTTATTAAAAAATATTTTCAAACATTCCGATCCTAAAACCCCAAAAGGAAGGCTGTATTAATTTTTATCTTGTGTTCAATAGCACCAACAATTCTGCAAGTAGCTTGGAAGTACAAAGTTACCTTCAATTATTTTGTTGTGATGAAAATAGTAGGAAAAATATTCAATGGCAAGAGTCATGAAGGAGTAAGGGCATGGAGCTTACTGCCAGAACTCATAAACTGGTAGCATCACCAGCAGGTTGAACTTCTGGCATTACCAACAGACAACAAACAAATGTAATGAGATGCCAATTTTCATAATATTTTAGACCCAGATAATAAGTAGTCTTTAGACATGTTTAGAAAAAGCTACATGTTTAGAAAATAGTGTGTGATTAATACATATACTGCATTAAACAACACTGTCTTTGGATATTTTTAAAGGAGGCTATGATTATTTAATTTCAACTTTGATTTATAAAATAATTAAAAGTATAAAAATGATAAACATAGTGATAGGGCTTAAGAAAGCCTGTTTCTTATTCTGAGGTTTCAGTCATCAACTAAATAAATATTGCCCACTACAAAGATGGAAAACAGCCAGTAGGAATTCTAATATTTATCATTATCTCAAGTATAGTCATTAAATAACTCTTTGCATGGTTTTCATGGGATTCTCGCTATCATGTGTCACCAATAAAATGCAAACAAAATAAGAAACTCAACATTTAATCAGTTAAAAAACATATTCAACAGGTTTCTCCTTTTATAGTAACTGAAATAACTATTGTATTTACTGATTCATAAAAATAATTTTTACAGTAAAAAGAGCATTTATATTAAGTTAATTAAGTTAAGAAGTAAAAATATTGGGCTGGAGAGATGGCTCGGCTGTTAAGAGCACTGACTGCTCTTCCAGAGGTCATGAGTTCAATTCCCAGCAACCACATGATGGCTCACAACCACCTGAAATGGGATCAGATGCCCTCTTCTGGTGTGTCTGAAGACTGTGACAGTGTACTTATATACACAAAATAAATAAATCTTAATAAAATAAAAATATTAACTTAAAATATTATAAGAAGGTTTTCTCTGCCCAGCCCTAATTAGTAAATCTACAACATAATCTGTATACTCAAGGCTCAGGGAACAATACAAAAGAGGGGACTAAAAGATTTTAAGATCCAGAAGACCAGGATACCTGATACAATATTGTTTCCCCTAGTCATTAACAGAGACGTTTTCCCCCATGAATTCTCAACAATAAGATTACCTAAACAAGACTTACATAGTGACTAGAAAAAGAAAAACCAACCAAAAAACATGATAATGCTGATAGGAGAATTTCCCATGATTACATTAAGACTATACGGAATCAATGGCTGCTAAGAGAGGGATAATAAGTTTTTTCTAGGGATGAGACCACTGATAGGTTATACAATCCAAAGAGGTCAATCTTAAACACATGTGTATATGAACAGCAGTAAATAAACTCAGTTGTGCGTGTATTTGTGAGTGTGTGTGTGTGTGTGTCTGTGTGTGTGTGTGTGTATGTGTGTAAATAATAAAAACAAGACTTGAGAGGGAGTGGGAAACATGAGATCATTTAGAAGGTGGAGAGGGAGAGGTGGAAATGATGCTAATAAATTATTCAGGCAACAGTTCCAAAGCAAAACAAAATAAAACATATTGGATGTGGCGATGTGTGTGTATAGTCTAAGCTATTTGGGTGGTTGAAGAAGATCATTTAAGGTGAAGAGTTCAAGACAAATTTAAACATAACAGTGGCAGTGAGTACTGTCTCAAGAAACAAACCAATCCAAATCAAACCGAAGAGTCAACACTAAATATCATTAAATAATCTTCAGGAGAGAAAGAAAAGCTGAAATAAACCTGTTTAAGGTGCTGACAAGCACATCCTTCTCTTTAACACATCCGAGAATATTGGCTTAATATTGTGTAAGAAGATTAAGAAGCTGAGCAACTCATGGATTGTGGTTTTAGAAAGACATATCTTTAAAAGTATAAGCTGACCTCTCTTTTCTAGATGAACATGGTATATTGAATCTGTCTAGGAAAGAGTTATACTGACAAGGGAAATGATTTGAGATTAAGAGCAGGATCTTTAATATCTATTGAGTAGTTGTCAGATGTTGTTGGCAGCTGTCTTTTTTATTACTCCCAAATATTTATAAGTAACATAAATGAAAGTGACAGAGCCCATTTTTCACAAAATGGATTACTAAAATAAAACTGGGAGAGTCAAAGGTGTACGGTTAGGAATAAGATAACTCAGAAAACTGATAATTACAAGTTGTCACTGATATAATTTGGGCCACATTTCTCTCTTCGGTCTCAGGAAATGTTTTGCATTCCTATACAACCTCACATCTCTAAGATGTAGTTTTTGATGTTAAAAATATTGTAGAACTTTATAAATAATTAAGGAGTTCAGACATTAAGGTTATAAACTTATAATCTTACTATTTTGATCTTTGTGCTTTACTGAATTGCTGTTTAATGTTTTTCATTTCTTGGTGATCTTTAAGTTTAAACCAAGAAGTTTGCTAAATTCTCTACCTAGACTTAACTTGCCTTTAGTTTCAATTCTGTTATGGTAGTCTGTGTAAAATATATTCTCCAATAAAGCAGCTTGAATCAAGCAATTCAACATTTTTATAAATTGGTCTAGATTATACATTTGCCATTTCATATATTTCCAGACTGTTTACCTATATCTTCTTAAAGATTTAAATGGAACACTAAATTACATAGGTTTTGAGACACGGCCCTTATCTACACACTGGGCTGGCCACAAATTTACCATTCTCTTACCTTAGCCTACTGAGTGCTAAGATAACATGCATATAACATGTGGCAATAATTAAAACATGGCTCTGGTTGCATGACTTAGAACTTGAAAGTACTTTCTCTGCAAGTTTCAGGACATAAGTTCAAATCCTCAGAAGCTACATACAATCCAAACACAGTAGCAGCAATATCTAAAGTCTGAAGCTTCTGGGGTGATGGGAAGCTGAGAAAAAAGAACCCTAGAAATTCCCAGGCCAGCTAGTCTTCATATACCAAGGAGAAAAACAACAAAGTTACCCCACATCGAAGAGAGTAGAAAGAGAGGGTCAGCACAAGAGACGGTCTTGACCTCCAAATTGTGTATGGACTGTGTATATGTGAATTTACATTCACATACCCACAAAGGTAAATTAAAAGGTAAAAATACAATATTTGTGATGTTTTATGATGAGAACAACAGCAGATGAGCTGAACTTCGATAAATTCTGAGTCATTTGAGATTTTAATTTCTGCTTTATGAAGGAGCCCCTTGGAGGCTTAAGTGGTAGGGCACTTGTCCAGTATGCACAATGCCATAGGTTTGATTCCTCAGAATGGATAAAACATGAGAGAAAAACAACTTCTTGAAGCTCTTTAGTAGTAAATGTATCCTAACTATACAGCAAACTGGCTCTAGAGTCATTCAACAGATCTTAAAGTCCTTTCTCTGCAGCTTTAAGAAGGTAATAGCTAGGATAGTTGTTGGAAGTCTTAAGAGAAGTAGTATGGCTTTTTACTTGAGGTACAACATAATCATCACATCGGAAATTCTGGAGTAGTGATTACTTTGTACTGTTAGTCATGGCAACAGAACAAGCAAAACACTGCAGAGATATCTAGGTCTACAGAATGGCAATGGAGCTTTTGTCACCCTCGTTAGAAGGTAGGGGAGAATCACAGGACATTCACCTGGGAATGCAGCCATTATTCCCTTCTGCCCTTACTTCCCACCGGAAGTAAGTGATCATGTGAGATGCTAGGGGTTTCTTTTTGTTTGTTTGTTTGTTTGCTTGCTTGGTTTTTATTTGTTTGCATTTCTGTTATTATTGATATTGGTGGTGGTGGCGGTCATGTGTGTGTGTATGTATGTGTGTATATGTGTCTAAGATTGGATAGGTTAACAGGAAGTAAAACTCTATGATACAGCTTTCATAAGGACATTATCCAAGAAGGAGGGGAATTTTTTGGTGATGCAGTTGTTTTGGGGTCACCTATATTCCTGTGAGAAACCCCTCAGCCATGATCTTTAAGTAAGGCCTCTGAAAATTCATTGGTTGAATACATTGGATTTGGATGGAATTGTTACATTTATCTGTCTGCAGTGCCCTATGTTGGCTGAATAGATATATACTCTTATCTCCTCAGAAAGTTAATGCAACAAGAGGGAAGAGGTAGCAGACTAGTAGCAGAGAGCACTGGATGTCCGTTAAGATGGACTGACATACCACTTAACAGTTGGTGACTTTGAATGACTTTAAATAGGACATATGCCCAAAATAACGTTTTGTTTTCTCTTTGGGAGTTCAAAAACTGTGTGTATACAATTTCACTAATCACCACTAACAAAAAAAAGATGATAACAAAAGGCCAGTTCTATAAATTTTTTAAAGAGTGATATGTAGAGACATACTATTTCATTCACTGTGTACCTGAAGACAGTATTCCCGAATCTACAAATAAGGAAAGAACTTGTAGTCGAATGAGAAAGAAAACTAAGTATATGTGTGATCCAAGATTGCACAGATGCCAATTTGTTGTGTATATTCTACAGGAAACAAGTGCTCAATTTTTAAAGATGGAGTAGAGATTTTAAAAGATTGTTTTAACTCATTTGTCCAATGCTGATAATAATACAAAGCATTGAATTAGATATCTGTCTTCATCTTCAAAATATGAATTGGGTTGGTTATTTTAATGTTCCTAAAACTTGCATCATTAATATTATGAGTAACCATGACCTATATACCCAGAGGCAGAGGGAGAAGGGGAATAAACATTCTGCTCTGGAAAAAAATAAACACAATGAGGGGTTATCATTTTTAAATAAACCTGGAAGAGAAACTCCAGGCAAAGGCATGGAAAAACAAAGAAGGCTGATATTTTGATGTTTTCCTTGGGGATTAGAAAGAATGCTGAAGAGCAAGTAGAAGAGGGAAGGACTGTAAAACCCAGATTTGGTATTTAACCTCACATAAATAGTCAACATATAATAACAAAAGTAATACTGAACCAACAGAACTGTATGGATAGTGAGATTTAACAATTATGTGTTCACAAACACAAGCGACAATAGTTCAATAAACATGTCCCAAAAAGCTGGGCACTATGGAGTTAAGAGAAAGAAAGCAAAAAAGCAGTGACAAGGCTTGAATCCAGGTAACAAAACATCTGTAATTTATCTACAAGACTGAGTAGTTAGCTGGGTTGGGAACAAAAGGAGAAAGCAAATCAGAAATATATTCTATCCTTTAAAAACTTACCCAATATAATCCTTCTGTATCAGAATCTTTGTGATACAGAACTGATAGATTCAGGAAATACTATACGGACTTTTAAAAACTGGCTGAATGGGTTCCTGATACCAAATTCTCCACTTCCTGATCTTTTACATTGGATACAATTTTGGAATGGGAATCATTTGGACTTAGGTTAAAATTCTTTCAAGTTGTATGTTTCAAAGTAAAAATAAAATAATAAATCTTCAGAAGACTAATAAAATGATTTTTTCCTTTAATGATTGGAATGGAACCCAGTGCCTGACGTGTGCTAGACATGTGTTCTACCCCAGAGCTATGTACCACTCACCTAACAGCTAATCTTCATTTCAACATTCTTTTTTATACTCTTTGTTTATTGTTGCTCTCTAGAGTATTTTATGTTTCATGTTTTAGAATCAATATTCCGATAAAATGGTTAAGAATAAAAAAGAAAAACAAAAGAAATGGGTTCACCTTTGACTATGAAATTATGCATCTTTAAAAGTCAAAAACTTTTGCAAGACCAGATATTTCTGCTAACAATCATATCCTTTGTAAGAGGTAAATGCAGAGTGGAGAGCTCAGTACATAGGAATTTGATATTTTCCAAAATGCTTTCTACTCTACATCAGTAATTATTTAAGAAACGAAGGAATGGGGTTGGGGATTTAGCTCAGTGGTAGGGCGCTTGCCTAGCAAGCGCAAGACCCTGGTTCGGTCCCCAGCTCCGGAAAAAAAAAAGAAAAAAAAAAAAAAAAAAAGAAACGAAGGAATGTCTCTAAGATTAGACAATTGTGTGGATTTCTGAGAAGAAGATGGGCATCAGGGTTTCTGGGTACCAGGGATGATAGATGGAAGTACCTGGGTTTCGAGGTAGAATCAGTAAGAGTAAAGAATTATGTTCCTTTTCTCAAGAAGGCACCATACTAGTGCTGGGAACTCAGGCTGGGTCCTCTGTAAGAGCAGCCAGTACTCTAGACCACTGGGTTGTCCCTCCAGCACCAAACTTGTTACATTCTTAATATTACTGGAAAGGTGTCTTATAAAACAGTGTTTCTAGAAGCTGTACAAGTCAGGTCCATTGTGGTAAAGAGAATTACTTAAGAATGGTAACCATCACTAACCTCCAGCTTTATTACAGAGCAATAGTGATAAAAACTATATGGTACTGGTACAGAGACTGGCAGGTAGATCAATGGAATAGAATTGAAGACACAAAAATGAACCCACACACCTATGGTCACTTGACCTTTGACAAAGGAACTAAGACCATCCAATGGAAGAAAGATAGCATTTTCAACAAATGGTGCTGGTTCAACTGGAAGTCAGCATGTAGAAGAATGCAAATTGATCCATTCTTCTCTCCTTTTACAAAGCTCAAGTCCAAGTGGATCAAGTACCAAATAAAACCAGCTGAAACTAACAGAAGAGAAAGTGGGGGAGGGCCTCAAACACATGAGCACAGGGGAAAATTTACTGAACAAAACACCAATGGCTTATGCTCTAAGATCAAGAATCGACAAATGGGACCTCATAAAATTGCAAATTTCTATAAGGCAAAGGACACTGTCATTAGGACAAAATGGCAACCAACAGATTGGGAAAAGATCTTTACCAATCCTACATTTGATAGAGGGCTCATATCCAAAATATACAAAGAACTCAAGAAGATAGACTCCAGAGAATCAAATAACACTATTAAAAATGGGGTACAGAGCTAAACAAAGAATTCTCAGCTGAGGAATATCGAACGGCTGAGAAGCACCTAAAAAATGTTCAACATCGTTAGTCATCAGGGAAATGCAAATCCAAACAACCCTGAGATTCCACCTCACACCTGTCAGAATGGCTAAGATCAAAAACTCAGGTGACAACAGTTGTTGGCGAGGATGTTGAGAAAGAGGAACATTACTCCATTGTTAGTGGGATTGCAAAGTGGCACAACCACTCTGGAAATCAGTCCGGAGGTTCCTCAGAAAATTGGATATTCCACTACCTGAGAACCCAGCTATACCTCTCTTGGGCATATACCCAAAAGATGCTCCAACATACAACAAAGACACATGTTCCACTATGTTAATAGCAGCCTTATTTATAATAGCCAGAAGCTGGAAAGAACCCAGATGCCCTTCAACAGGGGAATGTATACAGAAAATGTGGTACATTTACACAAGAAGCAATGACTTCATGAAATTCATTGGCAAATGGATTGAACTAGAAAATATCATCCTGAATGAGGTGACTCAATCACAAAAGAACACACATCCATGAACTCACTGATAAGTGAATATTAGTCCAAAAGCTCAGAATTCCCAAGATATGATTCAGAGACCACATGAAGCTCAGTAAGAAGGAAGATCAAGTGTGGATGCTTCAATCTTTCTTAGAGGGAGGGACAAAATACTCACAGGAGGAAATATGGTGAGAAGTGTGGAGCATAGACTGAAGGAAAGACAATCCAGAGATTGCCCCATTTAGCGATCCATCCCATATATAGCCACCGAACCTAGACAATATTGTAAATGCCAAGAAGTGCATGCTGACAGGAGCCCTATATAGCTGTGTCCTGAGAGGCTCTGCCAGAGCCTGACAAATACAGAAGTGGGTGCTTGCAATGAACCATTGAACTGAGACCGGGGTCCTCAGTGGAAGAGTTAGAGAAAAAACTGAAGTAGCTGAACGGGTTTCCAACTCAGTAGGAAGAACAATAATATCAACCAACCAGACACCCCAGAGCTCCCAGGGACTAAACTACCAACCAAATAGTACACATTTACAGACCCCTGGCTCCAGCTGCATGTGTAGCAGAGGATAGCCTTGTTGGGCATCAATAGGAGGACAAGGCCTTGGTCCTGTCAAAGCCTGATGCCCCAGTGTAGGGGAATATCAGGGCGGGGAGGTGGGATGGAATGGGTAGTGCAGTGTTAGAGTACGCTCATAGAAGCAGGGGGAGATAGCAGGTTTCTGGAGGGAAAACCCCAAAAGGGGATACCATTTGAAATGTAAATAAAAAAATCCAATAAAAGAGAAAAAATGAAACGGTATTATCAAAACCAAAAAATAAAATAAAATAAAATAAAAAAGGCTCTTGGTCACTATCTCAGCAGGAACAGGTCTGTTTTAATTCCAGAAGGATCACTGCACTTGCAGAATGAACTTCTCATAAAACCATTTCAATGTTCTCTGCCTTAGCAGGCTTTGCTTTCTGTTTCTCTTTAGCAATATCATGCATACATTAATCTTACCCAGATGATAATTGAGTTTATTACCGTGGCTTTCTTTAGGCTTATTGCATTCACAGGAGCATCTCAAAGAAAGCCCCAGCACTTATATACCTGATTATGCTCAAGATAGCCTGAAGGACAGGCTTTAACAAATCCTAAGGCATTTATAAACTGAATTAGCTTTTTGTAGTATAATTTAACTTGTTAAAATATTGTTTGTTACTATTTCTCTGCTTTGTATTCTCACCTAAAACAATACAAAAAATGAGGACCCAAATAGCTTCAGAATAGCAATGAAATCCATTAGGCTTATACAAGTAACCCAGTCAAGTGTGTATAGGTGTCAAGGTTCCTCAAAATAAATTCAACTGTTTATGGTTCTGCTTTTTGTAAAAATTAAATTCTGTCATTTTATATGTTCAGAAAATGACAGATGAAGCCTGCACTGGAAATTGATTGCTTGGGTAAAATCATTTTCATATCATTCAGAACAAAATAAAAATATTTAAAGTAAGGTTATTAGATAATGTGAAATTGTTTAGATAAACTGCTTTTTCAAATATCATCCACTTCTAATTGCACAAATAACAGCATGTATTCAGATTATGTTGAATATATTAAATTTTAAAAATACAGAAGACTTGGTAACAGAATATAAAGGATTTGGAAATAGACTTCATTTATAATCCTACTTGGCCATTTACAGCAATACTTGAATTATCATTTTGAATAAATTACTTAACTTTTGTTTACTTAAATATGTATTTAAATATGTATTTATTATTTTAATTAATGTATTTTATTACAAAGTAGTTTATTGAGAAGTAATTCAAGGTTTCTGGGATTTATCAAATCTGCTATATAAATTTTGTATAAAATATAAAGCCTTAAAAATTAGAAATTCTATACAAATATAAGGATTATTTAATTTTGGGGAGGCTCAGTTACCTTGTTAATAAAGTGCAGATTATAATACTGAACTTGTAACTTTTATGAAGTTTTGTAGGAATAATTTTAGGATGCATGGCACACAGATAATTGTGTTCATCCAACAGTAGTTCTGACATTGACAGTTTTCTTATATATTCTTGAAATAACCAAAATATACTAATTTATGTGAACAGGGAAAAAATGGAAAACAAAGAACAACTAAGAAAAAAACACTTTAAGAAAACTCCTGCTTGCAGACAGGAGCCTAGCATGGCTGTCCTCTGAGAGATTCTACCAACAGCTGACTGAGATGGATGCAGATACTTATAGTCAGGGACCGCTATGGAAGAGTTAGGGGAGGGACTGAAGGAACTGAAGGGGATGACAACCCCATAGAAAAACAATGGTATCAGCTAACCCATACCCCTCTAAGCTCCCAGAGACTAAGCCACCAACCAAAGAGCATACTATGAGCTGGTCTGTGGCCCCAGCTAAGTGTGTGCAGAGGACTGCTTTGTCTGGCCTCAGTGGGAGAGGAGAGGATGTGCCTAATCCTGTGGAGACTTGATGCCCTAGAGAAGGAAGATGCTGGGGGGTGGGGGGCAGTGGTGGGAGTAGGTGGGTGGGGGAGGGGCTAGGTGTGGAAGTACCCTCTCAGAGCCAAAGGGGAGGGGACACCAGGAAGGAGGGCAACATTTGGAATTTAAATAAATAAAATAATTTAGTGATAATAAAGAAAACACAAAACAATGTTTCTGCAGCCTGTCCTTTACCTTAGTAGCAATGGGGAAGGGTAAATGGAGAGGATATTGGCGATACCAATAAACCACTTCTTTTAAAAGTTTGACAAGTAACAGCTATGTCTATGGACCCATGGAAATAGGTACAAAGTTTCATTTTCTTTTGCAATATTTAATGCAAAACTAACAAAGAGGAATGTTTATCAACAGAACTGAGAAACCACAATAATTTGCACTACTCTTGGCACTTTCAATGTATTTTGTAAGTTTAACTTACATTTTCCAAGTGACCCCAAAGGAACACAAAATACCTTGAAGTTCACTAATAGATGGTGTTGGGAGCTCAATTTTATGACCCTTAGATTCTTTTTCGAATGTACGTATATTCTTGGATGGCTTTAAGTAAATGATAATTACTGTTTCTATAAACACAGTTTACTTGTTCCATATGAGCAAAGGTGTTAGATGTGTTATTATAAAAACAATGTGGGTTTTGTACTTTTTCCGTTGGTCTACTTTTGGAATGACAGACAGGATCCTAGCATCTAAAAATAGAGAGATGGACTAGACTGGCGAGTCTCTTGGAAGAATGCTAAAATAGTCAGTATAGGTTAGGAAAAACAGCTATCTGTCTAAACAAGAACAAATTGAAATTCGCTTCAAACTGCTTGACTAGGGAAGACAATTAAAAGCGAAACACCTTACCTATAGAAAAGTGAAGCTGGTCTTTCAGTGCTGATTACAAGGTGAGAGAAAAGGAACATGTCGATGGCATTGCAATCAGTGTCTGCAATTTGGAAGTGTTGTTTGGAATACAAGTCTAAAAAGGGAAGGAGTAACTTGCCAAGAAAACTCCCTATTGCTTCTAAATCACCACACATATTTCCATACCAAAATGATCTTACAAAGATGCACGTAACTTTTCTTTTGCTGGACTAAAATAAAGGTGGGACGCAGATAAGTATATTAAGAAGCAACAATGACGCAGGCAAGTCATCCTACCTCCATCCAGTTCCTCAGCTCCAAAATGATTCCTGTAGAAGAGCATGATTTCTATCTTGTAACATTTATATATGGTCACCGAGCAGACGAGCAGCAAGAGAATAGCGCCAAGCCCTCCAGCAAGTTCAACAGTGTACATCAACTCTGGGGGATGAAAACAATGGAGGATTAGACAATAATCCCATATAAAAAACAGAACCATTTTGTTTCATGTTTTTGCAAGTAACTTCAGATACATTAAAACCATCTCATCCCTCTTTCTGTGACAAATTGTTTTGGTTTTTTGTTTGTTTTTTTTTTTGGGGGTGTTGATGTTCAGTTTTCACTGTGTATCATAGGCTGGCCTTGAACTTGGGATCCATCTGCCTCAGCCTCTCTGGTTACGGGTTCATGGGAATGTACAAACATATTCATCCTGTGTGAGGCTTTAAATCAGCTTTGGCTTTGAATTCTGTTTCCTGGGTGATTGGATAAGGTGATGTGTGACAAAGTTGCTTAGTAACACTGCTTTGGTAAAAATGAACTTAGTTGACACATTGCTTCTGAACTAAAAATATTGTAAATTCCTCCTTTCAAACTATAATATTGGGTTTGCCTCGATGCAGCAACTTTTACATATATCCATATCCTCCAAGAAGGTCCTGTGAACTAAGCTTTTAGAATGGATAAAAGAGAAGCATTTTGAAGACAGGGTGGCTTTATGATCATCTGCATGTGCTTTTTGATCCTTTTTACCTGCGAGTTGGGTTCAAGGTAAAATAAAAGGGGCGTTAAATAGCATGGTTTCTAGAGGGCACATACACTGCTGAATTACCCACTGAATGCTGTCTGTCCTCTTACACAAGAAGGCATGACTTTTGATGCATATTTCTCTGAAGAGCAGTGTCCCTGTGTATTAACATAATCTTGAAGGCTGAGCACTTAAGTGGATTTAAAACCTAGGTCTCCAAGTGGATATCACAATAAAATGTGTTGTAAACTTTTATTATTAAGATACTACTTCTTTTCTTTACTTTCCCTTATATTATGCCAAGTATGTTACTATAAAGATGTCTAAATGAGGAATTTTCTTGACATTTGCTGCATACAAGCCCTCCTTTATCATACAGAATGTTGATAGTCTAACAAAAATGATTGGACAAAAAAAATGGGTAAAATAGTCACATTTTCTCCTTTAGAGCTTATTAAGAATGTAAGGAGAGTTGGATTGCTGGTATGTAAATGGTAAGTATACTTATACATACACCGAAACTCATTCTACCTCAGTGCCTGTGCATGCATGTTGTCATCGATCATCTTAGTCTAAATGTGACTGCTGATAGGTAGCTGAAGTTCCCTGAAGTTCAGCTAAAGAGTAGTAGTTTAATTCATTAAGTAAGGTGTTGAGCGTACCAGTTTTGTCCCTTCTGTCTTCAAAGAAAGCTCATTAACATATAGAATGCTAAAAGGGAGGTGAAGCAACAAGATGTTTCAGAGTAGAACATTCCTTCCTGAAGCTCAGGAAGTAAACAACTCTAAGCAGATTCACTAGATGTCTCCTGACCAAAATCCTAAAAATACTGCTGAGAATCACTCTCACACAAGACAAGCTGCAAACACTCCGAGACCAGATCGTGAGTTACTGCTAAGAAAACAATTTGGAAAATATGGTCCTCATTTTCTCACAAGAACGTGTGTGTGTGTGTGTGTGTGTGTGTGTGTGTGTGTGTGTGTGTGTATGTGTGTGTGTGCGCGTGTGTGTATGCATATTTATCTGTGATAAAAGTTTTCCTCTAAGAATTAAGAAAAATAATCTCAATCGTATTTATCATTATATCGTTCTCTAATACTATGTAAATGTTTAATTATGTAAATATATAACTATGTAAATGTTTAATAAAGTAAAGACATAACTATTTAATCAAGTGTATTTTTTATACTTAGTAAAATTAAATGGGAAGTTGAAGATTTTATTTAACAAGATCTGACTATAACTTTAAGATAGGAAAGGGTGGGCTGGAGAGATGGCTCAGTGGTTAAGAGCTCTGACTGCTCTTCCAGAGGTCCTGAATTTAAATCCCAGCAAGCACATGGTGGCTCACAACCATCTGTAATGGGATCTGATGCCTTCTTCCAGTGTGTCTGGAGCAGCTACAATGTACTTATATATAATAAATAAATAAATCTTTTTTAAAAAGATAGAAAAGGTTAAAATAAGAAATTAAATATTTCTGAGTCAAAGAAAATTAGCATGAAATATGAAATAATGGAAAATAATGACAGCAGCTTTATCTGTTAAACACTGTAAGGAACCACACAAGAGAGAACTAGAAAAGTACAAGGAACAAAGTACAAAATGGTTTTCATGATAGTATTTCACTCTTACTGTGTGAACCCAAAATAAGTGCTATGGAGTACTTTGGGTTTTGTTCTCTCAGAATACCAGTTGAATTACACTACACAGAGAAACCTGAATGAAAGTACAACTTTTACCTATAGGATGGTTCAGATACCAACACATTCTGATTTAAAATACACTGAACACTATGGGAGAAGTCATAATTTAGATTATGAACACTTCTGTGGTCTAAGGGACCAAAGGCAGGACCTCATGCTAGGGGAAGAAGGCTCAACTACTGAAGCACATACATAGCCCACATTGTGGCTTTTATTTTTGGTTCTGTTTTTCATTTCTATTTTGTTCTGGCTAGTTTTATGTTAACTAGACAATACAAATGTCATCTGAGAGGAGAGAACCTCAGTTGAGAGATTCCCTTCATAAAATCTGGAAATAAGCAATCCTGAAGGTCATTTTTTTTAAAATTAGTGATGGATGTGAAAAGCCTATAATCCTTGTGGATGGGTGGTGCCACTCCTGGGTTGGTGGTCTTGGATACTATATGAAAGCAGAATGAGCAAACAATGAGAAGCAAGCCAGTAAGCAGCATTACTCTATGGCCTCTGCATTAGAATCTGCTTCCAGGTACTTGCACTGATTGGGTTCCTTCTCTACTTCCCTCTAAAGACTCATTCAGGGGCTTTATCACAGCAACGGAAACCCTAAAGTCAGACATACATATAATTTACAAAAATAAAATTTCTTGTATAAGGGAAATTTGATCAAACCTAATTACCATGATTAAACATTGATGATGAGAGAACATAATTGTACTATTATATTGGGAAAGTTTTCTAATCAAGTAAAAAAAATGTTAATATCAATTCTACTCCAAAGTATATAAACAGAGACCTGCAGGATGTCTGGTGCAAAAATGTTTGGAGTAGTCTTATCCATAACCATGACTGGAAACAACCCAAATCCCTTTAACAAGAGATGCTGGATAAACTAGTTTCTGCCCACAAATAGATTCTACTCAGCAACTAAAAGAAGAAACTAAAGATACACACTCTGAAAAAACTCATAGGGTTACAGACAATGAAGAAAGCCAAATGCAAAGTAATATTTGCCATGTGATTCTACAAAAGTATAAGAACAGACTACTACAGTACAGTAATATAACCCAGAAACTATATATTTCTTATGGTATAAGTAGAGGGAAAGTTTATTGGAAAGGGAAAAGAGGGAGCTTTACAGGGTAAAGGAATATATTTCATCCTGTCTTGGGGGTAGATACACAAGTGTACACATTTGTTAACATTCATTGATATGATCACTTGAGGTCTATGAATTTTATCTTATGACAATCATAATTCAAGTTTTTAAAATTGTGACTGCTTATGAAAGCTGTTACAAGTTCTGACCAAAGGCCTGTGGGAGGGGTTGCTCTAAAGGAAATATCGGGAGAGAGAACAGCTGTTCTGTAGATAACTAGCCAAGCAGGGGAATGAGTTTTTCTACAGTGTTTCCAAGTCCACACTTTGCAGCTGGAGGCATAGCACTAGGTCCAAGATTGTAATATAGTATAAGTACCATACATAGTCAAATAGTTTTAGAGACAATAAAAATGATGCCTGAACCATGTTTTTAAGTAATATAGTAATAAAAATAACCTCATTTTCTTTAGATGGTGTTAGGTTTCTGCATATATTCAAATTGATGTTTATTTATTGGTTCTTTTTAAATTATTACTTCTTTAATTTTTGAGGTTATAATATAATCACATTTGTCTCATTTCCTTCCTACAAACCATCCCATATACCCCTCTTTGTTTTCATTTAAATTCACAGACATTCTTTTTCAGAAATCGAATATGAATAAATTACAGAAAAGTTGTACTTGAGTTATTTCTATTTTTAGAGAAAATATGAGTTATTTCTTTTTATAGAAGTCATGAGCCATCAAAATTGTATTAAATATATTAAATATTCCATATATTTAGATAATCAATAGTATTACCTGAAAAGTAATTTATAAAAAGAAATAGGAGATGATGTAGCTTTGCCATTAAGAAATGACTATGTGTCATGTGAACAGCTTTAAGGTATAAACATATGAAGAGCTGCATATACTTAAAACCTGAGCAATGAACAAGAATAACTCTTTTGATTGGCACTCATTTACTACTAATAAGAATATCTGAAAACTCATCCAAAGAAATGAAGAATTTGCAAGGTGCTAGACTATCCAAAACCTTAAACATATCTCAGACTTCTCATCAGATGCTCTGCGGTGCTACAAGTATAAACATGGTGTTCTTCCAGCTTTCTTAGAAGGTGGTTAGGGATGATACTTAGTTTATTCTCACAAGGCACAGGCCAGTGCTGCTCCTTTTTTTGTGCTATCTGATATAGGAATATCTATTGTAAATGTACACAGACTAGTACTTATGATGTTGATGTACATTTGGCACACGGTGAAAATGCTCCCAAGAAAGATGGTGCATTATATTTAGTATATCCATGCCTGCACCAAGACGAAAACTTCATTAATATGAGCCCCATTTCTTTTATGGCTTCCCATGACATTAGAACAAGATCAGAAGGGGTTAAATTTTGCCACAGTTATGAGAAATTATCCGGGCCTCCTGTCTTTTATCTTTGCATTACTATGTGACTGTGAATGGCATTGTCCTTGCAAATGTCATTTTACTTTTGAAATGGAGCTTGCTTTTCAGTTCTACTCCAAGTTACCGGAAGAGGCAGCATTTAAAAATCTAAAAGATTTCATTCCAGCACCGCTCAACTTCTAAGAATGGAAAGAGAAAACCCAGACATTCAAACACGAACACAAACACAAACACAAACACAAACACAAACACAAACACAAACACAAAAACATGCTATTTGGTGAAAATGATAAATTGTACCCCCTTTAAGGGACTGAGACTGAATACTGAAAGTTGTAAAGCAGAGCTGCTCAGCATAAACCTAAGGGAAACTGGCATTTGCTGAAATACAACAAATGAACAAGTGCCAAAGAGTTACATTTTAGGGCACCGGCAGTCATTTAGTTACAGGCAATTAACAATAGTCCTTGGAAAGCTCCAGTACAGTCTAAGGGAAAACACATTGATTATTGCTGCAGTAGTAGACTGCTTTCTGAATAAATTGCTTCAATTTAAAACTAGATTTGCTACAAGCATTTTGAGCAATGACTACAATTTTTTTTTTATCAAGACAGTTGGTGCAAGCAACCCTTTAAAAGAAACGGCTAATTAAAATAAAGCACATGCCATCTCTTGGTATATTGGATTACATTGCAAATAATAAATGCACTTGGTTTGCACTAATCTTGCTGCAATTACCTAGTGTAGTTTGGGATCCTATATTTTTTTATTGGCCTGAACCTGGTATTAGTGTTTGTGTACTCTTGTTTTAGAAATCTTTGAAGAAGTAAAAATTAAAAAAAAATAAAATTCATGTGATTGTTAGCTCAATTGTCTGAATTTTCATTTTGCATCTCTGACCTCTATTCATATCCATATAGATGTATAAATCTTGTTGAAAGTGTAGTGGAAGACGTTTCGTGACTTACTCTTAAACAGTTCATTCTAAAATTGTTCTGTTCTTCTATAAAATTGTTTGACATATTCTGCCTTGATTTATAGGAGGTAAAATGTAAGTCAGTTGTGGAAACACATGATAGACACCATAATGATTCTAGTTTATTCATTAGTTTCACCACATACTTTTCTACTGTTGTGTTATAAAGAGTTTGGTTTATACGGATTTATCCATCCACGTAAATTTATATGCATATTTACTTCTCTGAAGCAGTATAAATTATTTGTTCCTGGCAGGAGGATAATTATGCTCAGCCTACATAGATATTCAACTCAATTTTTATGATACATCAGCACAATTTAGAAGCAGTTATACTTTTGTGGGGCAGGGGGGATAATACATAAGAATCTGAGTTGTTATTTGTATAGTAGCAAGAATATATGTATACATATATATGATTATAAGGATTATTATAGGAATATAAACATATATTCCTGTATAAGGAGAACAGTTTTAAGTTTTTGGGAGAAGAGAAACAGAGATATATAAAATTATCATAACCAAAATAAAAATACATTATCAATGGAATAGCATAATCAGTGAGACCAAATATTTGGACAAAGATTACCCTTAAAGCAGAATGTTTTGTCATTTATCAGGTTATCAGATAAAGAATCAAATGAACTTGTTCCTTTGAAGGATAAATATATAGTCATTGGGATAGAGCCTAATTATTATGGCCTAGTTAGACTTCGTTCCCAGAAGCCCTTAGAACTTAATTGTCATAGATCAACTCACCACAGAATAACGAAGAAAGACTAGAGTAAAATGTATTATTCTAAGTATAATTTGTTAAAGACTCCACTTGGAATATGCTTTCCATCATTCTGAATAGAGAACATTATTTTTCCCTAAAGTGAGGATTATTAAGTAGTATGCTTTAAAAGGCATGTGAAGCTTGGTCTTCATGTGGGTCTCGAACAACTGGAGTGGGAGCAATCCCAAATGCTGTTGCCTGTGCGTGTGATTTATTCTTTGAATTGGACTGTCTTGTCTGGCCTCAGTGGCAGAGTATGCACCTAGCCCCACAGAGAATTGCCAGAATAGCAGTACACCCAAGGTGGGTCCACTCACTCAGAGGAGAAGGGAAGGGAGGAAGAGGAAAGGAGGAAGGGGGGAAGGATTGTGGGAGGGAGTGATTGGGAGGCGACAGTGAGCAGGATGTAAAGTGAATTTTTAAAAAAGGGAGCTACAAATGAATAATAAGAAAGACAGAATGAAACACTGAGTTTGTATTAATTATAATTGAACAAAATGATAAAGCTTTCCATAAAAAGTAGGATGCTAATCAATGAATAAAGAAGAAGTAATATAGTTAGTGATCCTTATTTTTCTCCAACACAACAATTGATTCAGATAAGAATTATCAAAAGTTGTTATAGTTATGAGATGGATAATTGGTGAGGCAAGATACTCACATTCTCAAGGTACCTTCCTAGTGATTATTTAAAAGGAAACTAGGCACCATCTTTCAAAAGTGACATACGTTAATATTTCCAGGAATGAGATAAATTGATCTCAGGTATAACATATTCAGGAAACACACATCATTGATGGTAGGTAGAAATGGATAAACATTTGAAAAATGGGGAGCTGTCAGGCCAATGTAAGCTAAAGGACAGATGCAAGAAACCAAGTCAGCTTGTTTTTACCCTTCAAAAAATATCATTATTCATTAAAGACAAAGTAAGGAGCCATCTTAGATTAATGGGTACTAAGGACACTGGACGTCTAAATGCAAAGCATGTTCTTATATTGAAAATGTAGTATGAACAGTATCTATTAAGACAATGTCTTTAACTAGACTACAGACCATATAAGAGACAGTAACCTTTTATTATTTTGAATTTTTGTGATTTTTTTTTTCTGGAGCTGAGGACCGAACCCAGGGCCTTGTGCTTGTTAGGCAAGTGCTCTACCACTGAACTAAATCCCCAACCCCCCCTCTTTTTTAAAACACAATTAATTTAAATTCAATTTGTAGTAATTTTTTTTGAGCTGAGGACCGAACCCAGGGCCTTGTGCTTGCTAGGTAAGTGCCTTATCACTGAGCTAAATCCCCAGCCCCGAATTTTTGTGATTTTGGTAAATATACTTTGACTTATATTAAACAACACTCCTGATATTTAAGAGTTACACCGTGGAATTAGTCACAATTTCTATAATTTACTTTCTGTGGTGCAGCAATATTTGCAGACATAGAATAATTTATCCATTTTCCTGTGTTCAGAAATAATGATAAGGTCAATGTGCCAAAATGTTAATAATTGGTTAGTCATAGAAAAATAGATATTTATTATAGTACCCTTAAATTTTGGGTGGAACGTTTGACATTCTGTTCTAAAATAACAGCTAAAAATAAATGAAATGTACATACGTAGAAAAATGATTTATCTTCCAGACATGGCCTTGCCATTGCATGTGTGAACACACTACAGCTGCGTTTATCTGCACAAGAGCTGCCAAATATTGGCTCCTTAACATTTCATCATGGATGGGAGAAAGACCTATGAGGCCCTCCATCCATCTCCTTGAGGAACTACTGACAATGAAGGGTTGGTAGTGGAAGGAGATGTTGTTTTCCTCAGAGGTGTAGATAAGATGCTCTTGCTGCAGTAAATACCCTCCCACCCATTCTCAGGCAGCAAACTATTATTAAACTCAGTGGGTCACATACAATGAGAGATATCAAGGATGAAAGAGGATTTGTTCGGAAGGGATTCAGAGTAGAGAAAAGGGGTTAAAAAAAGAGAGAATGATAGGTAAAAATGAATAAAAGTCATTAAATATGTGTATAAAACTTTCAAACAATAAGATGTTTGAAAAACCACCACATTAACATAAGGTTATATATAAGTATATTTTTGGTTGGATTACCTTTGAATTGAATCACATCATGTCTAGTTATTTTCATCTAATATATACAAAAGCCTTCAAGTTAATCTTTCCCAAATGTCTTCACCTTGAGATTTTCTTCAGGAAGTTTGTTGAATATACATCAACGGAACTTCGAAATGTTTGTATTGGCATTTGTTCCTTTAAGCTAAGTGACCCTCAGCCATGATCATCTATCCATTATGAACTGACGCTTTATTCGATTCTATGGCAACCTAAAATTTTGCTTTTCATTTCCTAAATCCTTACCAATTGTGCAGGAGAAGGCTAAGGTCTATGCTGTCAATGAAGCTATTATAGCGAAAGTGGTTCATACTACTTAGAACTTGCATTTTTATTGCTCCTTTCATCAATTACTAGGCGGTATACTAACAAAGTTGTTTTTTTTTTGTCTAAGGTTTTACATTATAAACAAAAAAAGTTGCTTCATCTTAGTATCTTTCTTTTTAGCTGTCCATTATGATCAAGAATTCTTCTGTCCCAGATTTATCATGATACCCTCCTTCTCTTCCTCCTTTTAACATTTCTACCCTCTGTTCTTCTCTCCATTTCCTCTTCCCTTCCCCTTCTCTCCTGTGAGTGTTTGGCTCGCTCTCTCTCTCTCTCTCTCTCTCTCTCTCTCTCTCTCTCTCTCTCTCTCTCTCTCCCTCTCCCTCCCTCTCTCTGGTGTAGGTGTGTGTCTTTACGTGTGTGTATGCAATCGTGTGCTTTGAAGCAGGGCCTCACATAATCTAGGCTATCTATGTATAATAAGCTGGTTTAAAATTCCTGATTCTACTACCATGGCCTGAGGAGTAGTAGACTTGAGGCTTGTGCTACTATACCTGATGAGCTTCATTGTTTCTTAAGTTTTTGCTCATTAGCACCACATGGACTTCTTTGCCATTCATTTAAAGTAAACAAAAACAAAAACAAGAAACCCATTGGAGAGATAAAGAGTTCAAGGTGCATACATAAATATAAGAAAAGCAATATACAACAAACCAATAGCCAACATCAAACTAAATGGAGAGAAACTTGAACCAATCCCACTAAAATCAGGGACTAGACAAGGCTGCCCACTTTCTGCCTACCTATTCAATATAGTACTCAAATTTCTAGCCACAGCTATCAGACAACAAAAGGAGGGCGAGTGGATAAAATTGGAAAATAAGAAGTCAAAATATCACTACTTGCAGATGATATGATAGTATACATACGTGACCCCAAAAGTTCTACCAGAGAACTACTAAGCCTGATAAACAACTTTGACAAAGTGGCTGGGTATAAAATTAACTCAAACAAATCAGTAGCCTTCCTCTACACTCAAAGGATAAACAGGCTGAGAAAGAAATTAGGGAAATGACACCCTTCACAATAGACACAGATAAAATAAAATAAAATACCTCAGTGTGACTCTAAGTGAGCAAGTGAAAGATCTGTATGACAAGAACTTCAAGTCTCTGAAGAAAGAAATCAAAAAAAGATCTCAGAAGATGGAAAGATCTCTCATGCTCATGGATTGGCAAAATTAATATAGTAAAAATGGCCATCTTCAATTCTGAAAGCAATCTACAGATTCAATGCAATTCATATCAAAATTCTAATTCAATTCTTCACAGAGATAGAAAGAGCAATTTTCAAATTTATCTGAATAACAAAAAACCCAAGATATAAAAAATCATTCTCAACAATAAAAGAATTTCTGAGGGAATCATCATCCCTGACCTCAAGCTGTATCACTGAGCAATCGTGATAAAAACTGCATAGTATTGGTACAGAGACAGACAGGTAGATCAGTGGAACAGAATTGAAGACCCAGAAATGAAACCACACACCTATGGGCACTTGACCTTTGACAAAGGAGCTAAAGCCATTCAGTGGAAAAAAAGACAGCATTTCCAAAAAAAAAAAAAAAAAATGGTTCTAGTTCAACTGGCAGTCTGCAATTCGAAGAATGTAAATTGATCCATTCTTATCTCCTTGTATAAAGCTCAAGTTCAAGTGGATCAAGGACCTCCATGTAAAACCAGATACACTGAATCTAATAGAAGAAAAAGTGGGAAAGAGCCTCAAATACTTGAGCACAGGGGAAAATTTCCTGAACAGAACACCAATGGCTTATGTTTTAAGAGCAACAATCCACAAGTGGGACCTCATAAAACTGCAAAGCTTCTGTAAGGCAAAGGACACTGTTAATGGGACAAAACGGCAACCAACAGATTGGGGAAAGATCTTTACCAATCCTACATCCGATAGTGGGCTCATATCCAAAATATACAAAGAACTGAAGAACTTAGACTCCAGAGAGCCACATAACCCAATTTAAAAATGGGGTACAGAGCTAAACAAAGAATTCTCAGCTGAGGAATATCCAATGACTGAGAAACACCTAGAGAAATGTTCAGCATCCTTAGTCATCAGGGAAATGCAAATCAAAACAACCCTGAGATTACACCTCACATCAGTCAGAATGGCTAAGATCAAAAACACAGGTAATGGTGGATGGTGGCGCAGATGTGGAGAAAGATGAACACTTCTCCATTGCTGGTGGGACTGCAAGCTGGTAAAACCACTCTGGAAATCAGTCTGGTGGTTCCTCAGAAAATTGGAAATAGTTCTACCTGAGGACCCAGCTATACCATTCCTAAGCATATGCCCAAAAGATGTTCCAACATATCACAAGGACATATGTTCCACTATGTTTATAGCAGCCTAATTTATAATAGCCAGAAGTTGGAAAGAACTTAGATGTCCCTCAACAGAGGAATGGATCCAAAAAATGTGGTACATCTATACAATGGAATATTACTCAGCTATCAAAAACAATAACATCATAAAATTCATAGGCAATTTGATGGAATTAGAAAATATCATCCTGAGTGAGGTAACCCAATCACAAAAGAACACACAGGGTATGTACTCACTGATAAGTGGATAGTAACCCAAGATCCATAATACCCATAATACAACCCACAGAACATATAAGTACATGGAAGGAAAAACAGTGTAACAATGCTTCAGTCCTGCATTGATGGGGGAACAGGATGACTGTGGAGTGGAGGGAAAAGGGGACCAGGAAGGGAGAAAGGAGGAAGAGGAAATAAGTGTGGCAGCATCAGGATCTGGAGGAGATTTGAGAGAGGTCAGGAAATATAATAAAAATATGTAACAGGGGATGAGGAACTGAAGATAGCCACTGGAAGGTCCCAGACACCAGGGAAATGTGAGGCTCCCTGGACCCAAGAGGGATGACTTTAGGGGAAATGTGCAGAGAAGAAGGAGAGAAAACCTGTAGAGACCTTCTCCTGCAGATAGGCACGGCCCCTGGTCGAGGGATGGGGACACCTCCCATCTCAAAGATTTTAACCCAGAAATGTTCCTGTCCAAAGGAGGAACAGAGACAAAAATGAAACAGAGACTGAAGGAAGGGGCAACCAGGAGCAGCCCCACCTGGGGATCCATCATGTCTGCAGACACCAAACCCAACACTGTTGCATTGGTCAAGAGATGCTTGCTGAACAGAACCTAGTGTGGCAGTTCCTGCGGAGGTCCTGCCAGCAACTGACCAATGCAAGATGTAAATGCTTGGAGCCAACCACCAGATGGAGCTCAGGGAAACTGCTGTTGGAGCTGGCGGAAGGACTGGAGGAGCGGAGGGGGAATTACAACCCCATTGGAAGAACAACATAGGCTGGCCTGACCACCCAGTTCTCCCGGAGTCTAGACCACCAACCAAGGAGTGTACCTGGAGGGATCCATGGCTCCAGATACATACATACAGACGATGGCCTTGCCTGAGAGCAACAGGAGAGAAGGCCCTTGGTCCCAGGTAGGCTTGATGCTCCAGCATAGGGGGATGCTGGAGCAATGGGGTGGGAGAGTGTGGGTGGGTAGGGGAGCACTCTTGTATAGACAAAAATGATGGGGGAGGCAGGTGTGGGATTGGGAGGCTCATGGACGAGTAACCGGGAAGTATGATAGCATTTGAGATGTAAATGAATGGAATATTAATTAAAAAAATAAAGAAAAAGAAAATGGTTGGTAAACTTTAAAACAATAAAAACAACAACAACAACAACAACAACAACAAAACCCTCGTGGCAGCAGCATTCTTAAGTCACTTATTATTTTTTCTATAGATTTTAACACTGTGTAATATATTCAATTTTCTTATTACTAAGTATATTGTTATTTATTTTCTGATTAATGAAATTTACATTCCATGACAGGGATTGTTTATTTTTAACTGTCCCTTATGACCAATAATGCTTGGTACAAGAATCCAGGTACAGTTTTTCTGTTTGCTTTTGTCTATTTTAAAAATTATTTTCAGTAATTATCTTAAGCCCTTGAAAATTGGCTGACATACTGTAGAAACTCAATGATGATTTGTTGAATAAATAAATAACTAGATAGATGATTAAGAATGCATACAGTTTTCAAATAAGTATTCATTTCTTTTCTAAAATTTCAATATCTCTGTGGGTGGGTTTTTTTTTTTTGGTTCAATGGATCAAAGTGTTCAAGCAGCTGAAGAAGTATAACTAGAAATAACCACACACACACACACACACACACACACACACACACACACACAGAAAGAGCAAATGGACTTTGGATCATATAGATTTAAAATTTATCCTTCATTTATGATTATGGTGATAATATAATCTTGTATTGATGTACAGAATTTTAAAAGTTTGTATTCACTTAGAATCTGAGAATCACCTACTATTTCATTAAGACCTTACAGATGCTAGGTGAGTGCTCTGACACTGAGATATACTCCTCACACTTAATTCATTCGCTCGCTCTTTTTCTTCCTTCCTTCCTTCCTTCCTTCCTTCCTTCCTTCCTTTCTTTCTTTCTTTCTTTCTCCCTTTCTTTCTTTCTTTCCTATTTTCTTTCTATATAAGTACTTTTCTATATAGTGGTTCAGTGGTTTTGCACTCTAGTGATAAGGATGGAAGAAATGTATGATTCTTGCCTTAAAAGAGCTTACATCTTATAGATTCTGACATGTAGGTATATATTTAATATAAAATACATGCCGATATTTGTTGAGGACTGAAGTAGCACTGTGCTAGCTAGCACTTTTTATGAGTGTAAAAACGCTCATAATCACAAGACAAGTAAAGAAAATATATTAGTTAATATATTTTGCTTATTTTCTTAATTTACTTTCAAAGTAAATAACCTGTGCCTTTCCAAAAAAAAAATACAAAAAACAAAAAACAAAAAACAAAAAAAAAAAAACATTTATCTGGGGATGTATGCCATGTACCAGTTTAAGCTAGTTTTCCAAAATTAGGTCAGAACAATCACACTATGATTCCCCTTGGGAAAAGTTGGCATTCAATTTCAAAAGGTACAATATGGAGTTCCAAGAGTAGGTAAAGATCTATTGCAGAAAACTTTTTCCCTTTTAAACCATAAACCAGTATTTGAAACCGGTATCACTATATAGGGACTATTTATGGGACATAAACATCACATATTTGCACACACACATAGATATATAAAAGATGACACATGGGCTCTTTCATCTCAGATCTCGAAAGAGAGACCAGGCAAAGAATGAGCATACTGCTAAAAGAAAGAACAAAGGGGCCTCCGGTGACCAGCTTAGAAGACAGGGCTAGTGTATACCAAGGTGTCAGACTTCACTGATGCCTAAAAGAAAATACCTTAGAAGAAAAAGTATTTGTTTTCTCTCTACTAGGAATTTCCTTCTTAACATGTCATACAAACAGACAGGCACAGATGGAATGTTACAAAATCCCTCTTGAGAGAAAACTGTCAAAGTGAAGGTGGCATTGCCATTCCACTCCTTTTTGTTAAAGGATGTGATGTTTATCCTGCAAGCGATTGTCCACCAGAGGATATATTGTCACAGTTAGAAGTACTAGTTCTTCCATTGGGAATGCTTTGGGATGCCCAAAGAACACAGAACATCTGGACTGCTTAGATAACCAGTAAGAGCAATGTGTTCTACTTTTCAACAGAAGCATTCAAGTCTTATTTTTTAAAAATATGATTTGAAGAATATTCTAGGCATGGAAATAAATGTATAAAATACTGTACACATGTAAAACCTAATTGTACTGCAGTATGCAAAGTGGAAAGCGCAGATAAATACCAGACGTTTGCTCTTATTTTAATTTGCTTTTTAAGGGTTTAATATATTTCTAATTATTGAAAGCATTAAAAACAACTGTTTTTGGTGAAAGCCACTGGTAATATCTTCCCTCTCGAGAAAAATTTCATTGGAAATTCTTGGTGTTTTCAGAGTTAGAGATCATTAGGGCCAAAATAGCAATCACACTGCCTGCTGGCTTATTTCTCAAATGGGAGTAAGAGAAAGCTCTTTTCCTTCTCACGTTTGAATGATTTTCATCACTCTTCATTATTGAATACATAAATTAAGTATTTGGGGGAACATGGTAGAAATTTTTGCATTGTTTCTAAATTTGCAAATACTTTATTGAACCTAAAAAACCTACGATGTAATGAGCAGTCCTGGGGGACAAGAAATAGCAGAATCTATGATTATTCCTCTTCTGTAGGAATCATTTTACATTACATTCTAGAATTTTCAAATTAATTTAAGCCAGGTAATATAAGGTCCACTTGTTCAAGAGGTTTTCTTTTTAATTTCTGATACAGTGTCTCATTATGTAGCCCAGGTGGGCATCAAACTCATTATATGGTCCAGACCTCAGACTAAAGCAGTTCAACATTGAGTCTCCCAAATCCTGGGATTGTAGACATGAACTACCTATCATACTGGGCTTTCTTTTAGAGTTTGGTAGATGCCTGTTACATTGAAGTGTCTGTGGATTAGGCAATCATGGTACCACAGCCAGATATAAAGAATTACAGTTTGTATTTTGCACTAATGGGAGCAAATTTCTGAGGCAACTTAATACTTAAATCAGAACAAAATCCCTTGGGAAGAGCAACCACTTCAATTAACTTTCAAGTTTGGCAAAATGAGGCACAGAACCCTGAGAATCTGAAAAATGGCCTAATATATATTATTGTGAGTACTTAATGTGTTCTTTCAAGATTTCTACCCTGAAGCTGAGGGACAATTAGTTTACAAAAGATAAAACTGAAGAACAATGAAGCAGAGACTTGCTCTAGGTAACAAGCAACTGAAGAGTGAAAATTAAAAGACTCAAGAAACCTAATTTTCCCATCATAGCTCATAATTTCTTTTCAGTCATATCATAGTTCAATTAATGATAATAATTCTTAGGTGGTGTGAAATTATCATTGGGTACCTCCTGAATATAGTGCTGGAATTTTCTCTGAATTTATTTTTAATCCATTTTATGACATTTAAATGCCCACTTTTAATTTAGAAAACTCAACCTCCATATATTACTCTTTATTGAGCACATTCTGAAAATAGAACACGTACTCTAAAAGTAGAGACAAACAGCTAACATATCTCTTACAGATGGCAAATGTATTTCTCAGCACTAAAAATCTAACACAAGTAACCATGGTAATCTATTGGAAATCAACATACTTTTTCCTGCTATGTGACCTGAGAGAGCAGTTAGCATTTTTTATGTGTCATGTCAAATTTCTCAGTTTACTGACCTGGTTGTCAAACTTCGACATCCAGGAACTGCTTATTAAAAGTTATATCTTTTGTATTGTATTATGACCCAGTTGTGCCATTTCTCAACCAAATGCAGGAATTCCTAACCATACAAGTGCATACTTAACATCCTCTTTTCAGCAATGTTGCCCCAGGATAGTGATCTACATCCTTCTGGAAGCAGTGACTAAATTACTACATATAATCCATATATGTGCTTAACCCAATTTTGGTAAATATATATTTACATATTTTATAAGTGGAATGATTTTCACTCAACAGCATTAGATAAACTATATCCTTTAAGCAGCCTGTAGTGAAGTAATATTTCAAGTGGGATATAAAGCATCAACAATAAGTAGGTAGATTTGATCGGCAAATAATGAGAATACAAGGGTGATTTTGAGGAGAAGAGTGAAGGGATATTAGTGGGGTTATTGGTCATGGACATACTATTTTGTCTACTATCTCTGACGCCATGTATTATGTTATGGTTGTAATATGTTTGGCTTCAGACCCAGGAACAAACAGCTGAGGTGCATACCTTACGTTCCAAAGCAGATCTGGCCTCTGGGTTCTATCAGCATTGCTCAGTCCCTACCTGGTATTCCCCACCCCACAACCCTGAACATTCCAGCTCCAGGGCTGGGCTGCCCTGCCCCCAGAGGCTCTTCCCTATATAATCCAGACATTTGGACAACCCCCATTTCCCTTCTCTCTAAATGAGCACATTCTTTCTCTCCCCCAACCCCCGCTCCCTCTGTCTCCCTTCCCATGTCAACTTCCCTGGCCTCCTTTTTTGGGACCAGTGAACTCGCCCACCTGAAAATAGCTTCCCAATAAATTGCCAGTTGTATAATCTAATCTGCCTTAAATTGGCTCATTTTACTGGTAGAATTAGCTAATCAGGGTGTGTGAATTACCTGTTTTTGATGAGTGTCCTTCAAGTATTTTATTTTATTTTTTATTTATGTGTGTGTGTGTGTGTGTGTGAGAGAGAGAGAGAGAGAGAGAGTGTATACATATATATATATATACATATATTATACACATGTGTGTGTGAGAGAGAATGTATATATATATATACATATATATGTGTGTGTGTGTGAGAGAGAGAATATATATATATATATACATATATATACAGACACGTGTGGTGTGTGTGTGTGTGTGTGTGTGTGTGTGTCTGTGTGTGTGGTGTGTGTCTGTGTGTGTATGTGAGTCTGTGCATATGAGTGTAGGTACCCATGGAAGCAGGAAGTAGGTGTCTTATACTCTGGAAAAGGAGTTACAGGTAGCTGTGGGCTACTTGACATGAGTATTGTGAGCTGAACTCTGGTCTTTTTGGAAAAGTTCTAAGTATTTTGAACTGCTAAGTCATTGCTTCAGCCCCCTTTCAAGTGTTTAAACTGATACATTTATTTTCCTAAGTGGCATATTTACTGTTTTCTAATACAAAACTCTGACTTCAGTAGATTTCCATTGGCCTCACTTGAGGTTTATTTGAATTTTATAGTGGCTCTGTGAGATGTTAGGCTAATATCTATGCAAATAAATTAAACTTTTGAACATACAGAAACACTTTATCCTGTTGCTTGTCATATTATGGTTTCTTTTTCTTTTTTTCTCCTTATCATGACCAACAATATGTGGTGGTTTCAATTCTGATAGTATGGCCATCCTTCTTTATTATACAGAGTTATGATTTGGCTGAATTCAACATTTAAATCAGGAAATTAGCATTATTTACTGAATATAATATGTTATTAGTATTATCATATATAGTCAGTAATTATAATTTGGACAGGCTGAGCACTATGGAATATATATATGTATATATATGTATATGTATATGTATATGTGTGTGTGTGTATAATGTTGTTGAGAGATTTCTGAATATATTTTCCTATTAAAACATGGCATATGTAGGAGGTGTTACCAAAAATGAGGGCGTTTTTAATTTAAAGGGTTTGATCATTTTAATTCTCCAAGAGAGTGCCCTCTCAGGCATCTCTTGAGTAGCAAATGCATTCTAGAAGGCAAAATGTCATTGACTATGTGATGTAAGTAACCTCATTAAGAACAGAGTGTTAGGGCAAAGGTGTTGACTCGGCAGAAGGAATGAGGCAATTACTTGGATTTAGTCCCACTGACTGGTTGTTCTCTCCCCTTCATTTGTTTCTCATAGACATAGTTAACTCCAGAAAGATAGTTACTCTTGGACCATTAGATGATTCTAAGTGCATTAATGGAATCTATTGTGTAGCTAAGGCATCATATGCCACCTGTGGTCCATAGACAAGTAGCAATAATATCTCTAATGAATTTCCTTGAAATTCAAATCTTGAGTACTATATCTGAATTGCTTTTCTAATAAGCTCCTAGGTGATTTGTGAGTATTATAAATTTTGTGAAGTATAAGAATAGGGATGTCTAGATGGCTTTCCAAATACAGAAACAAATAGTCTGACTGCGGTCAATTCCCATATATAAACTCTTGTTCTGTTGACTTTCTCTTCTTCCCAATTCCATTTGATATGATCTTTGAGGGTTTTCAGGGTGAAATTTTTCAGTTCTTTTACTCTGAATTTCTCTGCTATGAATACTTAAGATGCTAAGCCATTTCGTGTAAGTGGGTCTCTCTATTCACTCAGTAAACCAGTAGCTCTTATCTAGGGACATTTTTGTTCTCTGAGGATATTTTTTAATGTTAGGATACATTTTTATTTTCCATCACTGGAAAAGATATGGAAGGTAGGGGCAAAAGATTCTGCTAAATAATCTATAGTGTACAAGACAGTTCCTACTACAGTAGAAATTTATTCAGCCCAAAATATCAATAGCAACAAAACTGAGACGCTACAATAGGTGAAATGTATATAACTCAGAATATATTAAATAAATCTGTTTGATAGTGCACATTCATCACATCTATTAAGCACATTGAAACATATGATAGAAAAGTAAATGTGCTTTATCAAGAATTTAACATTCTAGCAGAAAACAAACATGAAATGATGAATATGACCATGTATAATGAACTAATTTACAGTTTCTATTCCATAGTCATGGTCAACAGGGATGACTCAAAACAGAAGTTTATCAATCGCTGTTTCCCATATCCGTTTTGTTTGAACGAGGTAAGCAGACAGAAATTACCTAGGATTATTCTCACCTAATTTATATATTCTGTGCAATAAACTAGCCATCTTAAAAGGTTAGTTTGTATGCCTGTATGTTTGGTGGCTTTCTTGAAATGTCCTTTATTAAAAAGAACAAAGGTAAAAGATTATTAGCATCAAAGAAGCTTTAAGTGATTTTACTTATTTTTCAAAAACTTTATTTACTTTTTAATTATGTGTGTATGCATATGTGGGAGGGGGATACCAACATGGAGGGAGATAGCAGCGTCGGAGTCCCTGAAGATGGAGTTACAGGTGGTTGTGAGCTGCTTGATATGGGTACTAGGAATCAGATCATGTCCTCTGGGAAAACAGAGCATGCTCTTAAAATCGAAGTCATCTCTCCAGTCAGATTGTATTTGTTTTAGCATAAGCAATTAAAAAATATGGAGTTGGAAACTTAGGTTTCCCACAAAACAGAGGTCAGAGAATCAAAAAAAAATGTTATAAGAGAAGAAAAATTTGATGATGAAGTGTTAAATCTTATATAAGTAAAGAAGCTTTTAAACATACTAGCTGTGTAGAAACAACTTAAACTCCTAAATACATTGTCATTGAATATGGCTAGACTCATTAAGAGTGACCCTTCTGAATCAGAGAAAAGACTGGAGGAGCTTGAAGGGGCTTGAGACCCCATATGAACAACAATGCCAACCAACCAGAGCTTCCAGGGACTAAGCCACTACACAAAGACTATACATGGACTGACCCTGGACTCTGACCTCATAGGTAGCAATGAATATCCTAGTAAGAGCACCAGTGGAAGGGGAAGCCCTGGGTCCTTCCAAGACTGAACCCCAGTGAATGTGATTGTTGGGGGAGGGTGGTAATGGGGGAGGATGGGAGGGAACACCCATACCCGAAGGGGAGGGGAGGGGTTAGGGGATCATTGGCCCGTAAACCGGAAAAAGGAATAACTTTCGAAATGTAAATAGAAATACTCAAGTTAATAAAAAAAAAAAAAAGAGTGACCCTCCTATGGATAACACTTCCGCCTTCTAGGGAGATAGTGCCACATGGAGCACTAGGATATTGTAATGTCACAGCAGGATTTGGTTTTCAAAAATATTCTAATATCAGTGGTCAATCAAACTAAATGGCTCCTCTTAAATTTCAAAGAGATTTACTAGGTTCCATTATCAATCTCTCAGGAAATAAATGTGTTAGGCAAATAAAAACAAGGACACAGCAACACATTACAAAGATGATCCATGACACAAAGGAATACACAGGTCACTGGATCTAAAGGCATCCTCTTTAAAACATTGCATCCTAAATTATTTGCACATTAATCTCATTACTGGAGACATTTCCAGGACTAGGGAGTTTATTGAGCAAGTCTAATTCCTATTGCTTACATTCTTTGGAGAGAGACAGAGCACACAGAAGAAGTGAAATACTTTGAGTGGAAATTAAGAAAACTTAGATGTTTATCATTGTTAGGTAGCACCAAGTCTCTCAGCTAGATACTTTGCCCATTCTACTACCTCATGATGAATGAATTGTCATATTATTGTAATCAGTATAAGAAAATGTAACCATTCAGACCAGAATTGCTACTGAAAACTCTGTTTTTTTGCATCCCTACCTTAGCCCCTCTCTGTCTACATAGACTGTAGCAATGGAGGGGTCCATCACTATGGTTCCATCACAGGCTCTCAAATCTGGGTTTCTTTCTTTCCTCTCTCTCTCTCTCTCTCTCTCTCTCTCTCTCTCTCTCTCTCTCTCTTTTCCCCTTCATCCCTCCCTTTCTACAACAATTGTCTTTTATTTTATTTATTTTATTGGTGGTAGAAGAGGTCCTGGGTCCTAGGAGGGCTCCTTTCCCAGGTATGGGGGAATGCTAAGGCATTGAGGTGGTAGTGAGTGGGTGGGACTGGGAGCATCTACTGAAAACTCTTAATGTGATAATTCTAAAGTCAAACATCCATTAAAAATGCACAATTCTGTTTTAAGAATGTTTGGTAGCAGTGTAATTTAAAATGGAGACCATGACATTCCAATTTATATCAGCTCTTATTCCCCCTCTTTATTCAATTTTGCAAGTGAACACACTGTTAGGCACACAGGAGACACTTAAAAGTTATCATTAAATGTATGAATAAATGAATGAAATTCTCTAGGATAATGCATTCAAATTAAAGTAAATTTATTGTAAGGTAAAATCCAAATAAATGAGACATAATTGCTGGAGCTAAAGATGATCATTTTAATGAAAGATAAATTAGAATGCACACAATTTTTAATGGAACACACGATCGCTGCATCCTTCATTACCCTCATAGTACAGAGTTGAAGCAGAGAAATCTTGTAGTAGCTTGTTAACATTTATTGGGCATAAATATATGTCAGATGCTTGTGATAACATTGGCACATATGTTCATTAAATCTCAAGCTGCTATAGTGATAGATCACTGTGATCCCATTTTTATTGAAGACAATTTGAGGCTCACAAATGGGGTGACTTATCTAAGACAAAAAATTATAAAAGTGTTGAGTCTTGAAAACAAACAGTTTTGTTCTCCATTCCATGCTTTTAACTATGAAAGTGTTTTGTTATAGATTTTAGAGATGTCCATATTGTGAGGACATGAAATAGTCATAAAATTTGGGACCAGAAGTCATAGGTCACTGACACAGAATTCACCACAAAATGAGAAACTGTATTAAAGGTTCATGACATAGGAAGGTTGAGAACCACTAATTTAGAGTGATCTTTTTATTAGAGAAACAGAAAACATACAAAATGGAGAGAAGAAGAAAAGTTAGGGTTTAGAGGACAATTGGTGGTTTGGTGCATGTCAAGATAGGCAACAACAACTAGAAACCCAAGCAAAGGAATCTAGGTAAATATTCAGAGACTCAGATACAAAATTTAATCAACTATAGTATAGGCAGGAATAAGAAACAGCCCAGCAACTGACATGTAAACCTTACTTTTGTTCTAATTTCTACCTTCCTTTTATACCTTCCAACTTCTTTCATATTCCCACAATTCCCTCTCAAATTCTTGATCTCTTCTTCTTTAATTATTATTGTTATATCCACATACTCTCTCTCTCTCTCTCTCACACACACACACACACACACACACACACAGAGAGAGAGAGAGAGAATCTTCTAAACATGACAACAAAGTTGCATCCATGAAATCTCAAAAAAAAAATGCTTTCCTAAACAAACCCTATATAATGAAAATGCCAGGGGAAATTTCACAAGGATTTAATTTATCCTTAGATTAAAAACTTTTTAGCTCTTTTTGAAGCCAGTATTTAACTCTCCAATTTTCTAGGCTAGACACTAGCAAAGTTAAATGAAATTAGGCAGCCTATTGGAGTAAGGAAAAAGAGTCAGGGCACTCATAGACAAACAGGACCTCATGCTCCCTTTGGTTCTCAGTCTCTCTCTCTCTCTCTCTCTCTCTCTCTCTCTCTCTCTCTCTCTCTCTCTCTCTCTCTCTCTCTCTCTCTGTATCTGACATAATTCTAAATTCCCAAGTACCTTTTTTTATTGGATATACGAGTTGGCGGCTTTAGATAAATCTATGGTGGGATTTTCACTGGTCAAAGTTCCTAGTAGATTTCAGCTGCTTTCATAAAATCATGATTTTTCCAAATAAAGATCGAGGGCTAATAATAATATAGCAGTGAGCCTACCTCAAATGTAGAATCATTTGATGGGCAGGAGTATGCTTTTCAAGTCCATACTGTAAGTCATTGTAAGGCTGAAATCATGTTATAGCAATAGCATTGAACAAAGAGGAACAGCGGAGGAAATATGTTTAGAGAACTTTGGATAAACTTTATGTGTCAGAAGTTACAGTTATGAATGCTAAAGATCTAAATCAGCTGTTCTCAACCTGTGGGTCATAGCCCACCCTAGACGTCAGACACTTATAGAGGGGTTACCTACGACCACTCTAAAAAACACAGCTATTTACATTATGATTGTTAACAGTAGCAAAATAACAGTTGTGAAGTAACAATAAAAATAATTTCATGGTTGTGGTTCACTACAACACGAGAAGCTGCATTAAAGGGTCTCAGCATTATGAAGGTTGAGAACTACTGATTTATATGAAACAAATATTTTAATATAGCTCTACAAAAATATTTTAGAAGGAAGATTTTGGAAACTGGTAAGTTAGGGAAGTCTTAAGTTGGTGGCAGAACAAAAGAGGAACAATGGCAGCTTCCAGTTGTTTCTTTTAGCATTGGTCCTCTGAGAAATGTAGAAAATTATTTGATAATTGCAGAATTGATAGTGTGACAATCTGACAGTCTCAGAGGCCTTATCATAAAGATTCAAACTTATGACACATATTTGCTATGTCCTCTCTTTTAGAACTCTGTCAGGGTGGGAAAGTTACAATTATATCTTATGCTGATCAATTTCCTTGTTTGATGAGTGGGGTCATTCCATATAATGAGTTCCTTGAGAAAAGATTACACCCATTTATTGTGCCTTTGCAAGGGAAGACTTCTTTCTTCCAACTCTCTTACAGAGAAGGCTTACATTCACTTTAAGAACAGATTTTCAGAGTATAAAAACTCAAAGGACTCCTTGGGAATTAATGCTTTTATGTTAGTAAGAACAAACTGTTATAAATACAAATTTGAAAGGGTATCATGGAAAACTTAAGTATTTGAGCAACTAAAATTTGTCCGTGTCTTCCTCATCAGATAATCAGCCGCTAATGGCATTTATTATTAAATAATTTCTTGATTTTTCAAACTGTTTTCTATAATTTGGCAGCTCTAGTAGCTTTTGCTTAATAGGCTAAAACCATGAAGTATCTTAAGTATGTCTGATCTCACCCAACTGCATACTTGCCTGAAAAAACAGCGTTCTTGTCTTCACCCATACATCTAGTACATTGCTATTTCTACTTGTTTATAATAATCCCTTAATTTTCATCTGTGCCTTACTCCACATGGAAATATATATTGTCCAAGCTAATAGAATACTTTTAGATTTATTTTGTTCATGAGTATTTTGTGTGCATGTGTATATGTCTACCACATGTGTGCCTGGTGCCCATGGACATCAGAGGAGGGTATCAGATCACATAGAAATGAAATTATAAATTATTCTTAGCCACCATATGGATGCTGGGAACTGAACTCAGATTCTTTGCGTGAGCAAGAAATACTCTTAACTTCCCAGCCTCCAACCCAATAGATTTTTAACACGTGTCCTAAGCTTTTCTTCACTAGTTCAATTCTTAAGGACTAATTTAAACTCTTCATTTAGACTATATTCAAGAGAGTCATAGGAATAAAACCTATAAATGAAGAGTGAGTGCATGGTGAAATGAAGGTTCAGCTGGGTCATGATGACTATTATCAAACATCTGATTGCTAAGGAAAGAGCAATTGAAAGTATAAACTAGAGTCAATGGAGAGAAAACCAGAGAAATGGAGATGCTTTCTAACAGATTCTTCCAAAGCTAGAATGTATTTTATAGAGACGGAATGTGACCCAGTATAAGCTGAAAGGCTATTTTGAAAGGTCTGTGGTATTTAAGTCTATGGTCCACCAAGGCTACTTTTATACTTCTATATATACACAGGGCCTCACTCAAATTCCTTCATTGTGTGGCTATTGTTAAAGTACAGGAAGAAATGTGGCTAGCTGCTGCTTCCTTTTCCTCTCTCCTCACATTACAGCATAATATGCTACTTTAATATTATAGTCACCTTGACAGTCAAGGTGTCTATTTTAATAGCTTTCAGCAACACTATTCAAAGAGAATCTATTTCCCAATAATGTAGGGAACAGTCTTCAGTGTTCTCTTTCTTTTCAAACCTCAAAGACTTTAGGATTGAAGATGTGCTTTGAAATTAAAATCATTGTAAATCTGCTGAGTAAGAGAGTACCAAGTGTACTTGGAATAAGTAAACTAGAATGTTTTAACAGTAACAAGGAGAAAAAAAAATGTTCTCTTCTAACATGCATGAAAATTTCCCCAACTCACACACTTTATAATCATCTCTAATTTTAAATAATTCAAATATGGCACACACAGAGAGAGAGAGAGAGAGAGAGAGAGAGAGAGAGAGAGCGCACACATATAGCAACATACACACACACACACACACACACACACACACACACACACACACACACAGAGAGAGAGAGAGAGAGAGAGAGAGAGAGAGAGAGAGAGAGAGAGCACACATATAGCAACATATACACACGACACACACACACACACACACACACACACAGACACACACCTGTGTATAAACTGATGAGCTGCTGCAGAGAAAAAGTTACTATTTCAGACACTACATTTTATACCATTAAATACAACTTATTTATTTATAGTAAGTTACTATTAATCATGGGAGGATATTACGTACGTAAAAACTTTACGAGGTTAAAGTGTCAAGAAATACTGTATTGAGAAATTCATCAGACACAGTTCTTGAACTACTAGAACAACCTTCCAATCATGACATACTTTATTGCATTAAAAATGAAGTTATTTTAATGACCTAATATCTATTTCAAATACCATTTCACCAAACATCTTCTGTATGTAAGTACTGTATCAAGCCCTTCCTATTTGTTACTTTTGTTATCTTTATAAATCACTGAATGGTTGATAATATTTTCTCCATTTTACATGTCATAAACTGACATGAGAATACTTTTCTCAGGCTATACATTTGATAATAAAGCAAGGCAAAGAATCCAAATTTAACTCGAGTTTGACTTAGAAATCCACTTGTGATGCTCTCTTCTTTTGTAATTTGCCCTTTGCGATTTGCCATTGCCCACCATTCTAATTTCTAAAGAAAGCTGCATGTAAATGATGAAGATGTTGACTGCTAAATGATCATTATATTTACAAAACCCAGAACAGCTGGATGCTCTTACACCAAATCAAGATATGTCCTTTTTATTCCAGTTCTGTGCATCAGCAAACAAAAGAATACAAATTATTTTGAGTATTAACTCTCAGGCTATTCATATTAATTTTAAAAAGTACAGAAATTGATACATGAGGTTAACATCAATCTTCTGTTGTGGGAGTCACATACTCCAGAATAGGGAATTGTTTTTGGGTAATAACCACTCATAGAACATAACTTTTCTTTCCTGTTGTTCCTTGCCTCTTTTTTTCCTCTCCCTAAAAACCCATTTCTATCCCTGAGTTCTCTTAAAACGTCATTCATCTAGGGACAAATAGCCAGGTGCTAACCATTAATCAAACCTGGCTTTCTCCTTCCAGATTTCACCTCTGAGTACTGGCCTTTAAACAGTGTGTTGATGGGCATGAGTCAACTAACACCTTCATGGACAGAGTGCTAATGGGATTGTTTTACTTGTGCTAGGTTTATGGGGAAATTTTTTAAAGGGAATTTTCTTTTACTAGATTCCAATGATTTGCCTTCTAGGGAACATTTATCTCATTTCACAAGCAGAGAAGGTTCCACTCACCTCGTTTATGAAGGAGAACACTGGCATGCCGACGTCCATTCCCATTTTCAACATAACAAGAATAATTCCCCAGGTCACCTTCTTCCACAGAGTCAACAATTAATGAGATAGAAACTTCCTGTTCTCCAAGATGTTCCTTAAGGATTCTAAAACATAAAGGAAAACGCAACAAAAAAAACCCACACAAACATATACACACATGAAAAAGAAAGAATTGTAGATGAATTTGAATCTGAAGAGAATATACCTACAAAGTTTATGCTTCAAATCTGGCTATGAATTGATGCTAAGTTAATTAAATGATATCATGCCCTTTTCTTCTTCACTTCTAATGAAGAAACTTGTCTTTGCAGATGCTAATGAACTAGCAGTTAATTATCTCTCATAGCAGGACAATCATACTGTCATAACAAAGAGGTGAGAAAGACCTTGAAGAAAAGTTTACAAATTGCTTTTCCTTTAAGAAGAGATACGATTTAAAAATGAGATAAGAGATTCTAAAATGATAGGCTGGAGGCATAATTATATATCAGATTATTTTTAACAAGAATTAGAAAGAAAAAAATTTCTGAGTTATTTTGACATATCAGTTGAAACCTCCAGACTGACTTATTTCTAGAAATACAAATGAGCTCCATAGTTTTAAAGAAATATGAAACCATAACATGTAGACTAAAAGTTCTGGTATATATTTAATTTTGACATTAAAAATTAATGGTAAATGCTCACTAATCTGATTCTTAGATATTTTAGCAATCTCTCAAAACATGGAAAATTTCTTAAACTAGTTTCCTTTTTTCTCTGCTTTCAATATTCCTATTTCCAAACTCCTGCCTGGATAAATGTGTGTGTGTGTGTGTGTGTGTGTGTGTGTGTGTGTGTGTGTGTGTGTGTGTGTGTGGTATATATATATACCACAAATTTCTAGTGCATTCATCCAGCTCTTATAGTCAAAGTTAGACAGTGTAGGTTTATGGTAGTTCTTTAATTTTAAAAAATGTGTTGGTAAATAATAAAACATTTTAAACATGAAAAATGGCAAAGAAAGATTTTTGTGTCCATATTGGACAGTTGCCCATTTGGATCTTCCAGAATCAAATTGAAGCACTCCTCAGTGAGATATTGTGTATTTGTTGCCAGAGAAGACCCCAATAGAAATGATCTCCTATGACAGTTTTATAAATTTTTGCTTCGTACTGAAAAACATTTTCTTATATCTTTGTTAAAAGTTTTAAAAGTCTTGACATTTTTAAAAGGAGAAGCATTAACTTAAATCCTCATATTCTGCCAGAACACAAAAACTTTATATGGAAGAATATTTAGAAAATATTTATCATTTGATTTGCTTATAACTTAGTTATCATTGTGTAACTCCTTGCTCATTTACATTAAGATTAGAAATAATTCTTCATGTCCAAGTACAATTTACTTCCTCACTATTTACCTTTTTACTTACATGTAAGTGAATAAATATGTAACTACATTAAAAAAGTATAAAAATTATGTCCTCAAAATAGATATGTAAAAATTTAAACGTTTGTTCTATTATTTCCTCTTTATAAATATTTATACCTTAAAGTTGAAAATTTGTATATCCTCCATCAATCCATCAAGCATTTTACATGCTTCTTGGTAGCTTTTAGATATGTATTAGCATTCACAGAAAATAAATGTTTGGACTTGAGTCATGTAGTGCCTTGCTATGTCAAATCCTTTCAGTATTTCTTTTAAGAGGGTATCCTATTTTGGCTCAGTTGGTACTGAACTAAATCCAGGTGACCCAGGTTAGTCTTCAGGTCCTGGCAGCTTTTCTATCTGAGCTTATGGAGCATTGTGTTTACAGACCTTAGCCACCATGCTGGCTTCCTCTCAGCAACTTTTAAAAGTTGATTTCATGAATTAAAAAGACAATGATTTTTCTAAGGGCAGAATGGGCTTCAATAGTTTACATTGTTTTGCTTTTAGTGTACTATTAGGGAAATGTTCCTTTTGAAATCATTCTTAGGTAGAGAAGTGGAGTTTGTTTATGAATATGATCAAGACATACTATATGAAATCTGGAATAATTAATAATAAATTATTTAGAAAAAAGAATTACTCTTATTCTTTGTAAATGATGTTCACATTGTGTAATTCCATAATTGGCCTCAGCCATTCTTTGTTTGCCATAAATTATCACAGAATTTCTGTTATGATAATCAAAAGATAAAATATTAATAACTTTTGTTGTTTTGAGTCACCCCTCCCCTGCTTAACAGAGCAAATGTTAACTCAATTCCACATGTTTAAAATTAAAAAAATAAATAAATAAAACAAAAGTCTGTCACAGGGGGGAAAAAGTAAAAAAATTATTTTACCTAATGTCACTTTCCCAAACTCTATTTTCATCCAGATCTTCAATAAATTTCTCTCCTTTCATCCAGTAAATTAAAGGACTGACGTCTCCACTGTACCCAAAGAAGGCTCTGCAGGTAAGGTTAGCTGAACCACCTGTGGAGAAAAGTGTGGGAAACACGACATAAAGCCATTTGTACCCACTCAGAACGAAATAAACCAAAACAAATTAACCGGTAAAAACTGGATCATTTCATTGATTTAATGAAACAGCTAAAAGAGCAATTGATCAAGCATTTTCCATCACTGCTAAGTTTATCAAGTGTATCATTTTTTACAGTATGTTTTATTTAATGAAATGAGAGCTACTTGTGAGATTTAGAAGAGGATCTATTATAGAATTATAGAATGTTCTTCAGTTGAGGCTTAGGGATGTCTTCTCAGGATTAGCCTGAGTTTATGAATTATTGGGAAGAATCGTAGAAGAAATATTGCCTTCTCAAGGGAACATCAAAGGGTATATGAAAAAACAAAGCAGAATCCTTGCCTGAGGGGACAAAGCAACTGTAGCTCATAGATTCAAGAGTGCTGCTAAGAAACTTTGACTCCAGAAGGAATAACATTGTCTTAACAAAGTAACAATATTGGGTAGAAAATCACAATAAGATGAGTGAAATCACGATAATAAATATATGGAATATCTATTGAAAAATCACGAATATGTATGTAGGAGGAAATTATTTTCACTATTATACTTCCTACACTTACTTCATTTTTATGTATACTGGCATATAGGTCAATTGGCTACTTTAATAAGGTAAATATCAATTATTGACTAAAAGGTAGAAGTGAATCTAATATCTCCAGAATACTAGATATATTAAGGATATTTTACCTTTCACAACAGTTTTATTTACTTAAGCCAGCGTTGCACAACTGAAATATTCTAGCCATAATTAGATATATGAACTTTCTGGCTTCAAGTAGAACATAAGAGTGGGATATGAGTTCAGTGAGAGCCTACCCCAGTAACATGAATGTAAGAGAACACTTAGGCATGATTGCCAAAAGATGAACTTAAAAGTGTGCTGACATTAAGAGTAAGCTAACTCTCTCAATTAGATGTGACAATAAATTATGGTAATAGTCTGTATGGCTCTCTGCTCACTGGGGCCCAGGAAGGTAGTTCCTAAGGATTGAAAGCTTTATAACCAAGCTAAGTAGTGATGGAAATCTCTCAAAATTGTGCTTAGGACTTCTACAGCATAAACAAAGAGGACAGTGCAATGTGCTCAGCTGTCCTCTTTTAAAGAACATTCATAGGCATTGTTTTTTTCATTTGGTTCTACACTTTCAATAACAAAAATATTTATATTGGCTAAAATTAGTATCGTTTGAATTTTGTCAGTTGCATAAGAAAAAACATTCAAAACATCTGTTCTAGTATTTTAAGACATCAGTCTTTTGTATTTGCTCATGTTTTTATACTTTCTGCTAGATTCTTAAAAATTCTGTTTTTATATGTAACAGTCGTTCACCATTGTTGAACTAAATCAGGCAAGGCCAGAAAATAGCTACAAGATTTTCAGTCAAGAATGAAGCTCTTTCCAAGTTAAGTGGAACACTCCTGTAATCTCAGGATTTGAGAAGTAGAGGCAAGAGGATCTCAAGTATGAGGTCAGCCTAGATTGTATGGCACATTCCTGGCCAACCTGGGATATTATGTAAGGCACATTCCTGGCCAACCTGGGATATTATGTAAGAAGATCTTGTCTTTAACAAGTCTAAGGGTTGATTCTGTAGGTTAGTTGTAAAGTGCTCTCATAGCATGTTCCAAGTCCTGGGTTTGATCCTTAGCAATGAAAAAAAACAAAAAAAAAAAAACAAAACAAAAAAAAAACAGTTTATTATTGCTTTTTTTACCCAAACATTTTTAAATGTAGTATTGAAATCACTTCTTGTGATGACTATTGCTGGTTGTCAGTTTGACTATATTTGGAATGAACTACAATCCAGAAATGGAGGGCACACCTGTGGTCCAGATCTTGAGGCATAGTGGCCATGAAAAGCATAGGTCCAGACTAAGTAGTTCCCCCCCTTAATCCCAAGTGATCTCTGAGTTCAAGGGCAGCCGGGGACAGAACAAGCCCCAGATCCAGGCATGGTGGTACACACCTTTAATCTGGGCCACACCTTCTGCTGGAGGCCTACATAAAGACATTGGAAGAAGAAAGATTCACTCTTCTCTGTCTGATTGCACTAACTTGCCAGCTTATCTGTTGGAACCTACTTCTTCACAGTTCCAGCTAATACAGAAGACCAGCTGAAACAACTAGCCTCATGGCACTGAACAACTACTAGATTCTTGGACTTCCCATTCACAGATGCCCATTATTGGGTTAGTTGGACTGCAGACTATAAGACATTACACTAAATTTCCCTTACATAGAAAGACATTTCATAAATTCAGTGACTCTAGAGAACCCCAACTTACTATAATTCTCTTTTAGGGAACATTTTACAGGAAGATTACTAAATATCAACATTATTGATTACAATTCAAGCATATATTTCTACAGAATGTATCATGAAATTAATTTTAAAGGAAGTGTTCTTTGCAGATTTTGAGACAAGGTTTTCCTTTGTAAACCATACTAGATTTAAACGTAGGACCATCCTGCCTCAGCTTTCCTAGTAGTGGAATTCATAGGTGTGTGTATTTTTACACCTGGACATGCATTTAAGTTTTTAGGAGAATCATTATTTTTATGCAACTGAAATGCCTGTTACCATGTCAATGTCGCCATAAACCATCAGCAAATCTCAAATAGAATCAAGATATATAACTTAAAAGGCATATATCAATAATGTACGGAATGTGTTATTTGAAAGAGCAAGTTTAAGTTTTGAGATGAGATTCAATGCCTGTAACCAATAAATAAAAAGCTCTAGAGACTGTCTACCTTTACAGTACAATTTTACTAAATATGCATAGATCGTACAATGGATAACTGTGTCTTACTTTTATTTTCACTTTCAGAATAATTTTTATTGGATTTTTTATTTACATTTCAAGTGTTTATTTACATTTCCTGGTTCTCCCCTATCCTATCCCCCACCCAGTGCTTCTATAAGGGTACTCCTGCACCCACCCACCCCTTCCCTCCTCCTCACCCTGACACTCCCTTACACAGGGGGTTTCAGCCTTGTCAGGACAAGGGCTTCTCCTCCCATTGGTGCCCAACAAGGCCATCCTCTGCTACATATACAGCTGGAGCCATGGGTCTGTTCATGTGTACTCTTTGGGTGGTGGTTTAGTCCCTGGGAGCTCTGGGGGTCTGGTTAGATAGGAAATAGTCTTTCACATTACTCCTCCCCCAACTCCCTTATTCAAAGGATCTCTCTAGACCTCCATCTATTGTCTCAATATATTTGTACAGATATTTAGATGGAGAAAAATATCATTAAGAAATGTAAGATAGAATATGCCAAATAAAGGCATAGAGAACATGGATCTGAAGGATATTAGTCCTAAAGTTTAAAAAATCGTTATACGAATTTAAAAGACATATAGCATTTTATTGTCTAATATGAAATTTTGCAAGGATATACCTGGCTATATTGTGAGCCTTTAAAAATAAGCAATGGTCAAAGTATAGTCCGTGGGTATACATGTATACCATTCATGTGCCTGGTGTTCATAGAGGCTAGAAATGGTTGTGAGATCTTCTGAAACTGGAGTTATAGATGATTTTGAACCACCATATAGGTGTTGGGAGTTGAACCCCGATCCTCTGAATGACCAGCACGTGCTTTAAGACACTAAGCCATCCTTCTACCCTCATAAGTTTAGAAAACTTAAGCTTCATTTCATGATTTGGAAAGTGTTAATATACTGTTACTTAGCTATAGGTAATGTGACTTAAATTGTTTTTCTTTAATATTATTTCCTAGAAGACATTGATTGACTACTATCTGGAGTTTGTGAAACTCAGGAATAAAACTCTGTGGCTATCCATGTCTATAATATCTAAAAAAAAAATAGTATTATGCATGATTCCTAGTTCTTGATTATAAAGTTAAAAAGTGATTCTATTTATACCAAATAAACAAATCCATTTTCAATTTATATTTTATATTTGATGTTATTGTTAACAGCATTCCAGTAAGATGTAGAACTTACAAAAATTTTGTATTAATTTAAGAATTAGATATAATCAATAATTATCTTAAATAAGTTAATTGTTACAGTTATGAAGATTGAATTGTTGAATAAAACATACATTGAATTGTATTTTATTTTGTATATCATTTTTATTATTGTTTTGGGTGTTTTGAGAGAAGAACTCACTATATAACCCTGGCTGACTTGAAACTTTCTAAGGATACTAGGCAGGCTTCGTACTCAGATGTTGTGGTAAATATTAAAAACTAGGCAGAACTTTTTATCCACACTGGTGCTAGCACCATTGGGCCACATAGCACCAGCACCGTTGGGTCACATGGCACTGCTGGTATTTTTATCTCAGCAGCTCCATGCTGCCCCAAAGTATCAGATCCATGCAGTCTGAGACCCATTCCAGTGTAGCACCTTACCGCACTGGTACTTAGAGTTAGTTCTGGCACTGGAGGGTCTTATGGAAGTAATCATAATTTGTCTCTGGTGAGCATCTCTCCCTGAGGCTTTCTACTAGCTTTGAACTCTCTGGTTCCAGCTACCCAGTAAAATCATGGTTCTACATGATCAGCAGTGGCTGGCCTATCTCGGCTCCCTGCCACGGACTCTGGCCACACTCCTGCAACTGTCCCCTGGTAGTTAAGGTATAAACTCCTCTTGAAATCATAACTCAATAAGCTGTAATTTATCAATCAGGTTTATGTGTTAAATTCTCAATCACAATTCATCCACACAACAAACTCACAACCAATTGATAAAGATCTAAACTGCTCACCTAGATAAGATAAATTTACCTATAAAACCTATCTCTTAAAAAATATACATAATTATCTAGGGCCACCCAGGGCTGGGTCATCCTCCTCCATCTCCATCTTGATTCTCTCACTTTCCCTTCTCCCTTGCCTTACAAAAATTTTGTCCCTGCCTTACTTTTTTACTGTCCAATCATGGCCTTGACCTAACATGTGCTAGCCCTCACCTACATATAGACATCAACCTACAGTCAAAGGTCTGTTTGCCTCTGTCTCCCTAGTGCTTGGATTAAATGCATATGCCACCATGCTCAGCTATATGCATATAACAATAATTAATAAAAAAAAGAGGTCATGAATTTGAAATAGAACAAGCAGGTGGATATGTGGAAGACCTGGAGGGAGGAAATGGGAGGGGGAATGAAACAATTATAATCTTAAAAAGTAAAAGAAGTTTTAAAACGGATATGTATTTTTTAAAAAATGGTAGAAGTATTAATCTGCTCCTGTAGCAAAAGATAGTAAGAAGGTGCCTGAAACAGATTCTAGTGCTTAGAAATTGTATTAGATTTACCACTACACAATGAATTATCTGGAAATGTAGTTTCACATAATATAATGAAGAATTATAATCTTGAAATTAACTTTAGTTTCAAATGATACAATCAAATGAATGTGAAATTAATAAATTAAGTACTATACAACAACCATACTATTTAAGGGGAAATATTTCTTAAAACATTATGGGAAAATTATTTCTTAAAAGTGAAAGATACAAAGCCCAGAAATTTCAAGCTTGATGGATTTAAAAACATATCCAGACAGCTTTCCTCAGAATGTCAAAACTACAAAGGCAACTACATGACAGAATGACTGTAATTTTTTCTTTACTGCTTTTTCTAGCATATATATTTTCTGTCAAAAGGAAAACAATGGAAGGACAGTTTGGTTAGTGCCTCCGATGAGCATTAAGAGATGTCTATGCCTTGCCTGGTGCATGGGTCAATGTTAGAATGTTCCCTTAGTATGTCTGTGGCCTTGGGTTTCATTCTCAGTACTGAAGAAAGAGGTTCACATGCTAGCTCTGGGAAGCAGCTCCGAGGAAGATTATTATTCTTATAATACCCAATGCTACCATTTACTTTGTTTTTTCTCTATATTTCTAATTTCATATCACTTTAAAATTTTATTCAGCCATATAATATATTCATTTAGATAAGAAGAATATGGTTTTAAAGGTTTATTATCTTCTTTCACTCTTTTGTTTTGTTTTACTTTTCTTAAGACAGTCTATTCAATTTTTGTTAAAACATGCTGTTACCTGTGACAGTTTAATGAGAGTGGTACTTGTAGGCTTAAATATTTGAATTCGTGGTCCCTAGTGGGTGGAACTGTTTTGGGAGAGATTAGGAGGCATGGCCTTATTGGAGGAGGTGTATAACTGAAGATGGGTTTTCAGGTTTCAAAAGTCCACACACCAGGCCCAGTATTCCCTCCTCTGCTTTGTCTCTGTCCTTGTCTCTCTGTCTGTCTGCCTCTCTCTGTCTCTCTCTCTGTCTCTCTCTCTCTGCCTCTCTCTCTCTCTCTCTTTCTCTCTCTCTCTCTCTCTCTCTCTCTCTCTCTCTCTCTCTCTCTCTCTCTCCTCTGCTTCCTGCTTCCTGCTTCCTGCTTCCTGCTTCCTGCTTCCTGCTTCTTGCTTCTTGCTTCTTGCTTATGGATAGATAGAATGTAAATTTTCAGCAACTACTTCAGCACTATTTCTGCCTGCCTGCTGCCATACTTCTTGCCATAATGGTCATGGACTCACCCTCTGAATCTAGAATCAATCCCCAATTAAATGTTTTCCTTTTATAAATTGCCTCGGACAAGGTGTCTTTTCATAGCAGCATGAAATAACTAAGACACCATCTGACAGAATTTTGATTTGACAGAATTTGACAAAATGAGAGGATTCTAGAGAATTGAACTTTTAACCAGCATTTTGATAATTTTATTCAAGTGGTTAAAATTATAGGTTAATATTAGAACAATTTATTTTTACCTTAGAGCTCATATAGAGTACTATAGAGACTCAGATACACCCCTATCATCTCCCATTCCCCCCAAAAGAAATTAAGAAAGGAAGAGGAAGATTTGTGCCTATAAGGCAGGGAAGCTGGAGAGAGGAAGGAGAATGGCAACGGCATATAAAATAGTAGCTGATGGAGGAAACAAGCTGTACAACCTGGGCACTGACCTTACCAGGCCTTAGCATTACATCCTGTTTCCAAAGAATGAAGACAGAAACAGTTCATAGTGAGACAGGACTTGTCAGACTATGGCACATCTTTCAGGGTTATTGGATCCTGGTTTTGAATTCATGTAACTGATAGGTAGTCTGATAATGATTGAACTGACTTGTTTCTTCCACCCCCCTCTGAAATCTAGGGAAAAATAATGTTATATTCGTTTACAATTCAGCTCAACATTCTTTGTTTCTTGGACACCAGCTTTTTTGACCTTCCCATTGACCCTGTCAAGACATCATCTGTTTGGCTTTCTTATATCATATGCATAAATATCTTCTAAAATTCATTCCTCTTACACTGCAAGAGAGTCATGATTGTAGATTTTTCTGAAAAATATCTGTTAACAAGAATGCCATGGGGTTGGAGAGATGGCTCAGCAGTTAAGAGCACTGACTGCTTTTCCAGAGGTCTTGAGTACAATTTCCAGCAACCACACACACAGTGGCTCACAACCATCTATAATGGGATCTGATGCCCTTTTCTGTCATGCAAGCATACATGTAAATAGAGCACTTGTATACACAAACATAAATAAATAAACACTCAAAGTAAAATGCTTTGATTGGTGCTTGCTTACTCAAGCAATAAAAATTAGCAACATCCATATGCACAAAATATGGATCTGACAGGACATTATGGAATATTATTCCATACTCTTTTTTTCCTGAGCCTTTTCCAAATCAAAGAATCAGTTAAACATTACCTGTGCTTACTTTAAGTCTAACTTAGTCTTTATCTTGTTATCAGGAGCTAATATCCATCTTTTCTTTGGGTTTCAAATTTACTGAAGCATGCCATTTCTGATAACACAATTCTAACAGTGACACAGAGAACCTGGCATTCATTGCAGCTCTTCCTCATCCTCTTCCCTTTGTTTATTGAAAAAGAAGCCACGTCTGCATAACAGCTTTGAAACTAAAGCGTAACTACAAATGTAGGGCATTCCTCTTAGAATTCCAGAAGTCCCAATGGAGAAGACACACCTTTATTTAAATTTCTTGTCTACTTAGTTTCTTTCAAATTACAAGAGAAAGAGAGAGATTTAAGCTGTGTTCTGAGACTCCTGAGCATTGGCCGCCTCTGCCAGTCAGAGCTGGAGTCCTGAAGGTAATGGCATTCTTGCTGCTGCCAGTTGATATCTGTAAAAGCTACAGTAAATTGCACTAAATGCTTCTGCTGCCTCTTTGGCAGAAAGGTGCACCGTCAGCTCAATCTTACCAGGTTCTGAAGGAAGCACGAAAATTGATCATAAAAAATCATTTGCTATCTAAAATGAGAACAATGCTTGTCACACTGCAGGTTTTCAACTAGGCCACGTAGTGAACATGTCTTAAAGGGAAAAGAACACATTTTTCTCTTCAACTAGCATATTCCAATCAGCTAAATAGGAACTTTTTTTTAATGCAAGCATCTAATTAGATATAATTCAGTCATTTCTAAAACTGCTGAGACCAGAGAGTCTCTCTCCACTAGAGGACACTCTAGAACTTATTGAGAAATAATGAAAAACAAAAATCTAACCAACCTACCAAACAAACAAACAAAAACTCTTTTCTAATTAAAAGAAAATTTCTTCCCTAATTAAAAAGTATCAGCATCCAGAGATCTTACTTGTTGCAATTAAGAAATAGTGAGCGTTTTTTCTTAAATAAGATGTTGAGTATTAGGGGGATTTTAATTTTATTGGATCATTAATCATGTATATTAAAATACTCTATGGTCCTGGAAAAAAATAAATGTTTTGCCAAAGACTATCCACTTAAGATAAAAAGCAAAGTGGTTTACAAAACATATTTTTTTTTTTGTCATTAGTTGTAGCAAGTAGCTTTTTCTCTAGAAAGCTTAAGGCCTTTATTCAAAAACATAAAATGAGAAGAAAAATATTCTGTTTTCTCTCTCCTCTCTCTCTTTCTCTATGTCTCTTTCATTGTACCCCCTATCTGCCCTTGCATTGTTCAAGAAAGTTCTTTTGTAACTACTTCAAGACATTTTACTTAAACCTGAACTAGGACCTATGTCTGCAAAGAGTTGCCAGCATCAAACTGTAGATAGTTCCTCTGAAATCAGTCATCTGAGAACAATGAAAGAAAGCAAAAGCAATGGAATGGACTGGCTATGATACAATCTCACTTGAAAAGGTTATTCCTACAACATCTGACATCTGCTCATATTTCAAGTCAAACAAAATCACAAGACAAGAACAAGGCAAACATTTTAAAAACTTGCCTAATCTAATCCAGCTCTTGGTGTAATTTTGCAGCAAACTACCTTTCTATCCACTTCTGTAAGAACAAAGCTATGCATACCCAGGCAATAGATTACTAAGAGGTAATTATTATAAGAATTGCAGTTATTATGGGGTGGAAGCCTTTCTATAAATGATGGTCTTACATGAAGTTAGAACAAATTACTCAAGTCACGAATCAGAGAGTTGCATTTTAAAATCTGAGTAAACTGTTAATGCTGCTTTCCACGTTGATAGAATAAAGAGAAGTCATAGCCAAGTGCTCCAGAACAAAGACAGGACCTTCTACGTTTGAAGAAAAGAAAGCAAGAAAATGGCGATATGATGATCACATTATTTTGGAGTGGTTCACAGGTTCCTAGAAAGGCCCATAGTTTAGTTCTTGATGACTGCATTCTTTCTTTGTCAAATCAAAGTCCAAGGTGTCTGGAAGAACGAAAGGGGCACAAAAATGTTTGCTGCACAGTGTCACCTGATGGCTTACTCCCCAGGATCTTTCATATGAGTGCTAAAAAGATGTGTATATGATAAATTAATAAGAAAGGTAGCAGTGCAGTGAAATTCATTTCAACTGCCTTGAAGCAGATTTTTCTCAAGGAAGTACTGAGGAACTTTTAACAATGTCTGAGAGATAGAAGCAAGAATAAATTTGTTCCTTACATGAATAGTGAATAGAAGACATAATATCGTTGCTCTCTGAAGAAGACATCAGAACTATTTACAATTTTTATCATTTTAAAATTGTTTCAAATGATGCACAAAATGCACATCCTTCTGTTGTAGACCTTTGGGTATTGTTACTACAGAGCCTTTGTGATTTTGTGATGCTGTGGATTTCATTGCTGCATCTTGTTAAAACATCTATTGTGCTTTTGCTCTTGCAATTGTGTAGTCACTCTATTATATCTCTCCGTGATTCCTTCATCTCCTGTGATATATTCCTATTCTAGAGTCTTGAACTTTTAAAGCAAATTATTATTCCCCAATATCCAACTATATTTAAACAAGCTATTAGAAAATGTAGAAAACATTTATCTGGAGTCAGTAATCACCAAGTACTTAGCATTCAGTATTCATAAGCAGTTGAAAGAAAAAAAAAAAGATAAAAGAAAGGAATGGACAGAGATATGGAAAGGAGAAAACAGTAAAAAAGGTGGCATAGGGGGCAGTTATCATGTGATGAATAAAGAAATAGGTTCATCCCTAGTGAACTAGACTGTTGGGGAGAGGGCAGCAATGGGGGAGGGGTGGGAGGGGAACACCCATAAGGAAGGGGAGGGGGGGATGTTTGCCGGAAACCGGGGGAAAGGAATAACACCGAAATGTATAAAAATACTCAAGTTAATAATAAAAAAAAAAAAAAGAAATAGGTTCATCAGCTTATTCAAATGTAAATAATTCTTATCTTTGCTAAGTTTGTATCCACAGAGGTTATAATATTCTACTAGGGACTGTGTCTACACATTACTTTCTCTCTTTTAAAAATTATTTCTGTTTTATTTCTTTCTGCTTATGTTGTTTTCTCTAAACCCAGTCTTATAGAAGATAGTATATTTTGGGGTACTCTCGTTAATTGTTACAGTCTGTTCCTATCAGTACCTACGTGATCATTTTTTTTCTTCTTGCTTTGGCGTTTTTATAGTGGCAGGCTCAATCATGACTGTATACTATTTGACCCCAGAGCCATGTCTATAGTTGCCCAAAGTATAGATGTGCAATAAAACTGAAAAAAAAACCTTCTAGCTTTTATTACAGAAGCACTTCAATGCCTTTCCTTAGACATTTGTTTCTTTAAAGGTAACAACGGAAATGTAACAATGTAACAATGTAAAGGTAACTCTATCCCAAGTGCAGGAGCCTGTATGTATCTATGTGTGACTTCCAAAGATGTTTGTTCTTATGAGAACAGTCTTTGTAAAAGGTAAAGATCCACTTTGTCACACTTTGTCTGAGTGTCCTAACACTCAATGATGGAATAGAGAACTCAGATATATGCACAAAGCCTGCCTTCCCTGTTTATTGGCTTTGGGATTAGTTAAATATTCTTTTACGGGTTATAAGCTTATAAAACATGGTTAGTACAGGATATAGTGATAGCTCATGCACACTGTTTATTATTTAAAATGTAAGTGAGTAGTCACTGAACTTGCTATATTTTTTTCTTTCCTAGCGTGAGGGCTCGTTTCTCCCCCATTATACTAAAACTCCACAGTAAGATTGCGGGTATTTCAGTCACCCCTTAATGCAGCTTAGTGTGTCTGACAGCTTCTGGTTGTAAATCCCCAGTGAAATGTTTTTATAAAATTTTGTCTACATTCCATACAAGTACAGTAACAGTCTGACTGTCTGAACTGCAGTAGTAGTTTGGACCACTAATGTCCTAATGGGAGGGAATTTTTCTGTGCTGAAATAATCAGAAAAGTTTCAGAAGTTGGTAGCTTGCATGGATATTTCTAGTACTTTGAGAAGTCCCTGTTATTTCATTATCACTCTATGACCAAAGCTATTTCAGTTCTTTTCATTGTTAAGAAAGAAACATTATTTCCTTTTGCAACCTGTCATCTCAGTCCATTCATATAGTGGTGTCTTTAAAATCACTTGAAAGAAACCCTTATATTCTGCCTTTTATTCTCCTTTCCTGATCCTACAATTTCAGATTCAGTAGCTATTTTTCCCCTATGCTTCAAAGCACTTTATTATATCCAAGCATATGACTTCTTGAGAAGCTTCAGCTTCTTCAGAAATCTTTTCTTCCTTTTGGGATTTTGATCATACATTTTATCACTTCCCTTCCAGACTCACAGTATTGCATTTGCTCCGGACCTTGGTGCTGATGTAAGCATCTCATTAAAATACACACATATAAGTACCCACCTCCCATTTTCAGACAGACTGGTTAATTTTTCGTGAGCCATTGAGAGTTTTTTTTCTCCTCTTTTCTTAACATGCTTTTAAGTAAAACCTGTCTTTTGCACAGCTTATAAGACTTAACCAGTTTATAACCCTCAAGATGTGATCGGTAAAGGGGATTGTAAAGTAGTATATGAGAATTGTCAGCATTGAATAAATGTTATCATTTGAGAATATCCTTACAACTTTCTTTTAGAAGAATATATTTTCTGGTCTATTTTGGGTCTATTATTATTACTATTGCCTGTGACTTTGAAATTTTTCAATATAAACAATTCTCTAAGTGGAAAAATATAGAAGAAAATTAAGCAAATTTTCTTATCTTTAGGAAGTAGACACTTCACACATTGCATAGATATTTTCTCCAAGACTTTTATGTAAGTGTTCATATTAGTATTCTACTTGTGGATATACTAATAAACTTTTGTTTCTGCCAGTAGCTGACCTTCCTATGTTTATGTGAGGAGTATAATTCATGTAATGAAAAATATAGCAATTATATCTAAATCTTTTGTAGTAAATCCTATTAATAACCACCTAGCCTAGGGTAGACAAAAGAGTAAAGCAATATCAAGGTGATGTTTTATAACACATTAACTCTTGGTGTTAGCCATAAGAGTGCTACATGTTGGAAGGTTAATTGTAAGTGCTGCAGATAGGATGTGTGTTATGAGCCAAATGTCATTTTGGATTAAGGAAAGTGCTCATTGATCTGATTGATCAGATCATTCTGATTGTTTAAGTTTCCTGGGCTTGTTCTCATCATTTATCTAAATATAGCAAAACAGAAAAAAAGAATAAAGTGTCAAATGAGCTAGGTCAGTAACATAGCCAGATTCTATGTTACAGATTCAAAATTTCTAGTCATGTGAAAATACATTGTATGCATGCATGGAATTCTTAAGCAATAATATTGAAATTGTGAAAGGCACTATTTAATCATTGTGTTTTGTGTATCTGTGATTTGAAATATGCTTTGAAAAATATAATTTTATAGACTACAGATCCCTAATTCTCATTGGGAATTCAACATTAAAAGAACATGAGCAAATAATAGAGTTATGTTGATCATCTGTGTTTAAAGATTATGTGCTTCCAATGTGCAGCTTTATCTTCATGTGGGTCCCAACAACTGGAGCAGGGGCTGTCCCTAAAAGCTGGTGCTGTGTGTGGGATATGTTCTTCTAGTTGTGCTGCCTTGTCTGGCCTCAGTGGGAAAGGGGTTGTGCCAGGTAGGGGGATATCCAAGGGACTCCCACTGGCTCATAAAAGAAGAGGAGGGGGATAGGGGCAAGATTGTGGGAAGGGGTGACTGGGAGGTGTCAGTGATCAGGATGTAAAATGAATACTTAATGAAAAAGACTATGCACTTCATTAATGAAACTGAAACGTTTTGATCAGTTTTGCTGAGTTAACACTTATTTTCAGACTTGCTTCCCTTTTCTATTAGCTCCTTACTTCAAAAGCAGTGTTTAACATCTTAAACCTCTTCCTTTTTAAGTTTATTTAGTAACAATGTACTACTATAACTTGTGATAATTATGAGTGCCAAACTAATGTGAACAATATCTATATAGTCTTTCCCTTTTAAAAACAACTATTTGTTATTTTATTTATTTACATTTCAAATGTTATCCCTTTTCCTGGTTCCCCTCCAAAAATTCCCTATCCCATCCCCTCCCCCTGCTTCTATGAGGGTGCTTCCCCATCCACCCACTCACTCCCACCTCATCACCCTAGAATTCCTCTACGCTGGGACATCAAGCATTCAGAGGACCAAGGGCCTCCCCTCTCACCGATGCCAGATAAATCCATCCTCTGCTACATATGCAGCTGGAGCCATGGGTCCCTCCATGTATACTCTTTGGTTGGTGATTTAGTTCCTGGGCGCTCTGAGTTGGTTGGTATTGTTGTTCTTATGGGGTTGCAAACCCCTTCAGGTCTTTCAGTCCTTTCAAACTCCTCCATTGGGGACCCTGTGCTCAGTCCGATGGTAAGTGAACATCATCACCTCTATTTGTTCAACTTTATGGTAGCTGTGTAATGCCCATTTAACCCAGTCAAATTATATATCCCAGAATTCCCTGTGCTTAACTATTTCTATTCACAAAATATGCTATAAAGGGCTACAAAGGGAATTCTCTTAACACTAGTGGCAAATAAAAAAATGACAGCAATATAATGGTGTGTAAGTGAATACATCCATGCTCGGTATTGTATGCTACTTTGTCCCATTAGCATGAGATCTTCCTTCAGTGTCTGATTGCTAGACAAGACAACTGCATGCATGCTACTTGAATCTACACAGGTTTCATTGTACCTAATAGCACTCAGCTGTTTTTACAATGTCTTATCTCATTTTTAAAATTCAGCACTAGATGTGGAGACACCTATGGAGACTACTTTGCTATTTCTTCAGGTTGTGTAAACAAAATTCTCTACAAATATAATATTCCTATCCTTCTCGCTCCTCTCCTCCCTCCCTCCCTCTCTCCCTACCTTCTTCTTCACCAAGCAGTAAGGTTTGTATAATACTCCACTATTCTGCAACTCAGAACACTAGCTGATACACATGATACGACAAACCTATCATTCTTTTATCCTTAATAAAGGGTTCGTCTCTTTTAAAATACTTTAAAGCTAGTAGCTTGGCATGCAAGTAGCATCATGTATCAAATGCTATGTAGTAAGTTTCTCTCCCATAATGTTTCCTAGTCCTTCCTTAAAATATAATGCACTGAAGGCTCATGTCACAGTTATTGGTATAGTCTAACTTCCACTGAGATCAAGTGACTGAAACCAATTATTAGTTTGAGTAGTTACGTTTTTATTTTCCTTATGTTACTCTACCTTTCCACATCCTTTATATGCTTTACCACACTTTCTCTAATATTATTTCTACTGTGGCAAAGCCAGTAAACTCATTGATATATAAGAACCTATCATTGTCTTCCTTAATCCCCTCCCTACAAGGTTCTAAGATTTATGCAGAAGAGGAGGAAAGGTTTTTAAGAGTCAGGGGTTATCAGTAGCCCCAAGGAAACAGTCTTCCAGACATAAAAAGACTGATGCTCATACTAACTCACAGAGACTATGGCAGAGCACACAAGATCTACGGAGATATTCAAACCAGAGAGAACTCTAGCATGGAGATGGGGAAGTAATCACAGAGTCCCATTCCTAACCAAGAAACTATTTATGATTGGTACCAGCTGGCAAAGGAAAACTCAGTTTTCTCCAATGGAGTCTTACTGGATATAGCAACAATACGCCAGGGCTATAGGAATACATAATGAGACTACCCTCCACCCAAAAAAGAGATATGAAAAATGAAACTTTGATTTAGCTAAAATATATTGGTGAATATAAGTTATGGATTATATGTGTATTGTAGTTCGAAAAGCATTATAGGATTCACTGTGTTTTCACTTTTCTCTGTTTTTTTGTCTACTTGAGCTCACAAATTAAAAACATCTAGAATTCTTTAAAAATGCTATTGGGTCTTTTGAAAAAATGAACTAAGTTAAACTCTAAAGTATGAGGAATTTTTGGAACAAAACCTGAAATGTTTATTGATCTGGTGATGATAAACTAGCAAAGAGTTTATGTGAAAAGGCTAATTCATTTAAGATATTAAGATGTTGGTAAAGAATTGGGTGTGGTGACATATACCTTTGATCCTAGCCCTCGGGAGACAGAGGCAGGGAGATTTCCATGAGTTGGTTGACAACATGGTCTATATATAAAAGCTCAAAGGAGACCATGGCTACATAGTAAGATCCTGTTTCAAAAAACAAAAGAAAAAAAAACTTGTGAAATTCAACTATTATAATATTTAGTTGGAAGTTGCAAAATATATTTTAAAGTTGTTTCTATGTCTTAAAAATATGAAAAGTAACTAACACGCATAAGAGTCACTAGTCATCTCATCTGAATTTCAATCATTCTTTTTTCAGCTAACAGTTTTATTCTAAGATTTTAAGGAAAATTCTGTTTACGTGGAGCCTCCAGCTTGTCCCCCTCCCCACATGGTCTGATAAGCTCAGTTCTTCTTTCTCCTTCTCCCTCTCCCCCTCCCCCTCCTCTCTCTCTCCCCCTCCCTCTCCCCCTCCTTCCTCTCCCTCTCCCTCTCCCTCCCTCTCTCTCTCTCTCTCTCTCTCTCTCTCTCTCTCTCTCTCTCTCTCTCTGCTACAGCTGTTACAACCACCTTTCTTGAAGTCAGCAGCCACCCAAATCCCCTCCATAGGTGATCATATCTGATCACTAACCCAACTTGTGGCAGACACATCTTTTCCTTTGCCTATAATCTCTAAAAATTACCTCCTCTACTATAGCCTAGGTACACAACTTTTTTGGTCTAGTCCCTTGAGGCTGGTGAATTCACTTAGGAGCCATTCCCAAATAAACCTGCCTCTTTTTCTTTTAGCTCTGGTTGAATTGGCTTATGTCTTTGTTGGAGAAATTTATGTAATACAGTTTTATGAACCAGATGATTCTTTTGGGTCATTGTTCTTTCAAATGTTCTCCTTATGAAACATAATATTAACAATTCTATATAAAAGAAATGTAAAATAGCATAAAGTATAAACAAGCTTAATCCCAATAGAACATGAAGGAAAAAACTCATCACAGTGCTGGGGATGAGAAATTTGACATTGAATTCACTATGATCCTCATACTGAAGAGTAAGTAGGGCCACTGGGACATATTCACAACTTCTTTTTTTAAAATGTCTGTCTATCAACCAATTAACACCTAGGTTGATGCATTAATGAACAATTAATTGGCTGGCAGAGACATATGGATGAAGATTACATGAGGGAATCCCTCTGGCTGTGCCTGTTCAAGGAAAGCAAGACCTGAAATAAGTAGAGAAAGAAGGAACTTCCAAGAACTTGTCACTGTAACTTTGAAAACACAATGTCTCCCATTACTTCATAAATATTGTAGTATTTCCTAAAGTGTTTCCTATTTTAATTCTTTAGCATGAACAGTGAAACAATGTTTAAATGCTTCACTACTTTATTTTCTACGTGTTTAGATGTACATATATACTTAGAAAGAGTATTACATGTATCTTACTTTATCTTAAGCATATATATATATATAATACTTTTTCTAATTATATATGTATATAAGTGTTACTTAAATAAGCTATTTAAGTATATATGTATATATAACTGTTAAGAAGAACTTGCAATTTTTAAAAGAGAGAACAAAACTTTAAATGTCAAGATGGGGTAAAACAAAATTGCACAGTGACTCCAGTTAGCAGTTCCATCTAAAAAAAGTTCACACCCAGATTTTCTTGAAACATGTTGTGTAGGCTGCAAAAAACAGGTCCCCAGAGTGGTTTTGGTACTTCAACACCAATTTGCAATTTGTACTCTAAAACATAAATGTATTGGTTGAAATCTTGGCCCCTGTTTCAAAAAAAACCCTATCTTTTCTTGTCTTGTATTAATCAAGATATATCACTTAAGCTCTTTTCTTTTGCAAAACTAGGTGGTAGACACTTACATGCAAGTTTTTAGTAAGGATCAGAGGTACTAATTCTTCTATGAAGTGCTAAGTGTACTATAAATTAACGCAGAGTAATGGCTCAATAAATGATGATAAGAAATTGTTAGTAAAGATTTGGATTTTATATTTCATCTACTGTGGATTTGTATACTTTATCCAGTATCTTCCCAAGTCACCAAACTGCTGAAAGGTTTAGGTATGGTTTACCTAGTCTCCCTGAAGTATACTGTGATTTAAGGCAGGGAACACGGGGCAGCAGTATTTGGAGGTGATAGTAGTTTGGGGTGAGGGGACATAGTGGAAGTCTCAAGGTGGGTTATGAGATATTAGCTCTGCTTTCTGCTCTTGGTTTGAGTTGCAGTCACTCACTAGTTCTAGTTTGCTATCTGCCATGTTGAGAACTGAGACCTGGTTGAGAACTAAGCTAATGTCAGTGTCACAGTCTTGAACCATTAACAGCATGAGCAAGACAAGGCATACTTTATGTCATAAGTACCTTGCTGCTGGTACTTCATGTAGGAATAATGCAAAGCTGACTAAAATTGCAAGTCTTTGCTATATCCTCAATGTACCTTCTAATTTCAATCCATTTATTCAAGTTCATTACATCTTTATTTTATTTCTTTGCATTGTCACCAGACTGTAAAGTTATTTGCAAACAATGGCTGCATCTAAATAAAAATTTTATGAACTGTAAATCCTGCTATTTTAGATTCAAGGACACCTGGGACATCATTAACGATAGAGTAAAAATCTCGGAGATTAAATCTATAAGGAAATATTGCAAAGAATTTTTTTTGTCCTGTGAGAATCAACTTTATGCTCACTTACACACAAATAAAGAGAAAAGGTAACAAGTTAACCAAACAAAACCATCTGAAGCCAGAAAATTACAAAACTTGATCTTGTTTTTAGGAACTACTTCTAGTAGCATATTCTTCTCAACATTCAAGAATTATTGATCTTAATGAGAGTTTCTAAGGTAAATAAATGTTAAAAAATGTAGACAGTATGTTCCACTTCTTTTAAATGAGAAAAGAATATGTGACATAAAATCAAAGGTAAAAATTATGTTTAACAGCTTTGGAACCTATAAGCTCTATGCCTATATATGTAAGAATCATAATTTTACCTGATAGACTCTCCTTCAACATTAGGTTTAAAATTTATATGAAATCAAGTATGTGTATTATTAATGTAAATTACTTAACAAACACTTAGTTCTTTATCTAATAAATCACATACTAATACTTTGATATGGTATTGTTACCCACAATTAATGAAGACCTTTTCAACTCTTCCTACTACTTATTAAAATAAATTTATAGACAAGCTACAGACTTTTTGTAATGCTGGGTATTGAACATGCTCTATCTACCACTGCCTATAGGTCCAGTCAGGATTTAGACTTTTAAGAAAAGTTATTGCATACATTCCTTCAATCTGCTGCCTCTTTTAAATCACAAATAAAATAACTGGAGAAGATTTTTCTGGGTGGTTTAACTCAAACCATCAAACTCAAATCCCTAAGGCCTTTCTTTCTTTCTTTCTTCTTTCTTTTTTAATTGCGATCTGAATTTTTTATTATTTTCTGTGTCATCATCTCTTAGGTAGTTCATAGCAGAGAGAAGCTCTTTTTGAAACAGGATGTCCATCGATGTCATCCCATAAATTTTAGCATCAGAGCTTCTGGGGATGAATTTGGGACAAGCAGCCACAATTTCACTTTGTACTAAAAACGTTGTGAGTGCAGAACAATCAGTACATTCTGATTTCTGTTTGGAAAGGCAGAATGCTTATCTTGAACTGAGAAAAAGTCTGAAAGCATAGGCCTTCTTCTGGGAACAGAGAGTACTCTAACAAAGTATAAGTCTGTAATGCTAAGGTTGTTATCTTGTCTTACAAAACACATTTACTAGTTTATATTCATTCATTTGTGTCTGTATTGGCAGGGGGAGTCTGTCTATCTGTCTTTGTGTTTGTGCACAAGTTCCACAGTACATGTGTGGAGGTCAAAGAATACCTGACAGGAGTCAGTTCTTTCTTCCATTTGTATTCTGGAGATTGACCTCAGTTTATCAGGACAGAACTCATGCCACTGAACTCAACACAAAACCACCCAATCTATTTTTTAAAACACATTTTCATAATGACACAGCTGCTTAGCAGAATTGAGAATGGCTGGGATTCAGATCTGGTACAAACTTCTGAGGTGCACATTTAACCTACCAAAGTGGGCCTGGCCTCCAGGTTCTTCAAGGATCCCTCAGTCACTACCTAACATTTTCAACTCAAGGTCTGGACCTTCCCTCCCCCCATAAGCTCTTTCCTATATAATCCAGACGTTTTGATCCTCTCTCTCTCTCTCCCCCTCCTCAGACTTTTTTCTCCCTACATGCATATACAAGTGCTCTGTCTCTCCCTACTCCCCTTTGTCTCCCTCTCCCTGGCAACTTCTCTGGCCTTCATTGTGACCAATAAACCACCCAAGAGCATCTTCTCAATAAACCTGCCTTTATATATTCTACTCTGGCTTGAATTGGTTTCTTTCATTGGCAGAGAATAACTTTTCAAGAATCCTTAGCCCAAATGCTCGAATTAACCTAGATGCACAGAATACATGAAACTCAAGAAGGATGGCCAAAATGCGGATGCTTCACTCCTTTTTTAAAAGGGGAACAAGAATACCCTTGGGAGGGGATAGGGAGGCAAAGTTTAGAGCAGAAACTGAAGGAATGACCATTCAGAGCTGACCCCACATGTAGCTCATACATATACAGCCACCAAACTAGGTAAGATGGATGAAGCAAAGAAGTGCAGGCTGATAGGAACTGGATGTAGATCTCTCCTGAGAGACACAGCCAGAATACAGCAAATACATAGGCGAATGCCAGCAGCAAACCACTGAACTGAGAACGGGACCCCCGTTGAAAGAATCAGAGAAAGGACTGAAAGAGCTTGAAGGGACTTGAGACCCCATATGAACAATGCCAACCAATCAGGGCTTCCAGGGACTAAGCCACTACCCAAAGACTATACATGGACTGACCTGGGCTCCAACCTCATAGGTAGCAATGAATAGCCTAGTAAGAGCACCAGTGGAAGGGGAAGCCCTTGGTCCTTCCAAGACTGAAACCCCAGTGAACGGGATTCTTGGGAGGAGGGCGGTAATGGAGGGAGGATGGAGACGGACAGGAACACCCATATAGAATGGGAGGGAGGGGTTAGGGAAGTTGGCATGGAAACCGAAAAGGGAATAACATTTGAAAATGGTTGGAACTGGAAAGTGTCATCCTGAGTGAACTAACCCAATCACAGAAAGACATACATGGTATGCACTCATTGATAAGTGGCTATTAGCCCAAATGCTTGAATTACCCTAGATGCCTAGAACAAATGAAACTCAAGACGGAGGATCAAAATGTGAATGCTTCACTCCTTCTTTAAAAGGGGAACAAGAATACCCTTGGCAGGGAAGAGAGAGGCAAAGATTAAAACAGAGACTGAAGGACACCATTCAGAGCCTGCCCACATGTGGCCCATACATATACAGCCATCCAATTAGACAAGATGGATGAAGCAAAGAAGTGCAGGCGACAGGAACCGGATGTAGATCGCTCCTGAGACACAGCCAGAATACAGCAAATACAGAGGCGAATGCCAGCAGCAAACCACTGAACTGAGAATAGGACCCCGCTGAAGGAATCAGAGAAAGAACTGGAAGAGCTTGAAGGGCTCGAGACCCCATATGTACAACAATGCCAAGCAACCAGAGCTTCCAGGGACCAAGCCACCATCCTAAAGACTATATATGACTGACCCTGGACTCTGACCTCATAGGTAGCAAATGAATATCCAGTAAGAGCACCAGTGGAAGGGGAAGCCCTGGGTCCTGTTAAGACTGAACCCCCAGTGAACTAGACTGTTGGGGGGAGGGCAGTAATGGGGGCAGGGTTGGGAGGGGAACACCCATAAGGAAGGGGGAGGGGATTAGGGGGATGTTTGCCCGGAAACCGGGAAAGGGAATAACACTCGAAATGTATATAAGAAATACTCAAGCTAATAAAAATAATAATAATAATAAATAATAATAAAAAAGAAATGTAAATAAGAAATACCCAATTTAATAAAGATGGAAAAAGAAAGAAGTATAAAAAAAAAAAGAATCCTTGATATTTTTTTTTCCTGTTGATTCGGGAAGAAACCAAAGATGTCAAAGGTAGAACTTAGGGGGTCTAATGCTCCTTACAATGAGCATATTCACGTCTGTCCCCAGTTAGAGTCTGACCTATCCTGAGTGATCAGAGGACTTATATGGCTTAGAGACCTGGATGCTCAGGTTTTGTCCCTAGGTACTAATGGCTTGGTAGAAGCCATGCATTTGAAATCTGCAGTGACTAAAACAAAGTAAACTGGGGCATGCCTCAAATTCTCAGTTGCAGGTACTGCTAAGTAGTACAGAATAAATTAGTCAAACAGTTTGGAAAACAGGCATCTTCTCTGTACGCTACTGATGTAATGCTGCTAGCATAATTAGGATTAAATAACCATCTTTTTGCTTTAGCAGAATGAATTTGATGAGAATAGTGGGAACTCTTAGCTCGTTTTAGTAACAGTCAGGAATTTGTTAGTCCTAAAGAAAGCATTGCCTTACTGAAGTGGCTAAGAAACACTTAATGAGGATTTAGAAAGGTGCAAGAGTGGGCTGGGATTGCATTTTCCAACTGTTAGGAATTTTTGGTATTTGGTTCCTGTGGGTGTTAATCAGTTAAAGCTATGGCCACACTCTGTTACAAGTTTTCACAATTGTGATTATAGACTCTGATATACTTAACTCTGAGGTGATGGGGCACATGAGGTCAAGCTCAGGTCTTAAGTCACGGTAGCAATAAATGTAAATAGTAAAGGAAAGGACTAACTAGTTAGACAATACAAAGGGAATGCAGAATATAAATATGAGAAGCAACATAATTTGGGTATTGTTGTCTTTCTTCATTATGAACACTAGTTAATCATTTAATAATTCTTCAAAGACAAATTGCATGGCATATACAAACAGTGCATACAGCATATATGTGTGTGCATATTTGTGTGTGTATCATAAATCTCATTTTGTCTAGCACATATAAAAGCAAGGACTTACTCTCCAAGAAATAAGTGGTATTTAAATATCAAACATGCACATTAAAAAAAAAAACAAGCTTGTAAGTTGATAGATATAAGTCTAATTCCAAGTGGAACACACACTTTATTTTGAAACCTGAAACCCTAAAACTACTAGATGAAAATATGCTATACGATAGAGGTATAAGGAAGGACTTTTAAGCAGGACTTGATTTGCTCAGGAATTAAGCATAATGATTAACAACTGGATCTTCATAAAACTTAAAAAGCAAAAAGATTCTATAGAAAAGAGTGAATTGAATGAAGAAGAAACCGTCAGATTGGGAGAGAATATTTGCCAGCTGTAAATCTGATTGGAAATTAATTTCCAGAATATGGGGCAAAGGGGTCAAAAACCAAAACCAAAAACCAAACAACCAACCAACCAAACAAACAAAAAAAGCCCAACAAACTCAGAGTCAAAGAAAAAAAATAGCTCAAATAAAAAAAAAAAAAAAGGCCTACGGATCTAAACAGATCTTTTCAACAGAAGAAATTGAAACAGCAGAGAAAGACCTCAAAAAGTCTTCATTTTTAGCAATTAGGAAAATGCAACTCAAGACAACATTGAGATTTCATCTCACCCCAGTTAAATAGCAAAGATCAACAAAACAACTAATAACAAAAGCTAGCAAGGTTCTGAGGAAAGAGGAACCAGTTCATTCTTGATAGGAATGTAAATTGGTACAGGCCTCACCCTGGATATCAGTAGAGAGAGAGTTTGTGCATATGAGTGCAAGTGCCCATGCAAGCAAGAAGTAGGTATCTTATACCCCAGAAAAAGGAGTTACAGGTACTTAGGGCCACTTGACAAGAGTACTGCACACACACACACACACACACACACACACACACACACACACACACAATCATTTTTGGTTCCTAGGTCCAAATCTTCAGGGGTTAGTATATAACATGGAGTAACCATAAACACCAGGAAAATATAAAGGGACCATGGAGGGCTGGTTAGAAAGGGGACTGGTAGGATGCCTGTGATATGGATGAACCAGCATGCCTTCATCTTAGACTTAAAAGCCATCTTATAATAAAGAAAAAACTAGTTTCATACCTGTTTATTATTAAATCTGTTTCTCAAGAATCGGGCTAGGCTCACATGTAATAGTACCGACAAATGGTTCTGTACTGTCTGTTGCAGGGAACGCTAGGCATGGCTTTGTTTCAAAAAGTTGTCTACAACCATCTTACAACTCTACCGTTGTTTAAGAAGGTTTTTATGAATGTCTGTTGCTATGACTACCTTATGTCTTTGCTTCAGGAGGTCATTACAAATGATTTGTTTGCTTATTTTTTTCTTCTGTAACCCTGCCTATTATGCCTGCCAAATCCTCCATTTAGAAAGCCCCTCTCTGAGCTATAAAATCCTTGTCTTCTTCATGTCTAATACCGACTCTCAAAGCTTGCCTTAGGGGGAGCAGAGAGTGTACACGGATAAAAAAGCTGCTTTAATTAATTGCTACTTAATTAGTTTGGCCACAATGAGTCAGGTCTGTGGTCTTCCTCCTTCCATCGTTGAGATTAATATTATGAAGTGGAAAACAGAAAAATGGGGAAGGGGTTCCAACTGGAGAGAAGGGAGAAAGGTAAATTAATAAAAAAATCAAGCCTCAAAGAATCATATTATTGTACATTTTTCTAAAATTATACTCTCTCATGTATATTTCATACATATATGTCACATATATGCCATATATGTCATATTTATGTCATATATATATATACACACACACACACAGACACACACACATACACACACACATACACACACATGTCATGCCTTGGACTGACAATGCTCTACACAAGAATCATAATAAAAATCCAAGTATCAGGCATGAGAAACCATATGAATGGTCAAGATAGTCCAAGTGTCTTCCAAAACAATAAAGACTGTTGATGTACCCCTTGGTTGCTTCTCAAAATTTGAAGGTAAGTCTCTATTACTGAAGACACTCCACTGTTAGGATAGAGTACTCAGATAATTGGAGGTGGATCTAATTTAAAACCCTCCTTCCTGTGGTCTGGATTTTGTGGTACCAAAAGCTTCTGTGCAAGCTGCCAAGGGAGAGAAATAATTAATATTCTTAACATCTGCAACACCTACGAATCAAAACGGAGACCACCATAGCAAGATATCCACAAAGGTGCAATTAGTGGCACTCATGTGTTAGAAAAGGTGCAACATGTGGCACACAAATGTTAGGGGTAACCACCAGCTGTCTAATTGGACTTAAGGTCCACCTATTAGGACAAAAATTGTGCCTGGTATTAGAAACCTAAGCATTTCCCTGTACTAATCATGCCATGAACCTTAGAATTTACAACTGCCACTTTGCTAAACCAGCACAGTTCTTTATTACATTCTAAAACTTACCCTTGTACACACAGCTACCACCTCTCATATGGAAGCTTTTCTCTACAGCCAATGCAGACAATCACAGAAAAACCATAACTGGACACAATGCAGAGATCAGTGGTTTGTGGCGAACCTACACACAAAGCACACATCTATATCACAGCTCATGAATACTTGGCTTAGGGAACATTACAGACAAAGAGAAGGAAAGACTATAAGAGCCAAAATACCAGGAACTCTGCTGAAAAATCTCTCTTAGAAACACTTACACATACAAAACTGGAACAATAGTAATATCAATAGAAATGCTAATATAGATGGATAAAATTTCATGGGGTCCCACTCCTAGTCAAAGAGAGGGGAGAGGAAGAATTAACATATCCCAAGGAGAGATTAATTATTGTTTGTCCGATACAAAGTGGCCATCCCTAAAGCTGTATTTACACAAACAACAAAAACAGATTCAGGAGATTATACTTATATATCTGTTGATACATGTAAAGGAACAACAATAATCAAAGAAAAAGAGGCTATCAATTTGAGTTGGGGAACATAGGAAGACTTAGGGGAAAAAGAGGCAGAAAGTGATATAATTATATTTTAATTAAAAAGTATTTTAGAGAGAATTTAGAAGACAGGATGATGAAGGAATTATATATTAAGGAGCAGTCATTGGACATATACTGAGAATGGACAGTATTTTGAAAGCTATGGAAGTTAAGACAGGCCAGATGTATTGGTATATAACAAACTACTCTATAACATATAGCTTAAAATAATAATAATAATAATAATAATAATAATAATAATAAACAAGTAGAAACAGATTTTTCTTTAACAATGAATAAAACTGACTAGTAACAGAAAAAATTTGAAATTGAGGGTATAATTTTAAAAGCTTAATTAAGTTTTTAATTCTTTTATTTATGTGTATGACTGTTTTGTTTGCATGTATGTTGGTGCCATGTGCATACCTGATGCCCTGTAGTGACATGAATTGGAGCATTGGATTTCTTAGAAATGGAGATACAGATAATTCTAAGCTGCCATGTGGGTGCTGGGAATCAAACTCTGGTCCCCTGGAAGATCAGTCAGTGCTTTTAACAACTGAACTGTCTCTCAAACCCCAGGAAGTTAATTATTAATAAGAAAGAATTTGGTTGAAAACTTGCACCATAAAGGTAGAAGAATCTGCTTTGAACCCAGAAGATGTAGCTTTCTTGGAAAAAAAATCTTTCATTTATTGACATTAGTAAAAGGCATCATTTAAAATGATAGTAAATATGGAAAATGATTTGCTAGACTCATGTTACTTCATTTGTCCTATGATTTTTATTAAAACACAAGTGATGTTTTAGCTGAAATCTTTCAATTTTCTCATTTTATCATTTGAAAGGAATGTGGTGTTTTAGTTCAGATAAATTATATGTTTTTATCAGTGTGCTATTGGAGTCTTGATTAGACTATTTTATTAAGATGAAAAACTAATAATTTAATATTTCATGCTGAAATATTTTAATATACAAGTAAAATATAGCTTATGAAATAGCAATGTTCATTTCTGAGTGAAAATTCTAATTTGTTAATTGAGGTCAATTCATACAGGGAATTCTAAGTTTTTGTAATTCCAATGTTTTGTAATTCTGCTTAGGGAGTAACTAAAATGTAAAATTAATGCTGTAAAACATCAAAACAAAGGCACAGATTGATTTTAGTGACAACTTCATACCTTTGCATTCCATGATGTATGTTTTTCATGAAAGGTTTCTACCACACAATTATTTTAGAAAGCATAATTTAAAAACTAAGTATGATTTTAGGTTCTATGAAATATGGTCCATATTATATTTCACTCTCACTTTACTCCTATCTCAATTCCAGCCTGTGAATAACGATAATGAAAAGATTCTTATTTTTATTTGAGTCAGAAGCGGGCATCTTAATCTATTTTCTCCTATTATGTACGTAGCATGTTTCTTGGTATTAAGTTATGTTCAGTGACTTCAAAATCATTATTTAAAATTCCCAATGATCTTATATGAAATTCTGAATATATATTAAGAATACCTTCTGTTAGCTTGATTGGGATTTAATATTTAAAGGGAACTTCTATTTCCAGCCCTCCCCCAATATTCTCACTTGTTTTTGGGAATCCATCCTCAGAGCAAGAGGTTCTATAAACCAGAGATGAAAGGGAATAAATGATTGCTTATTGCTTAGCTCCTAAGTGAGCATAGCTAATAAATTATGGTAACTAGAAATAATAATATACAAAGACTTGGAGAAAAAATAGTTCAAATTTCTTTCACCGTTAGCGTACCAAATTTCTTTAAATGTAAACCACTTAGTTAAATCTGTGAGGAAGCTTATCTCCTTTGGACATTTTACTAAATCATGAGGATGCTTTTCATGCTAATTTATCATATGTTAATTCTATTTAAAAATATACTTTAATTAAAATATGATTATATCACTTCCCGCTTTCTCTCTTATATCCAACCCCTCTCTAGTCTCCCATTCCTTCTCAGATTGATGACCCCTTTTCTTAAATGGCCTTCTAAACAAGACCTGAACAATGACATGCTAAATGTAGAAGAAGGGAAATCTTAAGGCATCCCTCCCAAAGGAAAAGAACTACAGAGTGCTAATGACTGCTGAGAGATGGAAAAATTAGTCTCCCCCACGGATGAGCCTTGCAATCACATACACAACGAAAACAGAGCCAGCATATTGTATTATATATTTATGCATCTCTCTCTATGTCTTTATACATTTATGCTAAATTTATTTTAACTCTGTGGCAAAATATGCATTATTTCTTTAAAACATGTTAAAATTTAATGTCATTGTTTATTCTTTTATCTTGTAAAATATGTATTTTAAAATGTAAATAATTTAAAACAAAAATTACATGTAATAATCATTTTTTTCTAAATTAAAATGCTTTAAAAGTACTTGGCATTGTGTTACCTATTATTAATGCTTGATTTTTTATAGTTATATTTTAAATTTAGAATCTAGAGTTTAGCTTCATGGTAGAGTATCTGCAGGACCCTGGGTTTAATCTGTAGTCTGTAATGTGTAAATAATTAAACATAAATAAAATTTCAATGTCTAGATATACTTTTAATAGTTTAGGTAGTCATTGAGCAGCTTTCAAGTGGAAGGCTTTGCCTTAGGTATTTGAGATATATAAAAGAGCAAAGCAAATCTTTCATTCTTCATGGGATTTGCATCTCAGAGCAATAGACAGGTAATAATAGACAAAAGTTATATAATATATTCTAAAGATAATCAGATATATGGGGAAAGGAAAGGAAGAATTTGGCTATATTTGCAGTGGGAGTAGCTTTGCAACTTTAATTGGAGAATCAGAATAGCTCTCAGTGAAATGATTATGTTTGAGAAAGAAGGAAGTGAGGTGCTAAGCTGTCCAGGAGGATATGCTATAAATGAACACTTCAGATAGAGGAAAAGTGAATACAAAATCCTGGGAAGGAGGATTACCTGTTATAGTTGATGAACATCAAGCAGACTAGTGAGACTATTGTGGCACGAGAAAGAGGAGTAGAGATACAGATGGGAATAGTAGCAGAGGATGGCACTGTCTGGCATCGATAGGAGGAGAAACACTTTGTTCTGTTAAGGCTATTTTCCCCAGTATAGAGGAATGCCAGGGTGTTGAGGTGGGAGTGGATGGCTGGGAATGGGTGCATCCTCATAGAAGCAGGGGGAGGGAGTATGGGAGAGGGGGGAACCTGGAAAGGGGATAACATCTGAAATGTAAATATATAAACTGTCCAATAAAAAAAGAAAGGGCTTAATAGGCCTGTCCTTGTAGATGATTCTAGCTTACAATACAAAATGAAGAGTTTTATAGCAGATAAATTTTGAAAAGTGCTATATAGCAGGGTGATAATAACTAAGGAAGTGAGAGAAGATGAGATACTAAATAATTTTCAAGTCAGACACTTAAGAATTGTGCAATGGATGAATGTAAAGATTGAGAGGGAAAATATGTCATAGATTACTTCTTCATTTTGGACATTACGTATGACATGACATTATACATTCCATGAATAAAATTACCTAAGAAGGAACTAAAATTTGTTTGTATTAATACAGTATACATAAGTATTAAATAGGAAAATACTAATCATTTTGTTTCCTTAGTCTTCTGAGGCAGGGTCTCAACTATGCAGCCTAAGTTGACCTCAAACTTGAAGTAATCACTTTACTTCAGAATCACAGGTTCTGAGATTGCAGATGTGTGCCTGGCTACCTTGAGTATTTTTGAAAAACACATTTCTACAAATTTCCTGCAATTGTAAGCATAGTTAAAAATATTTCTGAAGGGCAAAGCTAGCAACTGAGAAAGCAAAGACATGGTTGTGTCTCCGGCTCTCAACCCTGCAAGCCATCTTGTTTATTTAAATGAAGGCAGAGCAATCTCATCAAAGCATAGTGCAATGTGATTGAGTTCACCATGCTGTATTTAATTAGAAAATGTTAATTAAGCTTCTTTAATTCAACCTCACATCAAAGAAATGTCTTTACATTCACAAGCCAGTTCTTAATGCTCAATCATAATACACGAAGCCCCATGCAGGTCATACCCTGTGTTTTGCTGCATTGTGGCAGAAGAATGATTCTAATTTTGAATGCATGCAGGGCCATAGTAAATGGCTGGCATTTCCTTTTCCAATTGAAAAATGGGGATTCAAAATGTAACTTTGTTTCAATCTAAAACAGAAGAGTAGCCTTAAGGAAATGCATTGTAAAGTCATCTAACACTGGAAGTCTGTAGGATTCCTCAGTGGGTGCAATGGAAAGAAGAGGTAACAGAGTAGGAAAGGAATCGTAAACCATCATTGTCATACAACAGAAAAGGACCCACACGGCAAGTCCTCTACAAGGATTTTTAGATTTTTTTTCTTATACTGGTCACATGTAATTTTCTCTCTTGGTGAGAAATATAATCAAATTTTCCTGTTGGTTATGGATGTGAATGTGAAGTTTGTGCCCGCAACTAACTTGTATGATGGAATTGTAAACCTCTGAGATGACCACTTAGGCTGAAAATGCTGACAGCTCCACAGTTAGAGTTGTGCTAATGACTACGATAGGAGTACAAATCTGGTGCTCAGTAGTCCATGGATTTCCCAATCTGAATAGAATGAACGTTATAAAACAAGAAATATAATCACACTATTAATTATGTTAGGGAATACAAGAAACATACATTTTTGTTATTGTTGCTTTTCTTGAGATAGTATTTCTCTAGCTCATGTTAGAAAGCACATGCTGTCCTGTAACTTGGTCTGTAGCTAGCCTTAAGTGGCCCCAAGTTCTAAAACTAAAGGCATGTGCCACCACCTGACGTATAAGGTAAAAGAATTGTACTATGAGACTGGAGAGGTGGCTCAGTAATTAAGAACATTTACTGTTCTTTCAGAAGATTGGAATTCAGGAACTAACACTGAGTGGATCACAACCTCCTGGACGCAAGCTTTGGGGAATGTAATACCATCTTCTGGTCTCAGAGGGCACATTCATGTATGTGTATATACTGTTCCTCATACACATGAGTAAATAACAAAATAAACCTTAAAATGATTGTAACAACAACAACAACATCAACGCCAAAAACAGTATGTTCAGAAAATCAGTGTAACCATAGACCTTTAATTTCTCAAGTTAAAAGAAATCTGGCCAGTCTCCATCAGTGCCCAGAGCTAAGGCTGTGCCCCCGCCAGGAAAGAGCTGGTCTCCCAGAAGTGCTGTCACTCCTAAACCTACAGGTGATACTCGACTTTCACTCCATTGCCTATCCAAAGAGAGACCTGCCAGGAGCACACTGGAACCACTGAGCAGACTGGGACAGGACCCATTCCGTGGCCCCCATCTGTGCCCAGAGCTAAGGTTGTCCCACCACATACCAGACCCAAAACCTGCCCTGAGAGAACTGGTATCCCAGGAGTGCTCTCACTCGTAAGATCATAGGCTAACAGGCCCACAGGAGGGCCAAGCTCCAGTCAAAGACAGCAAGACCAACTAAGGTAAGAGATAACCAGATGGTAAGAGGCAAGCACAAGAATCTAAGCAACAAAAATCAAGACTCCTTGGAATTATCAGAAAGTCTGGATACAGTAACACACCAGAAGAGCAAGGTTTGGGTTTAAAATCATATCTCATGATGATGATAGAGGGCTTTAAGGAGGACATAAGTAACCCCCTTAAAGAAATACACAACACAGGTAAACAAGTAGAAGGCCTTAAAGAGGAAACACAAAAATCCTTTAAAGAATTAGAGGAAAACACAACCAAACAGGTGAAGGAATTGAACAAAACCATCCAGGATCTAAAAATGGAAGTAAAAACATAAAAGAAATCACAAAGAGAGACAACCCTGGAGAGAGAAAACCTGGGAAAGAGATCAGGAGTCATAGATGCAAGCATCACAAACAGAATACAACAGATTAAAGAGAGAATCTCAGGGCAAGAAGAGACCATAGAAAATATCAACACAACCTTCAAAGATAATGAAAAGCGCAGAAAGCTCCTAGCCCAAAACGTCCAGGAAATAGAGGATACAATGAGAAGATCAAATCTAAAGATAATAGATATAGAAGAGAGTAAAGACTCCTAACTTAATGGGCCAGTAAATATCTTCAACAAAATTATAGAATAAACTTCCCTAACCTAAAGGAAGAGATGCCCATAAACATACAAGAAGCCTACAGAATTCCAAATGGATTGGACCAGAAAAGAAAGGCCTCCCGTCACATAATAGTCAAAATACCAATGGCACAACCAAAGAAAGAATATTAAAAGCAGTAAGGGTAAAAGATCAAGTAACATATAAAGGCAAAGCTATCAGAATTACACCAGACTTCTCACCAGAGACTGTGAAAGCTAGAAGATCCTGGACAGATGTCATACAGACCCTAAGAAAACATCAATGCCAGCCCAGGTTACTGCATCCAGCAAAACTCTCAATTGCCATAGATGAGGAAACCAAAATATTTCATGACAAAACCAAATTTATGCAATATCTTTCCATAAGTCCAGACCTACAAAGGATAATAGATGGGAAATTCCAACAGAAAGAGGGAAACTACACCCTAGAAAAAGCAAGAGATTAATCTCTTTTCAATTAACCTAAAAGAAGATAGCCACACAAACATAATTCCACCTCCAACAACAAAAATAAGAGGAAACAACAATCACTGTCTCTTAATATCTCTTAATAACAATAGATTCAAATGCAAGGGCAACAACATTCATAAAGCAACTTTACTAAAGCCCAAAGTATACATTGCATGACACACAATAATAGTGGGAGACTTCAATACCCTACCCTCATCAATGGACAGATCATAGAAACAGAAACTAAACAGAGACAGAGAAAAATTAACAGGTTATGAAACAAATGGATTTAACATATATTTGTAGAACATTCCACCCTAATACAAAAGGATATGCCTTCTTCTCAGCATCTCATGGTACCTTCTCCAAAACTGATCATATAATCGGTCACAAAACAAGCCTCAACAGATACAGGAAGATAGAAATAATCCCATGCATCCTTTCAAAAAACCATGGACTAAGGCTGCTGATCAATAACAACAAAAAGGACAGAAAGCCCACATATACATGGAAGTTGATTAACGCTCTACTCAATGATAACTTGGTTAAGGGGTGGTTCAATATACAGAAATCCATCAATGTAATCCACTATATAAACAAACTCAAAGGAAAAAAATCCATATGATCATTACATTAGATATTGAGAAAACATTTGACAAAAATTCAACACTCCTTCATGATAAAAGTCCTGGAAAGATCAGGAATTCAAGGCCCATACCTAAAAATAGTAAAAACAATTTACAGGAAACCAGTAGACAACATTATAAACTAAATGGAGAAAAACTTGAAGTAATCCCGCTAATATTGGGACTAGACAAGGCTGCCCACTCTCTCCCTACTTATTCAGTATAGTTTTTGAAGTTCTAGCCAGAGCAATCAGACAACAAAAGGAAGTAAAAGAGATACAAATTGGAAAGGAAGAAGTCAAAATATTACTATTGGCAGATGATATGACAGTATACTTACGTGACCCCAGAAGTTCCACCAGAGAAATACTAAGCCTGAAAAAGAACTTCAGCAAAGTGGCTGGGTATAAAATTAACTCAAACAAATCAGTAGCCTTCCTTTACACAAAGGATAAACAGGCTGAGAAAGAAATTAGGGAAATGACACCCTTCACAATAGTCCCAAATAATATAAAATATCTCAGTGTGACTTTAACCAAGCAAGTAAAAAATCTATATGACAAGAACTTCAAGTCTCTGAAGAAAGAAATTGAAGAAGATCTCAGAAGATGGAAAGACCTCCCATTCTCAGGGATTGGCAGGATTGATATAGTAAAAATGTCCATTTTGCCAAAAGTAATCTACAGATTCAATGGAATTTGCATCAAAATTCCAACTCAATTCTTCATAGAGTTAGAAAGAGCAATTTGCAAATTAATATGGACTAACAAAAAACCCAGGAGAGTGAAAACTATACTGAAAAATAAAAGAACTTCTGAGGGAAATCACCATCCATGACCTCAAGCAGTATTACAGAGCAATAGTGAGAAAAAAATGTATGATATTGATACAGAGACAAGCAGGTAGATCAGTGGAATAGAATTAAAGACCCAGAAATGAACCCACACACTTATGGTCACTTGATATTTGATGAAGGAGCTAAAACCATCCAATGGAAAAAAAGATAGCATTTTCAAGAAATGGTGCTGGTTCAACTGTAGGCCAGCATGTAGAAGAATTCAAATCGATCCATTCTTATCACCCTGTACAAAGCTTAAGTCCAAGTGGATCAAGGACCTCCACATCAAACCAGATACACTCAAACTAATAGAAGAAAAAGTAGGGAAGCAACTCGAACACATGGGTGCTGGAGAAAATTTCCTGAACAAAACACCAATGGCTTATGCTCTAAGATCAAGAATCGACAAGTGAGATCTCATAAAACTGCAAAGCTTCTGTAAGGCAAAGGATACTGTCATTAGGACAAAATGGCAACCATATTGGGAAAGTCTCTTTACCAGTCTTACATTTTAACCAGATAACCTTTCAACAGAGAAATGGATACAAAAAATGTGGTACATATACACAATGGAGTACTTCTCAGCTATCAAAAACAATGACTTCATGAAATTCATAGACTAATGGATTGAACTAGAAAATATCATCCTGAGTGAGGTAATCCAATCACAGAAAAACATACATGGTATGCACTCACTAATAAGTGGATATTAGTCTAAAAGCTCGAATTACACAAGATACAATCCACAGACCACATGAAGCTCAAGAAGGATGACCAACATGCAGATGCTTCACTCCTTCTTAAAAGGGGGAACAAAAATACTCACAGGAGGGGATATGGAGGCAAAGTTTAGAGCAGAAACTGAAGGAACGGCCTTTCAGAGCCTGCTTCACATGTGGCCCATATATATATAGCCACCAAACTAGATAAGATGGGAGAAGCTAAGATGTGCATGCTGACAGAAAAGGGATATAGATGTCTCCTGAGAGACACCGCGGGAGCATGTCAAATACAGAGGAGAATGCTAGCAGCAAACCCCTGAACTGAGAATGGAACCCCTGTTAGAGGAATTAGAGAAAGCATTGAAAGAGCTGAAAGGGCTTGCAACCCCATAAGAACAACAATGTCAACCAATCAGAGCTCTCAGGGACTAAACCACGACCCAAAGACATACATGGACTGACCCATGGTTCCAACTGCATACGTTGCAGAAGATGGCCTTGTTGGGTACCAATGGGAGGAGGAGGTGGGTGGGAGTGGGAGCATCTTCATAGAAGCAGGGTGAGGTGGAGTGGGATCGGAGAGGGGAGAAAGTGGATAACCTTTGAAATGTAAATACATGAAATATCCAAGAAAAATAAAATAAAAAAAACCTAAGACCAATGTTACTCAAAATTAATCCACAAATAAGAAGGAAAAAAGTGAAAACTCATTGCTCAGACCCAGTATCAGTCAAATACCAATCCAAATAAAGATACAATAGAAAAGATAAACAAACGTTTCTCATGAATAGATATACAATATCTCAATAAATATAATTACAAATCTAATTCAAGAACACATTAAAATATAAATATGCCATGATCATGTTACCTTTACTCTAGGGTTCCAAGGATATTTCTTTATATTAAATGTATTTATTCATTTATTTTTATTGGATATTTTATGTAAAAAAGAACTATGTTTGTATTAAAATCCTTTGTCCCCTAAAATATGTAAGTCTATTACCATGGAAAACAAATGATATCAACAATATTGAATGTTCTTGCTAAGTGTTCAATTGCATTCATAGAAATGTCAGGAGTTTCTACTATGAATTGGACTCCCTAAATCTTCTTTACCTTCTATAAATAGTCTGATAATATCGTCTTTATAGAAAAAGCAAGTCATCTCTATGGCCAGATATGAAAAGAAAAAGATGAATTCTTGGTAAAAAATTTTCGCACATTTTGAGAAAAGTAAGTATGCATATCATCTGTGCTATATAAATGAAATAATCTACTACCAAGTCTAACACAAATAGAAACATACATTTAATATGTTTGTAATCATGTATATGTTTTATGATTTATGAGCATTCTCCTCTATAATATCCTATATCCCTCAGTAAGAATAATCACATTTCAAAGTTGGAGTCATGTCACCAAATGCAGAGTTAAAGTGTAAACTTGGCTGTCTTTCTGTGAATAACTCTATTACATATTTAAAAAGAATGGCTATGGTAAAATGGCTCAACAGATAAAGGTACTTGCTGCCAAGCCTAAAAACCTAAATTCAATTCTAATCTACCACATGGTAGGAAAGAATGAACCCCTACTAATATCCTTCAGCCTCTTACATGTTCTGTGAACCTTGTTTTACCTACACATACATATGAACAGACACAAATAAACAAATACATGAAAAAGAATAAATTATCAAATATTAAACTATAATCAAAGAATATTATTTTGTCTTTACAAACATGTACTGTATATTCTAAAAGATAAAGAATGAGAATAGAGTAGAATAGAACAAAAAGAAGATTGCAGCAATTGTTTGTTTAAAAAAAAAAAGAAAAGCAATCATTGAAAGTAATTTGCTAAAATCTGTGCTGTTATTTTCTTCTAAAATCCTACCAACTGTCCTCCCAGAGAATTCTCTCATTTTCCTTTATCCCTCAGCTGATAGACAAGATTAGGTACCCTCCTTTTCCCCCTACTGTCTTCTACTTTAGAGAGTCTGATAAAATCAGAGGCCTGTTCCCTGACACTTCAGGTCCAGTCAGCTGTTTGTCATAAACTCACCCTAACTTTTTGTTTGTTTTAGAATGTGAGATGTCATGAATGCTCACTAACTGGAATTCAAGTCCTACATCTAACAGAGGGCTAATATCCAAACTATATAAAGAACCCATGAACTTAGACCCAGACCATCCAAATAACCCAATTAAAAATGGGCTACACAGCTAAACATAATTCTCAACAGAGGAATCTGAAGTGGCCAAGAAGCGCCTAAAGAAATGTTCAATGTCCTCAGTCTTCAGGAAGATGCAAATCAAAATAACTCTGAGATTCTACCTTAACATTCATCAGAATGACTAAGACCAAAAACTCAAAGGAGTGCACATAAATGCTGACTAGGTGTGGAACAAAGAGAACTCTCCTCAATTGCTGGAGTGAGCGCAAATTTGTACAACCATTCTGGAAATCAAGTTGGTGGTTTCTCAGAAAATTGGAAATAATTCTACCTCAAGACCCAGCTATACCACTCTTGTGTGTATACCCAAAAGATGCTCTACTAGCTCACAAAGACACTTGCACTTGCTTAATTATATTCACAGCAGCTTTATTCATAATAGCCATAGACTGTAAACAATGTAGATGTCCTTCAACTGAAGAATGGATAAAGAAAACGTGGTTCATTTACACAATCGAATAGTACTCAGCCATTAAAAACAAGGACAGCATGAATGTCATAAGCAAATGGATAGAACTTGAAAATATTATCCTGCATGAGGTAACCCAGACCCAAAAGAACATGGATTACCAAGGATCAGCCTAGGCTTAGTAGGGGGTCTTGAGGATTGGAAGGATGCTTGGAAGTGGCAAGAGAAAAGATTCAAAGTCAATGAGGATACAAGCTGAAAGCCCTGTGTTCTCCACAAGATTGCTCTTCAGACAGCTCTGTAGATAGCTCTTGGCTCTATAGTCTGTTTGAGATAACTTTCCGCTTGAGATAGCTCTCTGCTTGAGACAGCGATCTTATGCTAGAAAAAAATTCTAAAAGCTCTCTGGATAGCTCATGGATTTTCCTACAAAAGTCAGAAAAGCTGCTAGAAAAAATTTCTTGGATTTTCTGTCCAAAGTCAGAAAAGCTGCTAGAAAGAATTCTTGAGTTTTCCAATCAAAATCAGAAATCATGTTAGAAGAAATTCTTAAAGAGCTGTGTTCACTCTCTAAGCAGTTCTCTCTGGATAGCTCTCTTGCAAACCAGAGCTCAGCCTTTTATTTACATACCAATTCATTCGTTTACTCTAGGTTCCCCTTTGATTATCCTACAAATCAGCCTTTTATGACCTTAACCTTTGGATTCTTAGGAAAAGAAAGCAAGTGCATTTTTTTAAACACTGCAAATGAATTCAGATCTCTGCCTGTCTTTGTAAGCATAGATGATAAATTTAGTGGGCGGGATCTTGCCCTGTGAAAACCACAACCCAAGTCTTGTTATCTCTTTCCTTAATGTCTTTCTGATATGCTGGCTCCTGATGCAGCTGTCTCTGATTTTCTGTTTTGTTTTTTAGGTTTGTGGGCTTCCATATAATTCATATTACATCTTTATATTTTGCATAGTTGAGAAATCCTCCTTATATATTTTTCAACTCATGCTTTTAGAGTTCTTTCCTGCAGCCTTAAGGGCTGTCCTGAAAGTCACAGATAGCATTTCCATTTTGCTAAGGACATTAGATATATCCTGCCCTCCCCCTACTCATGCTGTCTCTGATTATCATGGAGTCATTAACCTTGGTAGGGAGAAACGTTAACCCCAGTGAAGGACATAAGGCAAACAAACAAGTCTTATGCCTAACAATGGCCAACACTTGGAGAGGACCATACCCTAACTGGCTGTGATTCAGGGCCAGGAACAGTGCCATACTGTCCCTTGGGCATGGTCATACAGGACTCAGCAATGCATGGTTATATATTCATTTATAAGTGAATATTATCCATAAACTTCAGGATAAGTACACTGTAATCAACAGGCCCAAAGAAGTCAAATAACAAGGATGGCCCAAGGGACGATGGTTAAATCTTTCTCAGAAAGGGCTTGATGGAAGGAGGTTGATGGAAGGAGGGAACTTGGTGGCAGACGGAATGCAGAGGGAAGTTGGGCAGGGAGAAAATCATATGTAGGTATAGCAGGGGACAGAAAATGGAAATCAGCCATAGGGAGGCAATCTCTAGGACCTGCCAGAGACCTGAGATAGGGAGAGACTCAGAGGGTCTGTGGGGGCAACTCTAGCTAAGAGTCCTAGCAGTGGGGGTATGAATCCTGAAGTGGCCACAGTATGCAGCCAGGCAGGACTCTGAGTGGAAGGATAAGGACAACAACCTACCCACAAAACCATTAACACGAAATATAGCCTACCTACAGGATATATAGAGACAAAGATAGAGCAGAGACTGAGCGAATGGCCAACCAATGACTGCCTAAAATTGTGACCCAGCCCATGGGCAAGCACCAATCCCTGACACAATGAATGATACTCTCTTATGCTTATAGACAAGAACCTAGCACAATTGTCTTTTGAGAGGCTCCATCCATCAGCCAATGGAAAGAGATGCAGAGATTCACACCCAACCAAGCATTAGATGAAGCATGGGGAGTCTTACTGAAGAGGTGGGAGAAGGCTTGAGGGACCCAAAATGGACAGGAGCTCCACAGGAAGAACAGTAGAGTAAATTAACTTGGACACTTAGGTGTGTCCAGAGACAGAATCACAAACCAGAGAGCAAGCATGGGCTGGACCTAGGGCCCACTGCACATATGTAGCAAATGAGCAGCTTGGTCTTCATGCAGTTTCCCTAACAACCGGAACATGGGCTGTCCCTGAGCCTATTGGTTGGCTACTTGCCTGCTTGTAGATCCTATGCCCCTAAATGGACTACCTTGCCTTGTCTGGCCTCAGTGGGATGCGCAGGGTAGTAGGACGTGACACCCAGAGGGGAGCTTTTGAGACAGGGAAGGTGGAATGGGGAGAGAACTAGCATATTGTGAGGAGAGGGTGGCTGTTATTGGGATGTAAAGTGAATAAATAAATTAAAGATATATTGACTAATTTTCTCACATAAGAATGGGTAATTATATTCTGCAAGTGAAGTAGAGAGCATAAAGATATATCTACAATGCTGTCCATGTGTTCTTTTTCTGTTACCTGCACATATATGTTCATTCATGGTATAGGGTCATACTTTAACTTTTAAGGCATAAGAAGATGAATCCAGATAAAGTAGAGAAATATTGATAGTATCTGTCTTTCTGTTTTCTCTATTATGAATATGATGACAAAAGTACTTGTGAGTGAATGGAATTTTGAAAACTTCATTGGAGTAATAACTTAATTTTCTAAATTTATTGTAGGCATATCAACCATCCCAGCTTTGCAATTGAATGGAATAAAGTGAGCTTTCTGAAGAGGCAAATTATACTACAAAATGAAAATGAAAATGGTGTACTAATCTCATGTGCAAAGAGGCTCTTAGGCATGAAACTATTAATTTTATATATTTTTAACACTTAGAAAATTGTCATCTCAGCTTCCCAGCTTTCCAGCTTGGCAGAAGTAATATAACACTCACCATAAGCAAATGGAGTCAATGTTGCCAGAAACATACCGTATAAAAATAACCACTAATAATTTGGCTCCTTATATTAACCAAATGCTATAAGAAGACGAGTTTAAAACAAAACCCACTTTTAACAATTCAAGAAAAATAAAATTTGTAATATTTTAAAAGGGGAAATGGCTTCTTTCTCAGATAGCAGATGAAATAAATTCTTATTCTGAAGTCTTTCTATAGAGAATAACATTTTTATTAACACATTGTCAGGCACCTCTTTCTGTTGTAAATGTATAGTGAACAAAATGCAGCAGTTTTACTACATTAAGTGATTTTAGGTTTTTAAATTTCATACAAAATATCAATATCTGTTTTATTTTATGACTCTTTGTATGTTGCCTCATACATAAATTCATGTAAACCATCATTATCTTGTAGGAGAATTATACCACAAGTCTTTCTTTTCCCCCTACTTATAATTATGGAAAAGTACTATTTAGTTCTTTACTACTGTAGTTTTTTTTTATTAAGATTCATCTTCATTTTATAGATATGAATGTTTTGCCTTCATATATGTGCATGAACCACATGTACACCTGTTCCTAGGTAGACTGGAGGAAAGTGTTGAATACTCTGTAACTAGAGTTATGGATAGTTGTAAACTACCATGTAGGTTTTGTGAACTGAACCCAGGTCCTTTCCAATAACAGTATGTGTTCTTAACTGGAAAGCCATCTCTCCAGCCCCAGTATCTACTAGTACTTTTGCTTTTTTCAGAATATATTGTAAGTAAAGTTGCAGAATATGCCATTTTTGAGATTATTTTACTGAACACAATTCCTTTGGATCTGACAATTTTTATATATGTCAATCAATTATTCTTTTTAAAAATATCACATTATGTTGCTTTACCAGATACCATTTATTTCTTCATTCATACAAAGAAGGCTTTTTAGGCAGTTATAAAATTTTTGTAAGAAAATGTTAGTTGAGACCATTGGTCTTCTTATAGGGTCGCCCTCCTCCTCAGCTTCCTCCAGCTTTTCCCTAACTCAACCACAGGAGTCAGCAGCTTCTGTCCATTGGTTGGCTGTAAATATCTGCATCTGACTCCGCTGCTTGTTGGGTCTTTCATGGTAGGCCCCTGTTTATGCACACAGCTAGCAGTCTTAACTAAGCTGTATCTCCGAGATCTCTCACATAAGTGTTCATTAATTTCTCTTAAACAGACAGAACTGGAGTTGTTGTGGTCCACTCTAAATGTATATTTAACTGTATAAGAGGTAGAGTGCTATTTTAAACATTAAACTATACACTGATAAAATGCTCAGACAAAAAACTTCTTTTGCAATGGTTGCACCTTAATTCCGTTTCTTAGATGTGACTTTATAGAAGCTTCTAAACACAACAAAGTTGACTTTCATAGAAGAAAGAGAAAGAATTTTCCATATTATCTAGCTTGTAAATAAGAAGAGTTATATAATATAAAAGTACGAATAGTTATTTTAAAGTCTGTCTCATGACCATGTCTTATACACATATCCTTATTAGAAATTTGGGTGGCTAATCACAAAACTCTAAAAGAAAACATCTCAAATCTAAGGGAAACAATTCCTAGTAAGGTGCAAGAGGCACACAAGTACCGAAGAGTACCAGAAAAGAAACTCACCATGTCACATAATAACAAAAATACTAAATATACAGAACAAAGAATATATATATTGAAAGTTTCAAGAAAAATTAAATTACATATAAAAGCAGATCCAGCAGAATAACATTGAACTTTTTGTATTGTTTGGTTTGGTTTTTCAAATATGGTCTCACTATGTCACCTTGTCTGGCCCAAACTTCTCTATGTACAGCAAACTGATCTTGAACTCACAGAGATCTATTTGACTCTGAATACCCAAGTACTCACTAGAACTGAAGGTGAGTGTTTTTATCCTGATATTCAAATGGAAACTTTAGAAGCCTGAAGAGTCTGGACCGATGTTCTACAATTTTAAAAGGATCACAAGTGCCAGCCTAAGCTACTATATCTGGCAAAATCATCAGTTATAACCAAAGGAAAAAGAAAAACTTCCCATGCTATAAACAGATTGAAGGCATTTATAAGCCCAAAAATACAGAAGATACTAGAAAGAGTACTTTGGTCTGAAGAAAAAATTAAACATACTCAAGAGGACACTAAACATATTCAAGAGAACACAAGGATATATATAATCCTGTAACAGTTAACCAGAAAGCCTAAGAAAATACCACCACCAAAATAAAATAACTGCAATTAGTAAGTATATTTTAATAATAAATTTTAGTATCAGTGGTCTCAATTATTCCTCAGTAATAGTTTAATAGATAATCAGAAAAGATAGAGAAAAATATTTCATAAACATAAAATGAAAAATTGATCCAAAAGATATTACAACTATAAACATGAATTAAACACAGGTAGACCCCATATCAAAAAGGAAGCATTATTATGTCTCAAATCACAGATTTCCCCCAACACTGTAATACTCAGTGTCTTCAATACTCTGGTTTCACAAAAAACAAAAAAACAAAAACAAAAACAAAAACAAAAAAAACCCCAAAACCAAAAACCAAAAAACAGATCATCCAGACTCCAGAGCTAAATGACGTAAGCCAAATAGAACAGAATATTCTACCAAAACACTAAAGATCCTCAGCAGTCCATGGAACTTTAGTCCAAAACAAACTATACATTAAAACGCAAAGTATCAACCAACTTCGGAGAGTTGAAATGATATTCTGTATCCTTCTGACCACAATGAAATAAAACTGGATGTCAACAACATTTTTTAAATGCCAGAAAATACAGAAATACATAGAAGTTAAACAAGTTGATACTGAAAGAAAATTCAGACAAGGAAAAACCAAGAAAAAATTTTTAAAAATCCTAGAATTGAATGAAAATGCAGAAAAGGAAACATAACAGACTCTATGGAATGCAATAATGACAACCGTAAGAGAAAAGTTCATAACACTAAGTGCCTATCTCAAAAAGCTGGAGAGATTTTATATTAATAACTTAGTGCTATACTCGATGGCCTTGGAAAAATAAAACAAATGACACCTGTATTAGTCAGGATTTTCTAGGGAAAAAGATTTAATATGTATTCATTTATTAACATGGCTTACAGTCCATAGTCTACTTATATCAACAAACCAATAATGGGTGTCTCTAGATGAAAAAGTCCAAGAATCCAATAGTTGTCTGTTTCATGAGGCTGGATGTCTCACATAGTTTTCAGTATACTAAAATCCTGAAGAAGTACACTTTAATGCCAGTGAAGAAACAAACATGCCAGGAAGCGTGAAGGTAAGCAAAAGCACTGAGCAAAAGCTTCCTTCTTCTATGTCCTTTGTGAAGAACCAGGTTACCTCTATGGTAGTCTTAAAAGCCATTTTACAGTAAAGGCAAACTAGATTCATCCCTGGTCATGATTAAACCTCTGTTTCTCAAGGATTGGGCTATGCCCCAGCTAAACTTAACTACAAAGTGTCCTGTATTGCCTGTGCCAGGAATGGAAATCATGTCTTTCTTTTAAAAAGTTGTTTATAACCAGCTTGCAACTCTGCCTTTATTCAAAAGAGAATATCACCACCTATGACTGTCTTGCTATGAATACCTGTCATTATAATTACTTTGTTATGTCCCCCTTGTAACCATGTCTTTGTTTCCAGGGGTCCTGAGGATTAACTTGTTATGCATATATTCTCCTCTTGTTACTTCACCTATTTTGTCTGCCAAATCTCTCATTTGGAAAATTGCTATCCCTGAGTTTTATAAAAGCCATGTCTACCTCACATCCGATGTTGACTAATTGAACCCTGCCTTAGGGGGAGGCACCCTGTGTACACAGATAAAAATGCTTGCTTTAATTAATTGTTTGCTTCAGTTAATTTGACCATGGTGATTTCAGTTGGTGGTTTTCATCCTCCCATCTTTTGGGATTAACATTTTATATAGCCTGCCACTGGAAAGAGAAGCCCAGATATTAGGTGAATATACCTACTTCAAATGAATCACATTTAGGGTGGATCTTTCCACCTCTGATAATCCAATCAGAAAAAAATACCTTATGGGTGTACCCAGCTGCATGGATTTTAGCTAATTCTAGATGGAGTAAAATTGACAATCAAGTATACCCATCACAATTTGCCAAAAGGGTAATTAGATAGGATAAGATAATAAAAGTCATATATAAAATCAATGAAATAGGATATTAAAATCCAACACAAATAAGAGTCAATAAAACAAAGTTTGTTCTTCGAAAATATTAACTAAATTGACAAGTCTTTAGCCAAATTTGTCAAAGGGGAGTACTAAATAATTAAATCAAAGATTATAAAACCCAGAGGAAAGGTGTCTGTTGTGAGATTGCGTCTCTAAGCAATGTCAGAACCCATACCCATAATCCCTCATGAAAGGATTATCACGATGGTGTGATGAACAAAGAGGAAATAGATATGCTAATGTGCATGGGGTGCTGTAGAGTCCAGGAGTCCTCTAATCTGTCTGCAAGTAAGAAATGCTGAGAGTGGGAGAATTAGTAGGGATGAGCTTGGCTATCCAATACCAAATTGTCAAAGATTAGCCCAAAAATATACATACAAATAACATTATAAAAGTAGCATGCTGTATTTAGGTGTTTAGGGGAGGAAAAGAAGGAGGGACACAGAGACAGACAGACACAGACAGACAAACAGACACACCACACACACACACACACACACACACACACACACACAGAGAGAGAGAGAGAGAGAGAGAGAGAGAGAGAGAGAGAGAGAGATTAACTTAAAAAGAGGAACTATATATATGGTATAAGGAAAGAATGAAATCCCACAAATTGTCCTCTGACTCACACATCCTGTGGCACACAACTCCCCCTCATTGAATAAATCCATTTTTTTTAAATCAAAGATCAGGAAAAAAAAAAAAAAAAAAAAAAGATTCCCTGAGTTCTATTCCCTGAGTTCTGAGGCATCTGTGCATGAAAACTGTGAGATACATGACAAAAAGATATTTGACCCAATCTTCTAGACAGTTCAAATTTATGAGGACATAAATCCATAGGAAGAAAATGGGGTATCCTGAGAACCCCCTCAACACATTCTGTTGATGTAACATTCAGTCAGATATCTTATGGTTAGTTATATCCCTAAAAAAGATGTCTATGCCTGAAAGTTGATGTGATCAATGTTTTTAATTAATAATAAGCCTGTCAGTTTATTTTGAAAGCATTTATTAATAGCACATAGCTTGACAAACATTGTCTGAGGTACTATAGACACACTGCTGATCAAAACAGATAAAGCTGTCTAGTACCTAGGGACTGCCATTGTGTTACAAGTCGGTGATTAAGTGTTGGACTTCTGCTGGGATGGGGATGGTGTGAGCCTAAGCCACTGCTCTAAAGTATAGAAAGATACTTTGAATTGCCATCTAAATAAATTGAAAATTAGAGCTCACAGGTTCACAATAGACATTTCTCACTGTAAGAACTTGCCAGTTAGCTTATCACTTCCTCATTTTATGAGTTAATGAATCAGATCCGTGAGATAAAAATATGTTAACATGCAAATACTATTTATCTGTACACAATATCTTTTTCGTGATTATACCCTTTTTAAGTTAACATGAGAAGTCGTTAATTACTTTTTCCAGTAGAATGTTTTGGAAAATGTAGCGATTAAGAAGACTCACTGCTGGAGTATTTGTAAGTTGTGTTTGTAGTCTGACCCTTTTATAAGCAGTTCATATTGATGCTCATTTGTTATAATTTGTCATCTTTCCTGCATATAAACATGGTCAGATTCTTTTGTCTCAGTGACCTTGCTTAGCAAGTGGTTTCATGATGTTAGGGGCAGAGCAAGGGCGTACAAGTGAAATATTAAAAATAAGTACAGAAGGCAGTCTCCATTCATTTTAGAGAACTTAAAAATGAAAGGTTGATATAGGCAAAACCTCCAACTAAGACAGTCCCAGTTAAGCTGATGGGTTTGAAGAGTAGAATGCATGCATGATTTTTTTTCTTGCTTTTGTTTCTGGGCTGTGGTAACATCAACCAGCAAGCAAATCAAAACCTCTGCCTCTATAAAGTCACAGGAAATACAGTCTAGGGTGAACACAGGTGTTAGAAACCTTCCAGCATTGTTTGAGAACAGCTCTTGTGTGCCCTGGTTGTTGAAATGATTAAAAGTCTCCCTGTGGGTTGATTTGGCTAGGCCTCTGAAGTGTGCAGAGCAGTTTGCTTTGCACTTTGCAAAAGAGCTGGGTGTGCAATGATTTACAGTGGTAATCTGTGGACTGGGATTTCTATGAACAATTAAACCTTTTTTTTTTTTTTTAAACAGGAACATGACCCAGTATGAGGGTTTTGTTCCCAGCTCATCTACACTAATATAAGCCCCCTCCCTCACATTAACTATCTTCTTCCTGTGCCAAACTCCTTGAGGCTTCCTGTTATTCTCAACAACAACAACAACAACAACAACAACAACAACAACAACAACAACAACAACAACAACAACACCAAATCACTGATAGCAGAACTGGGACCTTGTTTTTTATAACTGGGTCACTCTCTCTAGCACTTCGCACTGTTAACAAGGGGTGCTATGGGATATTTAGCCTGTTCTATTTAGTAGTTTTTATTGGTAGATTCTGACTCAGAAATTGGGAGTCAAAACACAAATAACAGTTCTCGTGATCTGCCAGACAACCTAGCTTTTCTGTGCTCTATTTATTTTATTAGTCTCTTTTTTATCCTATTTGCAGTCGTTCAATGCCATTTTCTTGGACTCTTAATTTTTCTCTCTCCTACTATTTTCTCCTTCCTGAAAGTAAAAATAAGGATAATAGGATAAACAGTCCCATCTCTCTTCCTTAGAGGTTTTTTTTTAAATTTTTAATTACAGGCATATTTCTTAGGTGCAGTGTCTTATTTATGACTACATTTGTAGGAATATTTAACAGGATCCACACCCTAAGATAGATAAATACCAAACTATTACTGCTATGCAATAAAATCAATGTGGATCCATTTTCTGAATGGTATGGGAGACAACACCTTTAGAGAAATGAATTAATTATTCTGTATATGACATGGAGAGGTGACCATATGACACCTTAGATTCTGTCAATAGATCTCACTTAGAGCTTCAGTTCCTTTTAGGTAGTAGTAACAGAAAACAGCAAAAATAAACTAATACATATGAAAACTCCCCTCTGGATATAGAACCTAAGGCCTTGTGTATCTAAGACAAGATCTCTATTGAACTACAATCTATTCCCCTTCTTCATTATTGTTTCTTCCTGATATGTCAGGTCATACTGATATTCATAGTATCTGATTAGCTCATATTTGCTTAAAATGCTCAGCCTTACTTTTTCCAGGGATAAAATGATTAAATAAAATTTAAATAACTGAAATCTATATAGATTCAGGATCAGCATGTAAATATAGGGTTTATTAGGGTAACATATGGTGATTGCCTCTACAGAATTCTAGAGTATATAAACTATATTTTTAATGACTGTAAGGGATAAGTGTTCTCTAATTTTAGTGGCCATGAAAATACCCAAACGGAATCTGTTTTCTGGTGTCACTCTCAGAAACTTTGGTTCACTGAATCTGTAGCAAGTTCAGTATGACTCACCCAGATGGTAATGATACAAGATGTCCTCAGATAACCTGGTGAAACGGACTGACTAGTGCTGGATACCATGAACAAGTAAGGATATATTTTACATACTCAGTACAAAGTTGTCTTTGCACTTGTCTTAAAATTTGTACAGTTTCTTTCCCAGTGAATCTCTATTATAAGCGAATCTGCTCATGCTTTTGAGTCCACTACTTTTCTAAGTATTTTTATCATTGTGGAACTGATTTTACTATAAATGGAAAGCAAATGAAGACAGAAAGAACCAACACACAGTGCCAGTAGTATATTACATGATTTTAATGGCCAACATTTGGATGATTGTGTTTGTGTATGTATATAAGTGTGAATGTATGTGAGTGTCCTGCCTAGTTTTATGTCAACTTGATACAAGCTGGAGTCACTGGAGAAGAGGGAGGTGGGAGCCTCATTTGAGAAAATGCCTTTGGGGGTTGGAGAGATGGCTTAGAGGTTAAGAGCACTGTCTGCTCTTCCAGAGGTCCTGAGTTCAATTCCCAGCAACCACATGGTGGCTCACAACCATCTATAATGAGATCTGATGCCCTCCTCTGGCCTGCGGTTGTACATGCAGGCAGAATGCTGTAAACATAATAAATAAATCTTAAAAAAAAAAGAAAGTAAGAAAGAAAGAAAGAAAGAAAGAAAGAAAGAAAGAAAGAAAGAAAGAAAGAAAGAAAATGCTTCCAAAAATCTGGCCATAAAACTGTAGGGCAGTGGTTCTCAACTGGTGGGTTGTGACCTCTTTAACAACCTTCTATCTCTAAAAAAAATTTACATTTTCTAACAGTAGCAAAATTACATTATTAGGTAGCAATATGGTTGGGGTCACTGCAACATGAAGAGCTGTTTTAAAGGATTGCAGCATTAGGAAGATTGACAACCATTATTGTAGGGCATTTTTAAAAATTAATGATTGCTATTGAAGAGCTCAGCCCATTGTGGATGGTGCCACTTCTGGGAAGGTGGTCCTGAGTTCTGTAAGAAAGTAGGTTGATCAAGTCATGGGGAGCAATCCAGTTAGCAGCACCTCTCCATGGCCTCTGCATCAGCTCCTGCCTCCAGGTTTCTGTTGTGTTTGAGTTCCTGTCCTGTCTTCCTTCAATGATGGACTGTAATGATGTGTGACTGTAAGCTGAATAAACTCTTCCCCTCCAAGTTGCTTTGGTCTTGATGTTTCAGCACACCAATAGCAAAGCTAACTAAAGCAGTGCATGTATATGCATATATATGTACATATGTTTGTGGGACAGAGTATATATCTGTGAATGTGAATGATGAGTAGTTGTCTAACACACTTTTTATTTACAAACTACATGAAAAAGAGAAAACTTTTCTGAAGTTTCTTGAATTATGTCAGCCAATATCATGGAATAGTTGCTAAGGTTTATTTAAATGATTTGTGATTTTTGGCCCCTCAGTTTGCTATTACTTACATTCATTTTAGTGCTACTACATCATAAACAGAAGCATTTTTGATAATGGGGCTTTTGAGTAAAGGTATCTGTTGTTATCTGTCTTAATGGGTGTGTAGGGGAAAGCAAGGCAGCAGAATCAATTGAAGCTGCTTATATTTCTTATTTTTATTCGCATTCATTTTAATATTATTGGCATTCTTCATCTTTTATTTTAAATTTGAAAGAGTGTAATGTTAGTCAGTATGGGGTAGACATACAATTCTAATTTTGATAATAATGGCCAGCCAAGATGAACATCTGTGATGAAGTTCTGTGTAGGAACATTGTAGGCAACCTTGAGAAAGTAACAAGATAAAAGAGAGACTGCTAGTTGAATATGACAATAAGCTAGGAAAGGGGAAAAGATTACTTACAGGGGAGACATGCTAGGTGCGCACAATAACTCAGAACTTATTGTAATGGTCTTATTAATTAAATTTCGGTGTTCATAGGGTTTATGCTGAAAAGCAATCTGACAGTCTTCCTAAGGAATGTTCTGTTCTGATGGCATTGAGGAAACACTAACATGAAATTATTGTAAGTGAATAAATTTATTCAGTTTATCAGAATAAATAACCCATTAATTTACCAGACAGTAAAAACATTACTGGCCAAGCAATAACCAACCCAATTTAAGACCCATCCCATGGTAAAGCACCAGTCCCTGACACTGTTAATGATACTCTGTTATGCTTGCAGACAGGAACCTAGCATATGGATACCCAGATGTTCTCCAGCCTCTCAGAGGAGAAGGGGAGGGTTACAGGGAGAGACTGTGGGAGGGGGACCAGGACAGGCTCAGTGATCGGGATGTAAAGTGAATATAAAAACCATCTTACCATTCTTTTTCTCATACCTTCTCATCCATTCATTTGTGTCTTGGCCTTGACAATGGCCATATTTGTAGCCATATCCACTAGTCATGTCTAATATCTTCCACTAGTAATTTTCAAATACTGATCATGATTAGCTGTTTTGTTAACGTAGAGACTCCAAGTTTCTGTCCTCTTTTTAGTTACTCGTTATTTAATTCACCAGCGAATCTCAAAATAGTTTTTGTCATATTGCAACAAAGAATCTGCCAAAGAAACAATGCTAATGTATGGTAACCCTACTCACAGTGCCGATTCCTTCTTGCTAGCTTTGCTCTACTCAAAGAACCTCATGAATCCCCTTTAAGATTAATTTCTTATTGTGTTTTTTAACCTCTCCCAAATCATAACAATCATAATATTTTCTAACCTTTTTTTTGTTTTTGTTTTTTTTTGAAACAAGGTTTCTCTGTGCAGCTCTTAGTATCATGGAGCTCACGCTGTAGACCAGGCTGGCCTTGAACTCAGAGACCCACCTGCCTCTTCCTTTCAAGTTGTGGGACTAAGGACATGCACAACCACCTCTGTGCAACTCTTTTTATGTTCAACTAAACGAATAAAACTCAAATTATTCACAATAAGTTACATAGAATACTATTTATATGTTGAATGGCAGTTAGTGTTATATCTTTGTTATAGTCAGTGAGAATTTATGATACAGGGACTTATGGAAAGCATCCCATTCACTGCACCAATTTCTCTTTGAAATAGCTTTATTCTAAGTCAGAGTCCATAATCAGACTTTTAAGTCTGCTGAGCCATAAGGCTCACAAATCTTGTCTTGGCACTACCTGTCCCACCTCAATTTACAGAGCTTCTTCTGGTGACTGTTATTTTGCTGCTCTTGGACAGTGTTCTTACCAAACTAGTAGAGGAAGTTGTCCTTACTTCATGTATGTCGCGTTGTGGTGTACATGTGCATACACCCACCAAATAAAAATGTAATAAAAAGATAAATGTTAGCAGAAAATATAACTTATGAAATATTCACTATTATATTTTGTAATGTTTATTCTTGACTATATCTGGAATAAACTACAATCCAGAATTGGAGGGCTCACCTGTGATCCAGATCTTGACCATGAAAAGCTTAGGCCCAGGCAAAGTAGTGCATGCTTTTAATCCCAGGAGACTGAGGCAATAAGATCTCTGAGTTCAAGGTCAGCCGGGGACAAAACAAGTCCCAGATCTAGGCCTGGTGGTACACATTTTTACTCTGGGCCATACTGAAAGCTTACATAAGGACATTGGAATAAGGAAGATTCACTCGTCGCCTGCTTGCACTTACTTGCCAGCCATCTGTTGGAACCTACTTCTACAGAAGACCAGCTGAAACAACTAGCCTCGTGGGACTGAGCAACTACTAGATTCTTGGACTTCCCATTCACAGCTGCCCAGTGTTGGCTTAGTTGGACCACAGACTGTAAGTTGTCACTATAAATTCTCTCAATATAGAGACATTCCATACATTCTGTGATTATAGAGAACCCTGACTGTACATAGTTCTATCCAGTATTTATATACAACTAAGTCTTAATTCTTGAATTAAACTCTAAACAGACAAGGGGAAGTACAAGGTCAACTTTCTGATTCCTACTTGCTAGCTGCTTGATATATTTTATTAATTCTGTGAGTGTTTCAAATAACTAATACTAAATAAATGCCAGTTTCATGCTATACATTGCTTCAGTATTAGAGCAGGGATCTGATCAGAGAGAATGATGGTTGAGATTCACTAGTATAACTCTCTTCCAGTCCTTCATAAGAATCAATTCTAAGTCATCTACACATATATCCACTGAATATAGCAAAATATAAAGAAGCACAAATAAAAGATATCAAAAAATATCTACAGAAATAAAATTGAACATGACCAATTCTACTTTTTCAAAAAAATTTTCAAAGTGTCTTGGAAAATCTTGTCAGATAAAACAATTACAAAATCCTTAAAATTTGTACTATCTTTTTATGATACAATTTTCTCAAGGACAAATTAATTAATTAAAGTAGAAACTATCATGTAGCATCATATTTCAGATGCAAAGGCAGGGTATTTGCACATTGAACTTAAAAGTGATAGGACAATACTTTGGTGAAAGTCTCTAAAGAAGAAAAATGGACTTTTACTTTATAATAAATTTATAACCTAATTATCTGGTTTTTGGTTTCATGGCCAATAATTTGTATTACTTGTATGAACAGAGGACATTATACTATATAAAGTCCAAAATTTAAATATGCTGTAGATGCTGAACATTCAGTTTTTCAAACACAGACAAATTATAAAGCCTCCATGTTTTAAACATACATTTTTTGATAAATTAGAATTCTACGAATAAGTCTACATGGGGTTTCTGATCATGGCATGCAATATGCTAGCTACATGCACATTAGGACTTCAGAGTCTGGAACAACAGTTTAGTTATTCATTCCATAATGTTAAATGAAGTATGAATAAATTGTCATGATGTAATTTTCCATTTTGCAAATATTTTATTGTAAATTTAATGAATAATGACATAATTATTTTTTCACACTGTTCTAAAGTCCAATCCTAGGTCTGATAATAAGTGGCTGAGTGCTCTTGGATAAATCACTTTAAACAATGTCTTAATATCTTCATTATAGAATTAGTGCGAGAATGAAAAGCAGTAGTGAATTTAAAGCAATTAGTACAGTATGATACATAAATAGTCACTAGTTAATGTTGGCAGCTGATATAATTTTTGCTAGCTATTATCACACATATTTTCTCTATCAATAATCTAGGGAGCATAAGCTACTGCAATAATCATAATAATTATCTCATGAAAGATACAGTAAGAGCTCAGACTTCTATCTCAGCAATATATAGAAATCTGATTCTCTTTATAACCTGTAGCTCATTTTGATTCACTTTTATTAGCTAAATATTCTTTTCTTGGGTTTGTTTCCCAAATATGCATAGGAGTCAGGTGCCTATGAAAAGACATCAGTGCCAACAGTGTTGATAATTACAGTAGAATAGAACATGTCATTTACTGGACATCTACCTTGTGTCAAATATTTTACAACGTATTTTACTTATGTTTTACTTCAGGCTATCCCACCAACTGGAGACTTCAAATTTTCTCAATTTTTTACTTCTTATTTTGTAAAGGCATGGATATTATCTCATTGAACTTAACATGACAAAAAAGATAGGATTATGCTTTGATGAACTTCACTAATAAAGGATATTTATTGTTCTCTTTCACTCTTTTATTCTAATTTATGTTTCCATCACGGTACCCCATCATTCCTTGATACTATATTGCAAATTAATTAATTTTTATATGTGTTATATGTAGAATAAATGTGGGTGATGCATTTGCATAGATGAGCATGTGGAGATCCATGGACTTCCTGTATTACTCTCTCCATTATTTCCCTGAGAAAGGGTCTTTTCTTAAGCAGAAACCTATTCTTTTGCCTAGACTGCCTAGTAATCAAATTCCTGGAATCTGTTTTTTTTTTTATATCCCCCAATTAATGGATTATAATAATGCATAGATATGCCTAATTTCATATGGGTGCTGGAATTTTAACTTAGATTCCCATGCTTGAACAGAAAGTGGTCTCACCCAGAGACATCTCCTGTCTATGTACTAAATGATTTCTGTTGGTCTGTTCTGTAGATAAGACACCAACAAATACAGTTAATGAGTCCATTCACTACTGGCCCCAGTCTTGGCATGACAGATAACATTTAGACCTATATCAAATGAATTTTACATGAGTAATTTATAAAATAAGGTTTTATTAGCATACTTTCAGAGAATCAAGTTGATATTATAAAAATTAGCAAATTTTACAAGATATTATTGCCCAAACTGAGCTGATAAATGCTGGAACCAACTAACAATTGATCCCCAAACCTCCAATGAGAGTGCTCTCTTCTGATTATGGTTTTAAATGACACCCATTTAAGGTATTCTGTAGAATCCAGCAATTATGCCATTAAATCATTCTCCCATATGTTGTTTTAGCACATCTAGTAAGTGAAATTGAAACTACGGAAGCACAGGAACATAAACACCCCCAATACAAATACATGCACTTAGTGAAAAATATTTTGCAACCAATATTGTGAAGATTAGAGTTCTTTATTTCACTAAGTATTGATGGAATGTACTTAGAAACACCTTACATTAAATTACACTAAATGAGAACACAGCAACAGGATTTCTTCAAATTTTCCAGTATACTAATGTGTTGTAGACAAAGTGTTTTTTTGCCTGCTCTAGAGCACTTACTTCTCTAGACAAAATACAATTCATATCTTCAAATAAGGCAATTGACTATTTCTCTTTAGTTGTTATTTCCCTTGGAAACTTGCTGAGAATATAAACACAGAATCATCATTTCTTCACTTTTTTGCTTCTATGTGATTCTGTGTGTCTGTTTTGCTCTGCATGCCATTTGACATAGCACAATTGAGATGCTAAAGATTCATTTGCTAATGTTGTTTACTTCCCTCTGACATCTACTACCTTTCTTCTATGAGGTTGAAAATAACATAGCATTTCATCAAGTGTTTTCGAAGAGCTCTCTTTGCATAAACTACTTCACAAACAAACACAAGCTCAGTGTGAATTGGAGTAAATACTCTCTCTCTCTCTCTCTCTCTCTCTCTCTCTCACACACACACACACACACACACACACACACACACACACACACACACATATCCTTTAGAAAAATGCTACTAGTTGAAGGTAGAAGATGGGTAGTCCCTACCTAAAGGAACTTTGCTTCTAGATAATAATGTAGGAAAATCTCGGAACAAATTTCTGTTTAGAAATTTATTAACAAGCTCATACAAAATGTACGGACTATTAAGTCACAAACCTTTAAAAAGATGTCCAATAGCATTTTTTTATTGAATTTTTACTTGAGGCAAATATGATATTAAGAAAATGATTTAACAAATTAGGCTAATAGGAGTAAATCCATTAAGCAACTTCTAGAATGAATAATAAAATAAATAGTACCGCTTCTTACATTAAAAAGCGATGTTGCTTGATTTGTATACCCTTTACTACAGCAGTAGAGAGTGTCTCTACATTATTTTGCATGGAGACCTGACTAATTACAACTATAGAAACTCACTCTTACCATTTTCTATTAATGCTAAAAACAGTTTGAAAAAACCCTAACCATGCTAAAAACTCATGTAAAAATTACTGTGAAAGAGTAAAGCCTCTGACAAGTATACTTTTGGAAATTATTAAATGACAAATTCATCTCTGCAATCTAGCAGAAACTGAGTAACACACAGTCTATCATATGTTGTCAATAATAAAATAAAGTAAATTATAGATATTACAGCAATTGGGAAAGTCAAATATATTTCATCAACAATCTGAGATATCACACAACCAAAAAAATCTGGCCTAGCTTTTTTTAGTAACTCCAGAACTCACAGAAATAAGAATTTTATATATGAAGTAGAGAAATATTTGTTCCAACAAATACTTCAAACATACTAAAATATGAAAGCCACTGGGCAACAAAACCATCATTCTGAAGAATATAATTTTGTGAGCTCCCTCCCTTATTATGGTCCAGAAAATGGTCTCCTTCATTTATTTGCATAAATGCTTTTCCTAATAAAACTATTCACTATTCTTGGACATCCCCAACTCAATTTTAAGTCCTAGTACTATTGCTTATGGTCCTATTTGTTTTTTAACAAATCTGGCTTTGGAGGGGATACAGACATATAGGTCTTGGGATTTGTAATTTACTCCCAGCCTGCAGTCAAAGACAATAAGGCAGGAAAAGAGGTCACAATCTAATTAACTTTCTAATTAAAGGAACATGGTCTCTTTCTAATTACACTTACAAAGAATAAACTGTAGTCAGTAATTAGAAAGTTACTCTCCTTCATTTAAAATTTGCATTGTATCAGTTATTCCATCATTGTTATTATTGTTTAACATTTATTCTGAAATACAGACTCTATTTTCAAAGAGCTCAGAAAGAGGTTGTATTTATCTTTCACACTGAGGCTGCCAAAAGGGTCAGTGTTCTTCAGGATTATACAGTGAGACACTCTAAGTTTCTGGTGTTCAAACTACTAATCATTTACAGAAGTGACATTTGAATGGGTGGTCTTTATGACTACATTTTTTTTATCAATTTGGTATCAAGAGGTCAATATTATACCCTCTTACTATTTTTCCTCAGATCTTTTTACTTTTTCTTTGGAAGTCAAGACGGTTTTCAGTATCCATATGAAACCATGGAAATCACCTGGATGCATATTTGCCTTTCAAGAGTGCCAAGTTATTAGAATTAGTTCTCAGGAGAGTCTATCAGAATATAATGGTTATGACACAGTTCTAGTTTCTCATTTGATCCCATGAACCATGCATGAACACACAATCACTAATAAATTTCTACATTTTTCTAACATCCTCTATTGTTCCCATATTTAAAGAGATCATTTATATTTCCAATAAGATCTAAAGATACCGTACAAAAGTAAGATATAATGTATGTATGTGTGTATGTACACATACATACATTCACACATACATGCACACACACACACACACACACACATGTCTCTCTGTGTGTTAGCTAGCTTTTTGCTTTACAATGCAACGTTGAAATTAAATGTATCATTTTTCACCAAAAAATTGTTTCCCATTACTGAGGGGAAGTGATGGGCCTGAGGGTTTCATGCATTGCAAATCTCATGTGCTTTAGATAGCTAGTAAATCACTTGCATTCTTGCCTATAGTACTTTCTGCCGAGCTCAGCATTTATTGCTTACAGCTGAATATAGCCACTAAAACATCCATCACTTTTTTATGGCCAACTGTAGCTTTTCTTCTTATACACCAAGGAACTAGCACATTTTCAGAATTAGAATAAGTGAGAAGAGCCTTTACACACAGAATATACCAAGCATGTAATAAGCAGTACATGGATTTTATAAGGGAAAAGTACAGTGTATTCACTGACATCAAGATATAGGAGGAGCTTTAGACATCATCCACTCCCATATTGACTTTACTCCTGACGTTTCACATTTCCATGTCTTCGAAACTTAGATTTAACATGTGGTCTAGTGACAGTAGGTTTATCACGGCCCAAGATGTATTAGTTTAGATTTAGATTAAAATAAGAAATATCCTATCAGAATTAGTAGCTAGCTTTAGTCAGATCAAAATACTATATATAGCAAATGTTAACTTATGAAAACTATCAATACAACCCTTTCACATTCATTGGTAAAGAATTGAGTCTTGTTTTGTTAGTTTGTATGTTGTTGTCCTACTAATCTTACCAAGATCAACTAGTTAAGGGAGGGTATTAGAACTCTGTGCCCCCTCAAGTCCTTTATTACAGTCATCCTGGACTTCTCTTTTTCCAATTTCTTGAACTGGAAGTTCTCAACTGTGACTGTATATTAGATCACGTAGGGAGTTTATTCAACTAAGCATGTGTGTGTTCTATCCCTGGAGATCTGATTTTACTTTCTCTGGGGTATAGTTTAAGTTTATAAAACTCCCACAGATGAATCAGATATTGATATCCTCTTCCAAAAATGAAGTAACAGTGGAAACTTTGTGGGGTTTTTTTGTAAGCTTTGTATATTTGGGCATAATATCTGTTTACTCAAAGATTCTTTATGCAATACTAAAAATAGTAGTTTTAGAAGTTGGAGAAATACCTTACTGCCTGGTCGGGTGGGCACTCCTGAGGCTGCAGAGCGGAAGAGACCACCAACACTGCCCACCCCTGCCCACATCCCTGACCCAAGAGGAAACTGTACAAGGCCTCTGGGTTCCTGTGAGGCCCAGGAGCAGGCCTGCACTGAGACACGCCGGATCTGAAACAGACCGGAGGAAA